>NW_022111369.1:33649724-33665894 GCF_000313985.2 Echinops telfairi
AGAGAAAAAGAGGAAGATGTTCGACAAGATGGATTGAACCTGGGAACATGGGAGTACATTCTAAAATTAACCACCAGCAGAGACTTGCCTATAAGGGGAGAGAGAATGGGCAGGTCAACCAGCAGTGAATTTTCTGAGATGGAAGGGAGAAAGGGGCAAATTACTCAGCAGCTTACAAAAATGGAGTTTCTTTGCTAATCTGCCTCACAGGGCTCAGCAGAAGGTACATGTTTAGAAAATAACGATGGCAACATATGTACAAATATGTTTGATAAAATTGATGTATGGATTGGCAAGAGCCCCCAATAAAATTTTTAATAAAATTTTTTTAAAGGGCAAAAAAAATCAAGCTTCTCTGATATTTTTTCAGAATGCAGATTAATAAATATGGGGAGAGGTCACATAACATCCCTGATTTTAAAACATGCAGTACTGTCCTTTATGTTTCCAGCAATCACAGTTTCATAATAACTTGTATTCTGTCTCTTTGAGAAGAATGTTAGCTTAAATTTTTTTTAAAAAAGAAATCATCTGTTGGGGGGGCTCTTACAACAATTGCTCTTACAACAAAAGCTCTTATAACAATTCATACATCAATTGTACCAAACACACTTGTACATATGTTGCCATCATCATTTTCGAAACATTTTCTTTCTACTTAAGCCCTTGGTATCAGCTCCTCTTTTTTCCCCTTCCTCTATCACCCTCCAACCCTCATGAAACCTTGATCAGTTATACATTATTATTAATTTCATATCCTTTTTTCTTTTTTTAATCATTTTATTGGGGGCTCATACAACTCTTATCACAATCCATACATACATCAATTGTATAAAGCACATTCTCAAAACATTTGCTCTCCACATAAGCCGCTGGCATCAGCTTCTCGTTATTTTCATCTCTTACACTGTTCGCTGTCTCCCTTTATCCATATTTCTGTTGTTCATCCCCCTGGGGGTGGGGTTACACATTGATCATTGCTTTCGGTCCCCATTTCTTCCTTTTCTTCCCCACCTTCCCCCTACCCTCATGGCATCTCTACTCCCATTATTGTTCCTGAGGGGTTTATCGGTCCTGGGTTCCCTGTGTCAAGAGCTCTTATCTGTATCAGTGTATATGCTCTGGTCTAGCCGTGTTTGTAAGATAGAACTGAGGTCATGAAGGGTGGGTGCAGGAGTTAACATTAAAGAACTAGAGGAATGTTGTGTGTTTCATTGGTGCTATGCTTCACCCTGGCTGATTTATTCCTTCCTTGTGACCCTTCTGTGAGGGGGTGTCCAATTGTCTACAGGTGGGCTATGGGTCTCCACTCTGACCCTCATCATTGGCATTGATATAATTGTTGGTTTTGGTCTTCTGATGCCTGATATCTGGTCCCGTTGACACCTCCTGATCACATAGGCTGGCATACTTCTTCCATGTGGGCTTTGTTGTTTCCCTACTACATGGCCATTTGTTTAACTTCAAGCCTTTAAGACCCAGAATAACTTGGCACATTAGCTTCGTTCACCACATTTTCTTATGTACCCATTTTTTATTCAGCTATCCTGTGGGAAGTTAGCATCACAGAATGCCAGGTTATGAGAATAAAGTGTTCTTGCATGGAGGAAGTACTTGATGTCCATCGGCTACCTTAATACTTAACTTTTGCAAATTTTAAAGAAGGAATCTGTATCTGTCTATTCCACATAGTGGGCAGACAATTGCTGATTGTGATTATGTATTGTCTGAGCTACCATAAGCCTGTAACATGAGGAACTTGATGTTTGGTTTAACATTCCAAGAGAATACTGAAATAGATTTCTAAGCAATTCCCTTTAGCTTGCTGTTTACCTGAAACCATTAAGTATGGGTTATGCCATGTGAGTGTCTCTGAGCCACATTATCACTCTTATTAAGGCTATGGATATAGATCCCTTCAGACTTTAGCCCTGGGGCCCCAGCCTGACTCTGGACTCCTAGAGTGAGGAGGTGAGCCTGTCAGTCTCTGGCAGAAATCTCTTTAACCATTAAGATTCTGATTGCAAATGGAGTACGGGGGAGATGACTGTTTTCTCCAGCTTTAAGAACGTTTGGAAGAGTATTGTATCAATATGCATTTAATTATTTGGCAATTGTTGAGTAAAATTATCTTTAGAGAATACGCTATCATTAATTTCCCCATTTCCAAATTAAAAAACTATTGGCTAGGCAGTACCATGAATGTAATATTCACTTCATTAGGCTGCTATTTATTAACTTTCCCAAGAGACCTCTTTCTCTTTTCCTGTAATACATGATAACATTACCATAATGGAACACTATTATTTATTTTCCACATGCACTGCTCTGATAATTAGCAAAAAGTAAGAAAATTCAACTATTGAGTTGAGTGACCTTTACATTTGGAAAACAAATTTGTTTGACATAAATACAGGAAATCTTGTCATGTCACTTAAAACACAGTATCAACAGCCAATTTGATATTTATTAATGGAAAGTATTTCCTTACCCAAAATATGCATAATGTATTTTTTATTTTGTTCAGTTCTCTTTTTTCTCTCTCACTCAATTTCCCCTCCCCCTCAATTTAACAACATTTAAAAAATACTTATTCTTGGAACTGAATTTAAAGATTTAAATAATCCATGCCCTGGAAATGGTAGCAGGTGGATCATAACAGCTGCAGGCTAGAGAAAGTACATGATTTATTTCCCTCCAGCCCAGGGCTTCCTAGATCTCCTAGACAGTTCAGTGCTTTAGCAGGAGTCTCAATTTCTTCTTATTATTATTTCATTATATCAATTTGTACAGTTAGGAAGTAAGAGTACTCATTAAATATTGCTAAATATTTTGCTCCTTCGTTCCCCAAACAAACTCCCAGCCATGGAGACACTTCTTACTTACAGTGACCCGATAGGACAGGGTAGAACTGCCTTCGTGGATTTCTAAGACTGTAGCTGTTCAGGGGCATAGTCTGGTCTTTCTCCTGCAGAGCGGCTGGAAACTGCTGAGCTTGCAGTAAATTAGCCACCCAGTGCTTAGCAACTACACCACCAGGGCCTGTCCTTTCCAGGCCCTAGCTTACTACCTTCTATGACATGAGGCTATATTACCATAGTATTCGCCTATGTATAGTATTAGTTAATACTATTGTATTAGCCTCGTTCTTTCTTTTTTGTGTGTGTGCTAAAAATGTCACATGGACCTCTGAAGTTGTGGAGCAGGTTTTCAACCATGGAGCACATGCTTCAGGAAGTCCATGTTTCTTCCCAGGGACTTGAGCAGAAGGTGCTAAGATTTCCAGGACTGTTTTCAATAGCGTTCACATCTTTGTTTGCCTTAAGGCTACCATTAGAAGGACAAGACTTTCCAATTATCTGATATTTCAAATATGATTATCTTCTTATTTCTCAGTAACTTTAACTATGCTACATTCAAGAGCAAGTTTAGAGTCTTTCTGACATCCACTTGGGTCTTTTTGTTCTCTTTCCTTCCTGGTTTTTTTAATGGACATTTTCTTTTTTCACCTGTGATATCCTTGATGTCATCCCCTAACTCATGTGGTCTTTCTTCATTCATGCTCAAATCAACAAGTATATTCTTGAGATCGTCTTTAAATTCAGACGGAATACACTCAAGATCTGGAGAGGAAAGGATATTATGTTTCAGAAAGGAGATGGTTAGCAAAAATAGAGGAAGCTCCTCAATGAGATACAATGGTTGTGACAATGGACTTACACAGACAATGATGATGAAGACGGTGCATTGTTTTGCTCTGCTGCACACGGGATCTCGATGAGTCAGAAGCATCTTATCATATGATCTCCCCTTTGACACGCTTTGTGCTTGATAGGTTTTAAATGTTTTCTGTTTTTGTTTTCATATGAGGTTTACCTCTGTTGTCTTTTGTCATAGTTGGTACTGTTCTTGACGCTCTGTTTTGTATCTTTCAATGTTTTTCTGTAAATGAAACCCAGATTGGTTGACTCTATAGAGGCAATAACTAGAACAAAGGTTCCTGTGGGGTACAGCAGAGTGTGTGTGTGTGTGTGTGTGTGTGTGTGTGTGTGTGTGTGTGTTGGGGGAGAGGAGTAATGGGAAGCTGATATAAAGGAATACAAGAAGGAAGAAAATGTTTTGTAACTGATTATGGTAGAGATTGTACAACACTGCTTGTTACAATTGAACTATGGAATAATATGATGTCTTGAGAAGTTCCAATAAAGTGGCTTGAAAGAAAGGAAAAAGAAATAGCTCATGTTTTCCCACTTGCCTGTATCTCTAGCTACATGCCTGCCCTTTCTCCTGTATGGCTCTTTACTTGTCTTCTGGATCGATTTGCTTTTTGAAATTGTACCTATGTTTGTCAGCTTCATTTCTGTAGCACATTTCCAGTTGAAGTGCTTTTAGGTTAGTTTTATTTATTTATTTTAAATTATAGCTCCACGTCTTCACTAGCTATGCATTCTATGGGGCTCTCACTTAGTCCCCTGGCTTTCAATACCGTCTGTGAGCTACTGGCTCTCAAAGTTACTTCAGAAAAGTTACTCACTCAATATTTCACTTGGGTGTCCGATGGACTTCCCTAATAACATGGCCAAGACCAAGCTCTCAGTCTCCTAGAATGAAACAAACCAAAACAAAACACTCCAAAAGAATAAAAAACGATTCTCACCCAAACCGTTGACCTCTCAGTAAAAGACATCCTCACCCATCCAGTGGTTATTTGGATCAAAAACCTAGGAATTATTCTCGATTCCTCCCCTTTTCTCACTGCCTACTTGCATCCATCGGTGAATCCAGTTGTCTGGACCGAAAAATTATATTCCCAATCTGAACACTTCTCACCACATCCAGTGGTAGGCACCTAGGCAAATTGTCACTATTTTGTTCAGCACTCTTAGAAATTATTCAGCCTGGTGAGTTTTCATGTCATTTCTCCTATTAAACACTGAGGGACGTTGGGCAGGTTATTTAACATAAATTGGCTACGTGTTTTCAACTGGCACTGTAACGAATGATACTGTGAAATTTATTTCTTTGTAGTCGCAAGTCTTTCAGGAAGCATAAAGGGGCTTGGAAAAGTTCATGGAGAAATGCAAGTAGAATAGAATTTTGTAAATGAACGTTTTGGTTCTCCCTCATGTAATCCGAGTATGAATAGGAAGTCAGACAGAGGACATGCCCACCAAAGGGCCTGTGCTCTGAAATGCCTGGCCTACACAAAAGCCATGTTGACATCATGGGGCGAGAACTCAAGTTGTGGCTCTGTCACTTAGGACAGCGGTGGCACGGGTTGGGTCTTCATTGTTTTCTGCTGTGCGGTGCTGTTGAGTCCGTTCTGCCTTGTAGTGCATGCTTCCTCTTACTCTTCTGGTAGTTACAATGAATCCATTAATTTTGCTTTCTGCTTCTGGTTATGCTTGCTTGAACCCTAGATAGGCAATAAATGAGGTTTTTGGCTTTAAAGATGGACTGAGATGTGGACTCAGGACTGCAACCAAGGAATCGCTTTTAGATTTTAGCAATCCACTTACAACTGAATAAAGACTCTTCTAAATTATCAAAAAAAAAACAAAACTGTGGTTCCAACAGACAGAAGACATTCTATAAGCATGTTAAATGATGCGGATTAGGAGCAACTTTATTGCTGGATCAGAAAAATTAAATGGAACAATGAATGTGAATTTACTTTTTGAACAACCAGATACCACTCAAGTTACAGGAGGTGGAGAAGTGTTTTAAGTTTACCCGCCTCAAATTATCTCACGAATTCCAACCTCCTGGGAGAAAAGACTAGACCTGAAAAACCAGTCGCAGTCACTTTCTCCGCCGTTAGCACTCACACTGCATTCTTTTAGTCTCTCCTACCCCGTGATTACCCCAAACTTTGGTTTCCAATTTCTACACTGCCCACTTACATCAACCCAGTGCTCTGAGAAGACAATCATGTTTTTTGACATGAAGAAATCTTCATTCCAGTTAGAACCTTGTGAAGTCTGCATCCTTAAGCCAAGTCCAATCCGGACAGGCCATCCATAAAGTCAGCAACAATATGCACCAGTTCACAGGCACAAAAATCTCCATCTGGTCGGGTTCTGGTCGACTCAATGTGGGCTGCCTCACTCAGCCTCCACAGGGTGCCCATTGGTCACCTTGCCTTTAGACCATGGGCTCTCACCAATACTCAACAAGCCTAGCCCCCTCAGGCTAGGTCATGAACCTTAGACCAGTCAACCCACTCTCATCTTTTTTCCCTGTAAACCAAGTCCACAGGTGTCAGTGGCCAAACTCAACCCGTCTCTTTATTGCTGCATTTCTCCCACTTCCACTGAACAATTAGATCCAGGTGGTCACCTAGCAAGCATTTTATTTAGCCTGCTCTCGGGCTCTTTTTAACATTCAGTCCCAGAGAAGAGCTTTCTTCATGGCTCTAGATTTTTTCCAGCTTCTGACAAAGACCATTGGTTCTGAGTACTCCAAAGCACTGGGTGGGCATATCTTTTAAAGCTTTCTTTGCAGGCATAGCCTGAACCCATCTAAAGATCAAATTTTAATGGCTGAAAGCAAGTGGACTTACAAACTTTCTACTTTCATACTTCCCACCTTTTCCCCAGAAAACAACCGAGTAAACAGTGTGGCTTTATCTGACCTCTGGCTAGACAAAGAAGAAAAACTACATGAGGCAGAGGTCAAACAAACATCTACTCTCCATCTTATGATTTGTTTCTCCAGTACCCCACCCCCAAGGTACCATAATGTGTTAGTCTAGGTACTTTAGAGAAACAAATCCACAGAAACTCATGTATAAGAGAGAGTTTTACATAAATGTTAAGTGCACATCAAGAAAACATCCCAACCCAGTGCTGCCCAAGCCCAGAAGTACAACATTAACCCATTCACCCTTATGTCTGACACCAATCCACAAAGTCCTCCTCCATCTCACAAAACACATACAGTGATGCCGACTGCAGGAGGAAAGCTGAATCAGTGAATGTGTAAGCATCTCAGTGCTGGCATGGGTCTCCACATGGCAGCTCCAGCACCCAGGGCTGCATCGGGGTAAGTCCATGTGTTTTTTTCTCAGGGATGTCTCGCAGGAAGTGAGCCTTGCCAGCTGAAGCAAGGAACTGGCTAAGGCAGCTGCACCCTGGTCCAACCATCACAAAGCAAGTGACCCGAGAACTTGAAAGGTGAGGCTCACTGAGCCTTTTATCCCTCTGCTCTTCAATTAACCCCACATGTGTTTATCAGCCAGATTGGCACAATAAACTAATTCACCTCCTTCTCTCATCACTTGGTCTTCATGACTGCGTGTGACCCAAAATGTCCCAAATCATCATGATCTTACATGTTCAGTGCCCCTAAGACTTGTCAATCTCTCCATAGTCTACCTCTGTGTTAGGCTGGCTTCTTCAGAGGAGCAAACCCAGTGACATTTGTATGTGTACATATATAGAAGGAGATGTTTATAAAGAAATGTCTCACACAGTGGGAGGAGTGGGTAAACCCAATCTAGTTCAAGTCTGAGTCAGATGTAAGCTGGAAGCTTCGCCTAATTCATGAAGCTACAGGAGCTGATGAACAAACACTAGAAAGATGATGCAAGAAGGTCATAGGCTGGTGGATGCAGAGCTCAATGAATCCAAGATCAACAGTCCACTGATAGCTCCTGAGATCAGCAGGCAAAAACAGGAGGTCG
Organism: Echinops telfairi; assembly: GCF_000313985.2. Lineage (NCBI taxonomy): Eukaryota > Metazoa > Chordata > Mammalia > Afrosoricida > Tenrecidae > Echinops > Echinops telfairi. Next base: position 33,657,409 of record NW_022111369.1, read on the forward strand.
ACAAACTAGATGCAGGATCCAGATCCAGCAAAAGTGAGCTATTTTTTTCACATTGTGTCAATCAATATGATTAGGCCACACCCTGAATGAAAGTTCCTTCAATCGTATCACAACAGTGACCAGATTAGCTGTGTGACTACTTCACTGAAGATCCCATAATGGAGGTGACCACGGAATGTTAGATCATATCACTGGAGAATCCTGACCCATCCAAGTTGGCTTAAAACCTACCTATCACAGCCTCCCAATTACAAGCTTGACTAAGGTCAGATGTTTATCCAAAGTATGATTGGTCATAACCCAGAGGATGAAATCATGTGATTTACACAGCTACCCTTGTAATCAGATTTCCAAAAGAAAGGGTGCTGGGAGGAAAGGAATGATGAACATTTTTCACCAAAATTCATTCATTCTTCCTGACCCTAAATCGTCTTTCCATCCGAACTGCTCCCAGCATACCATACAATTTGTCAACAATCACCTTAGAGGTGACAACACAGACGTAGCCATCAGTGTTGGCATTGCCTTGGAAGCATAGGTAACAAAATTATCTTGGTGAACTGATTGCACATTAACTAGGATGCTGGAGGTCTCGGAAGACTTACTTTTAGACTATTAGTGGTAGGGTGCAATCTTTACCTTCCCTATAGCTGTTGACAGTCATGGATGGCCCATTATCCCAAGCCAATCTGCTCAAAAACAGAAAAGACCAATAAATAGCTTAACTCAAGCTATATGCTTTATGCAGAAAAGAATGATGCATAGTTATTGTTGCATGTATGCAAAGTAAAGCAAATTGGTATGACTTGATTATTGTGTACCTTATTAGATTCTTTCTGAACATTTTTGTCCAGCCACTTTCTTTCTATCATCTTGAAGTCTGCCTTCTCTTTTTGAGTATCAAAACATTTCTACATCTGATCCCAGCTGATATGTTTTTCTTTCCTATCCTCCTTTCTGATCTCTCCTGGTCTTGAAAACTCTGTTTAAAGCTTTTCCTGGTTTCCGTGTCCTTACTTCTCCTCAAGTTATTCATCCTAGAATCCAGAGTCCACACAAATCTGTTTCTTCCTCCGTCTCAAAATCCAGAGCAGAAACCAATCATTTCTTTATTCATTATAGCTCGTATTTAATTATGTCAGTCACACTTAATTACCAGCATTAAACTATGACCAATTAGGTATCACAATACTCTTCTGGATGACAACTACAATGGAAGAAATTCAAGTTTTGTTTTTAATTTGCTGGTATTCCATCTCATCAAGCCAATATCATAATTTGCTGGTATTCCATCATATCAGGTCAATCTCATCATGAAAAGCTTTGAAATTATTCTGTTATGACAAGTGGTAATAAAATAGTCTACTTTTCCTTGTAAACATATAAGCAATAGGATCATTTAAAATATGGGATCAAATGAAAGATTAGCAAGATAAAATGTCTTGTTTTGTTTTTAATACACACAGGTCGCAAAAACAATTCTGAGGATAAATAATGAATTTAGTATGGATAAATGAGAACTAAAGGAAGAAGAGATACTTTAATATATCATAATATAACTATTATATTCAGTACCATACATAATGATGATTTAGATTGGTCTATTCATTCATGAGCACCATTCATAAATTTCTGTCTTAGGAGACTATTGTTCAGAAAAATTAAAAATGAAGATTATGTTCCTTGAAACTTCTGGAGTATAACTGGGAATGAAATGCATAATAAAGTAAGTCACTCACAACTCTTGACTGTTTTATTTAGAGTTCCTCAGAGCCCTAGTGGCATAGGAGTCACATGCTGGGCTGCTAAACACAAGGTCAGCAGTTCAAAACTAAGAGCTTCTCCATGGGAGAAAGATGAGGCTTCTTAAACCCTTAGTAGTGATTTTACTCTGTCCTAGAAGGTCACGACGCATCAGAATCAGCGCGATGGCAATGTTTTCACCTTGCTAAAAACATTATGTCTTCGTTTTACCATGCGATTGATAGCTTGCCTGAATGTGAAATTACAAGTTGAAATGATTTAAGTAAGTAAGCAGCTCAGCGAAACCCAAATTCTAGCTACCCCTGCTAAAATGTGTGAGTACAGTCTCGAATGAGCTCAGCTGTAAGGTGAGTACCACAAAGGGATTTTAGTGACTGTGTGATATATATATATATATATTCGTATGTACCAAGTATAAGTGGAGTTTTTCAGCACATTTTTATTCAGTTTTTGTAGTAAAATTAGGTGACTCAGTGGATATTTGGGTCAGCTTATACTCATGTATATATGATGTGCGTGTGTGTGTGTCACCCAGCCTCACTCAATGCCATTGAGTTGATTCTGACTCATAGAGATCCAGCGTAGCTCAAATTTTGTATCACAGAATTGTGAGGTAGAATTAAGTACTATCTGTTTTAATTCAACATCCTTTGAAATCGTTAACAATGCAGTGATAGATAACTGGAGCTATTGGCTTTCCTCCATCTATAATATGTTCTCCTTTTACCCTACTGAGTTGTTCTGAGCGTTTCTGACCTTTGTCTCCACCTCTGTATTTTCCAGGAACCTTGGTGGTATAGTGGGTGACACATTGAGTTGCTAATCACAGGTTCTGGGGTTCAACCCCACCAACCACTGCACAGGAGAAAGATAAAGACGTCTTTAAAGCCTGAGCAACCAAAAGGGGTTTCTGTCCACAGGGTCACTATTCTGTCCACAGGGTCACTATGCGTCAGATCCACTCAACGCCAGTGAGGTTTTTGTTTCGGTATGCTGTCATTTTAGGGAGCTGCCAGGAGAGGGAGCAATGAATATATGAGAGCTACCCATTATGCTTATGAAGAGTTGCCTGATTGGTTCTTTAAGCTCTTTTTTGTCCTGAACTATGATTTGTTTTTTAATATATTTCCTTGTTCGTTTTTTACAACATAGAAGGGAAATTTTGATGGCATAGGCTATCTCTTTCATTAATTATGCTTCCACAAACCAAAGTCATTCTGATAAAACAATTACACTCCATCTGCTCTCCCCACACTAGTGCGGTAGTAAGATTGAGCTATATTTCTATTAAAGTTTAGCATTCATTATTCTTCCAAGACAAACCTATGACAGATAACAGCAATGAATTTATTGCCACGTGTCAACTCGTTTTACAAAATGAAAGAGACTGTCCTTTTTACAAATCTAGTTAGGAAAATGTCTAATCTCGTCTTCTCAGCCTGTTCCTGACAGGATTCATAAGCACACAGTGAAAACGTGATTGAGTTAACAGTCTTTGGTTCGCAAGAGTAGCCAGCTAGGTCACTCATGAATGCCTAGAACACACCTAACATTAAAAACCGACAGAGGCTCCATCTGAGAAGGGAAAGTGCCAGTGCTTTATCACAGTAATTCTGACAATCCAATCCTAGTTCTAATGCACAGTCCTGTGCAAGGAGAGCATGACATTAGGTGGCATTATAACCAGCAACAGACGATAAAATTGATATTTTTCTGGAAGTCAGCACGCCACTCACAGATGGCTAAAGAGTGATTACAGTGACTTAAGAATTTACATAAGGGGACTTTTAAAGGTTCATGGAAAAATCCATTATCTTTTAATCCCACTTTTCCATGGATTTTTTTTTTGAAGTCCCCTCATATGAGTTGGTAAGCCCCACTATCATATTCTCTGTTACAGCAGAGAATCCCAAGGTGAGGGAAAAGGCAGGAAGGATAACCTTCAGGCTGTCTGCGTCTGAAGACAGATGTTCATTAACTGTTACGTTTGTGCTCTGTGAGATTGTCTGATGAACACACTGCGGGCCATTCCAGGAAGAGAGAGGGAAATGCGACTCGGGAAAGTGGACCATAATCCAGGGCTTCTTGGATTTTAATGGGCCCAGAAACCTCCTGGGGCCTTGTTAAAAGGCAGATTCTCATTCCGTCAGTATCAATTGGTGCCTGTGATCCTGCATTTCTAATAGGCTTCCAAGTGAGGCTGATCTTGTTGGGCTACAGAACATACTTTGAAGAAGAAGCAGGAAAAAGATTGCAGACAGATGTTTATGTATCTTTCTTCCCTCGTTAAACTTAGTGCTTATCCTCCCTCCCTCTAACCCTGCATAACAGTGCCTTCAAAACTAAGTTCTCCGTAGTGTTTATGGCATGGATTGGCTCAGGTAGTTACTAGAAAGACAATCACCTGACTACATATGCCTGGTGCCTTGAGTAACAGCTAATCATTTTGAAGCTCTATTTTCTTTTATTGGTTAAAATATACATATGTCTAATGTAACTTAAACCATTCAATAAAAATTTGCTGAGAACTATATTAGGAGCTTTGAGCAGCACACACAAAAGATTTTAAGGAAATTATTGTCACAATTCTCTGAAGGTTTATAGTTCAGTTAAGATGAAAAGATATTAACTATGCAATAACACACTATCGACATATCAATTTTAAAGTAAGGCACTGATTGATCAATTTCAAAACAATCATTGTAGATGTTATGGAATATAAATTTAGATAAGCTGTAATTAGGGCAATTAAGGAAAATTTGAGAAAATAGAAAAAAGGAGAGTGAGAAAAACATCTTCTAAGTGGTACAAGGCATTCTCATAATACCAAACCAAATCCACTGCCAATGAGTTGAATTCAATTCAAATGGACCCTCTAGGATGCAGGAGAACTACTCTTCATGGTTCCCAAGGCTGAGAATCTTTAGAAGCAGACTGACACATCTTTCTCCCGTGTAGGGGCTGGGGAGTTCAAACCAGCCACCTTGAGATTAAGAGCAGTGCCCTTAACCACTGCTCCACCAGGGCTCCTCGTGGTGTAGAGAAGAGTACAACGAGGCAAGCTTCAGCTTGCTTTTACTTTATTAGCTTGGCCCATGTTGCAATAGACCAATTTATCAGTCTCCTGGAATAGTGGATGCACCTGTAAAAATAAGATACTAGAATATTCTATTCTAAGTACTAGGTTTCCATTTTATATTAATGATCCCCTTGATATAAGAGAACGGAAAGTTTCATTTATCTCACAGGGTTCATGAATTCAGTAGACAACATCCTATATTGCTCTCAAAATTAATCACGTCCCACAGTGCCTCAAAATGAACTTTAGCGAATATGCAACTAAGATAAAATTTGCATATCAGATCTACAGTATGTTCAGGGCTTCTCTTTTCCCCTTTCTCAGCATTTCTCTCCTAAATGGCATTATACTTACTATAGATTTTCCTAGATAGAGCAAAGGTGAGGGCGCATCAAAAGTCATGCTTTCGTTTAATTTTACTAAGGCTGACACGCATCAGCCCTAGGAAAATTAAGCAGATACATTAATTGAACAGCTATTTGACTTCCGTCTCCTCCTTTGAGACCATGGTGACAAGATTTAAGCTTATGGTGAAGCTACATAAAATGTGCAGTTGTGGTTTCAAGCAAGATGAGCAAATAACTAGCAAGGTCACATTTTTTCTAACATGCAGCTTCATAAAAGGCAGAGAACCCATTTAAAACTGTAGATGGAAAAGTTGGGTTTATAGTCATCAAAATCAATAGTGCCCAAATTTTTCAGACTCTGTTAGTAACCACAAATCAAACATTAGGCATGGGCATCTAAAACTTTCAATGACCTCACCCATTCCCATGACAATCTTGTCTTCCATCCCTGGTTGTAAACACCTGAAAAGCACAAGCTCGCTTTCTTTATCAAGACAGTCTCACAGGAGTTCTGCTACAATGCCCTGCTTCTCAAGGTAGCAGACTGGAGAATGTGGACCAGCTGGTGAAGAAACTACCTGTCAGTAGGAAATCGGTCTCAGAGTAAAAAATTGTGACTTGCATGTTGAACGTCAATTTGATTAAAAGTAGGGAAAGCTTGCAGATAAAAACAAACACACAATCAGAGTAAAATTCACAACTGTGCACATTAAAGATGAACTTTCAACTTTGGGCAGGCTGGCTTCCTTATCTACACTGCTGCTGTCTCCAGCTGTGGGCCAAGGCACGCATTGGTCTTCCTCTCCTCTAGGAGCCTGGGAGCCCTGGCGGTGGAATGGCTCTGTGTTAGGCTGCTAACTCCCAAGTCAACAGTTCAGAACCATAAGCTGTGCTGGGGGTGAAAGATGAAACGTTCTACTCCCATATACAGTTACAGTCTCGGAAACCCAGAGGGGTAGTTCTACCTGTCCTATAGGGTTGCCACGAGTGAGAACTGACTCAATGGCCATGAGTTGGGTTTTTTTTGGCTCCTAGGAACCCTAGAGGTACTGTGTGGTAGTGTTGGACTGCCAGTCACAAGATGGGCCATTGAAACCAAGCAGCCACTCCTTGGGAGAAACATGAGCTATCTGCTCCCATAAAAATGTTACAGCTTCTGAAACCCTATAGTCAGTCGATCACTGTGAGTGGGAACCAACAGTGGGTTTGACTAAGGCGTCCCAACAGCAAGGACTCCTGATGAGCAGTACTTAAATGCTTTGCTAATAGAAAGATTTTACCAGAAAATTAAAGATTTATGATCTTGGAAACCCTGTGGAGCTGATCTATTCTGTCTGGCAAGGTTGCTATGAGCCAGAATTGAGTTGAGAATAGTGACATATATGGCTCTGGGGTGCCTTAAGAGGAAAGTTTGAAACACATTGCTTCCCTATTTATATCATTTGGGGGGGGTCTGCTTTAATTTTACGGCCCCGTGCTGCTACTTTTGAGCAGGTCAAAATGCACACCAATATAGGAAGCTCTCTACTCCACAGCAAGCCTCTAAGGATACAAACCGGTCATGGTAATCAAAGTTCAGGTTACAGATTCAAGTGCACTCAGAGGCACCTTGGAAATCAGGCCCAGGAATCTGCTTTTGAAAACTCAGCTATTAAAAATGCTACACACCACAGTTGTACTCTGATGCACATAGGGTCACCATAAATTGCAATAAACTCATTGTGGCCGGGTTTTGTTTTGTTTTGTTTTGTTTTTGTTTTGTTTTTCCTCTCCATTGAATAGATGTTCTCTTTTTTAAAAAAGAAAGAAAAATAGATGTTCTCTTTTCCAGGCCCAGCATATCCGAGGATGACACTCTCCTGTGAGGAATAATAACAGATAAATGCCAGTTTGTATGACAGTGCTTCAAAAAGTTCATGGAAAACAAAATTAAAAGACAACAGATTCTTTCCATGAACACTTTGAAATTCCCTCATACGAGTCAATGCTGTGTAATCATCAAGAAATTGAGGGATTGGTCCTTCCAATTATAGGTCCAAAGTACGGGAGACCGAGTCTTGCCATTTTCAGTTTTAGGAGTATTCTGACTACCTTTATCAAAGAAAGATTGATTCATCCTTCTGGCATTTCTTGGTATATTCAATATTCTTGACCAATACAATAATTCAAAGGCACTAATTCTTCTTTAGGGTCTCTTATTCAAAATGGTGCCTGGCCCACCAAGCCTTGAGGATGATATTCCTGCTCAGAGCTGCCAATGCACAGAGATGACCATCGTGCCGGCGGCCCCACCACAAGACACGACATCCCTCACTGACCCATAGCACTAAAGGGACAACACATGAGACACAGTGCCCAATCTGACCCCACCACACCGAGGCAAATTGTGCCCAATCTGACCCCACCACACTGAGGCAAAACACTAAGGGTGTGGAACAGAATAGCAAGAGGAGCAGAGCAAGGAAGTCCCCAGGGAATACCAAAAATACACTGTGGGGCCAGGGTATGGCATCCCATTAGACTCAACCGGAAAACACTCCTAAAGGTCAATAGCTGACCTTGAACTATTTATAGACTTTTCTTTTTTTGTCGTTGGTTTTTTGTTTTGTTTGTTGCTTTGTTTTGCTCTGTCTTGTTTTTTGTGCATATTACTGTCTCTACATGTCTATCTAGATAAGATAGGCAGGATAAACAATCCGGAGGAGAAAATAACTGGACCAACGGTTCCAGGGGGACATGGGAGGGGATGGGTGGGAAAGAAGTGGGTGTTAACAAACCCAGGTGAAAAGGAACAAGTGATCTACAGAATTAGCAGAGAACTCCTCAAGAAGAAGTGCAGTCAGAGGGCTCGCTTTACCTGATTTTAACACCTACTACACAACCACAGACAAAACAGCATGGTACTGGCATAATAACAGTTACTCAGATCAGAGGAAAAGAAAAGAAAGCCCGGAAGTAAAACCATCAGCATATAGACAACTGATCTTTGATTTCGATAAGAATCCTAAAAACATCAAGAGGGAAGCAGATGCCCTTTTTGACAAGTGGGGCTGGAAACAATGGATATCCTCATGTAGAAAAGTGAAACACGATATTTACCTCACCCCATGCACAAGAACAAACTCAATGTGGATCACAGACATAGAAGTAAAACCCTAAGCCATCAGGACCACCAAGGTAGAAATCAGGACTAGCCTAAGATCATTGGCCCAGGGAATTCATAGGCTCACCGCAATAGGGAAGAGTATACACACAGGTGAACTGGAAATCGACAAATGGTATTTAATAAGAATAAA
>NW_022111369.1:33666711-33668611 GCF_000313985.2 Echinops telfairi
GGGGGAGGTCAGACCAAACCCAGGGAGGTACATGTGAATCCAACATAAAGAAGGGGAAAGGGGTAAGGAGGATGGAGAGTAAGGGTGGGGAGAAACTGAGATGATGACATGGGGGAAACAGGGCATTAGCCCACCCAGTGGGGGGAATATTGGTTGTGTCTCCACAGAATTGGAACATGCATACAGATCCCACCATGACCCCCCAAACCAGGAGGGCAACGTAACATGTGGAGGAATGCATGAAAAGAAGACTGGACTACAGGGCTGGCCCCAGCCAGAACCAGCCAGACCCCTACCCTGGAAGTGTGTGCTGCACAGAATGATAATCGACCTACAGGTGGGGGAAAGGAACTGACTTACCATACCCAGACGGAAGCAAACCAAGAAAGAAAAAGAGAAAGGAGCAGTTGGCCTAGACTCCATATAGGCACACCAAGCTCAGAGGAAGAGGTCCCTGCATGGTGCTGCTGGGGCACAGAGAGGACTGTGGGACTACCAACAACTCAAGACATGTTGTCCCCTAACTGGAGCATACGGAGACAGGGGACAGAAATAGGGACACATGGCGGGGAGACAGTGTGGGTATGGAGCATAATAGATAGCAATTGGAATAAAGCTGAGCACAGAGCCCCTGAGGCACCCCAAGAATGGACTTCAGGCTAGGAGAGGCAGCCCCCGGATCTCCTTTAGGACCAGGGGGGAGGGTCTCATGGGGACCAGCAAACAAACCTGTACCTATATAGGTTTGTTTTTTTCTTTTTTCTCTCATCTTTTTCTTTTTCCTTTTCTTATTGTTTGGACTAGTGGAAGCATAGGCAGTCGGAGGAGGTGATGAGTCGAATGGTCCTGAAAGGGGGAGTGAGGATTAACGGAAAAAAGAGAGAGAGAAAGTATTGGGAGGGCAACAGTAAATACTGAAGCCCAAGTTTATTCTACATCTTCCTTTTATACATGCAGAAACAATCTGGGGATATATTTTTCTCATTGTTAAGCAAACACATTGGATAAACATCAACAACTCTATGTTTTTCCAAACCAAGCATCCTTGAGAAAATTAACCATCCTGATTTCCCAGAACCCGCATACATCCTTGTTCTTTTTCTTAGTCTCAATGTCAAGCCACAGAAGCAAACAACAGATACTGACACCTGGGTCATGAGACTTCTCAGCCGTTCCAAGGCTGAGTCTTAATGGCCTTCAACAGACTAAGACATGGACGGTTTGCCTAATTATATGGGATGGTCATGGGAAGGATGCCCGGGGAGAAGGCAATGGCTCCAATGCCCCTGGAAGGCAGAAGGGGAAGAATGAGGTGGGGAGAAGGGTGTAGTAAGCGGATGGCATCATGGACAAGGGAACAACTAGGGAAGCAGAACCTGCATCTAGGAGCAGGTAGAGATCCTGTGCATATCAAAGCAACACCAAGCTAGTGGAGAGGAAGCACTAAGAGGTGGAAGAAGGGGGAAGGTGGCAGGAGAAGGCAAAAGGAAACAGAGGCAAGCTCTAGGAAGCAAAGGCATAGATAGAGAGATTATCAGAAGAGTGTACTTATGTAAATACATTAATCCATAACAATAGTGGTATTGGCCTATGTACATATATTTATATGGGAACACACTGAGGCTGCAGATGGGCCTTGGGCCTCAGCTCATACCTTCCCTCAATATAAAAATACTTTGTTCTACCAAATTGGCATTCTGTAGTGCTCACCCACCCCACCCCCCTACATGATCACTGAAGATAAAATGGGTGCATAAACAGATGTGGTGAAAGCAGAGAGAATGGTGCCCAGCTATGAAAAGATATGATGTCTGGGGTCTTAAAGACTTGAAGTTAAACAAGCAGCCATCCAACAGTGAAGCAACAAGCCCACATGGAAGAAGGGCGCCAGCTGGTACAA
>NW_022111369.1:33682698-33684705 GCF_000313985.2 Echinops telfairi
GTGCTCTGGGAACTGGAAAAACCACGTAGATATCTCTGCCAGCGCTGAGATACTTACAACACCACTGGATCCAAAGACTTTCTACCCACTGTCTTGTGATCATCCTACATTCGGTGTCATTGCATGTGTTTTGTGAGTCTTTATGGTATTGGACATATGAGCTAATATCAGATTTATGGGCTTGATCTGGACTGGGTTGGGATACTTTCTTAATGTAAAATTGCCCTTTCTTAATGTAAAATCAAAAAATTGATACTTTCTTAATATAAAACTCTCTCTTACACACATATGAGTGTCTATGGATTTGTTTCTCTAGTCTACCAAGTCTAAAACAGCTCCCAATAAAATGATTTTTTTAAAAAGAAGAAATAGTTAAGAAGGACATATTTGTGAGATCACAGGAAATGCTCCTGAGAGTTGCCTAAAATACAACAGATTAGAGGAGAAACAAAAATCTTAAAATAAGAAGTCATGAAATTTTCAAAAGAAATAAATAACTCTATTTTTAACCTTAAACTGGAGTGGCTGGGGGAAATACAAGTTTTGTCTGTCTACTCAGTCTACTTTCATTTAGTGATAAAAGTAGTGAACTGGGGGGAAAAAACATGACTTGGGGTCTTTTCCCAGATCTACCTGAAGAGTCGTTATTATTATGTGGGTATGTTTATTTATTATATAGTGAATAAAATATATGTTTCTCCACTGACAGGTTTTTGTATATAAATGTGCTTGTAACTAAAACCTTCAAAATATAATTTCATATATACAACAAATGATTGGCTGTCCCTGAAATGAATTAAATGCAGCAAATAATGTATGATCAACTGCCTGGTATATATATAATCTGTTATCTCTGTGCAATGTATCTATAAGACATACTACAAGATATAAAATATAAATTCTTCCTGAAAGAACTGCCAGGTCATACTTACAACACCTACAATTTTTTAATTAAGTACCTAATAAATTCTCTTTCTTAATGGAAAGTTCCATGGCCAACTTTGGCCATTATTTCCACATCTGAATTACACTCTTCCAATAGTGTTCTTTGGAATGTCAGTCTCCCCCTTTGTTCTATTTCATGCCCTCTTGCTTTTGAACTATTATATCCTTGAAAAGTTTTCTTTCATCTACCTTTCTGTACTCTGAATTCCATCTGCATTAGTCATGTTCACCTTTCATTTCTTTCTCCAGAATGAAAACTGGCCTCATTTTTTATTCTCCACAAGGAGCTACGACCTAAAGATCTTTTATCATCATCATTGTCTTTATTGATGGTGTATTACCACTCCGGCCATAGATGGTTCAGAGTCATGAGCAAAGCTCCCAGTGGAATGTCTTCCCCAGCCCTCGGAAAGGCCGTTACAATGTGTCTCAGAGTGCCTCGGGCTTTTCTGATTGATTATTAAGATGCTCTTGCCCATATGTATATAAAAGTGTTTGCATATAAATGTCATTTCATTCAACTATAAATCCTGTTGCTAATATCACCTTAATTAGAGTTATGTTGCTTGACACATGGATTTATGGATTGTGATAAGAGCTGTATGAGCCCCCAGTAAAATGATTTTTAAGAGTTATGTTAATATATATACATATTATCTTTTCAAGCTTAAGCCTCATTTGATTTTCCATTTTTCTAGTATTTTTGTGTTGTTACTGCTACCTTAAATGCAATGACAAATACACTTTCTTGGGTACAGCGATCAACAAAATAAGTATGTACCCAAATAATGCTGTTTGGCTAAAAAAGTCACCTTACATAATATTCTATTTCACTATTTGATGGTCCTCTGCAAGTTGTTAGTCACAAAGGGACAAAGGACCAGGTGAAAGAGAACAGAAAGTGTGGGACATCATTAGTCCTGTGCCAAGAAAGGTTCCCTGCAACTCTTGTTACTGCTTCTGGACAAGTGGAGTCGGCTCTAGATGAAGAACTTATTGTGTGGGTTTTTCTGGAAGTATTACATGATTAGAAAATATTCACAAAGAACACAGAAATGAAAA
>NW_022111369.1:33685381-33687139 GCF_000313985.2 Echinops telfairi
AAAGTGGCAGGAATCTTCAGAGGTCACAAAATGAAGACGAAACAGAAATGCAATATGATCTGACTCTCAAATGTCTCCCACAAGGGCATGTGCTGATTCTTGGAACTTAGACCTTTGAATTTCAAGGTCATATTGCATGAATCCACAAAGAAGATTTCCACACAATAATAAAATATATCAAAACCTAGAATAAACATGATTATTTATTAATCTTCAGAAATTAATAAATAGTTCAATGGAGCATAAAAGAGCGCATAGCTTATGTATACACTGATAAATTTTCCCCTTACAACAGTGGTATCATAGAGCATTTGTCTTATTTTGATTGACTACCTTCACTCAGCATGATGTCCTCGAGGTCCATCTGTGTTATGATACAAACTTTCCATACCACAAGGAGCAGACGTGGGAGACTGCCAAGCGGCAGAGGGTCAGGGAGAGAAGATAAAGCAATGAGTTAGACTGTTGGTGGGTGATAACTGGAGGAAAAGAGAAGACAGTAGTCCCCAAGGGGGGGAAGCAATGTCAAGGAGCAGGTGAAGGATAAACTATTTTGGAGGTCTGATTAGAAGTTTAAACTGTCGATTACAAAGTTGATGATCTGAAATGTCAAATCCCATCTAATTCACAATTGCAAAATTGAAAGAAAGAAAGAAAGAACAGCCAGGTGTGCCATGCATCTTTCGGACTGAGATCCTTGTTCTACACCTTTTCATTCCAGGAGACAGAGTAGTGGCAACACTGACGGCAAGACGCACATGCAAAGGGACTGGAACCAGGAGACGTGATAGGAGATGAGCAGTGTCTGATCCTGAATGATAAAATATTACTTCCCTAATAAACCCTGTAACTGTGAGTAGTGTGTAGTCACTGTAGTGATTTACCAAGTCCAGCAGAGAAGGACAGAGTGCCTTGGGGAAAATGGTTTATCATCTAAAATTTGGTTTGATTCTCCGTGGTTCTTATGAAGTTAGAGGAGGTAAGACATGGCATTCATGCCAATTTCACAATAATAATAATAAAATCTCCCAAGATCGCATGGGAGGGAATGTTAATTTCTATAGGATATTGAACAAACTAACCATAAAAAGAATCATAAATTTAATTGCATTGTTCCGGGGGAGGGACATGTCTGATAGGAGCACACGGAAGCAAATGAAGGGGGAGGAAGAGAGAGTGGAGCACATCCTGGCCCACCACGCCTTGAGGACAATATTCCTGCTCAGAGCAGCCAATCCACAGAGAAGACCCACAGCCAATCCACAGAGAAGACCCACTATGAGACACGACATCCCTCACTAACCCATAGACCTACAGGGGACAACATTGGAAACACAGGGTGGGAATTCCACCCGATCTGATCCCACCACACCGAGGCAAAACACTAAGGGTTTGGAACAGAGCACAAAGTCCCCAGGGAATACCAAAAGTAGACTTTGGGGCCAGGGCTTGGTGCCCCAACAGACTCGACTGGAAAACACTCCTAAAGGCTAACAAACAGTCCTTGAACTAACTATAAGCTTTCTTGTTGTTGTGTTCTGTTTTGTTTATTGTCATTGGCTTGTTGTTGCAGTTGTTTTCTTTTCTTTCGCTGCTTGGTTTTGCTCTGTCTTGTTTTTGTGAGTGTTATTATCTCCACGGGTCTGTCTAGATAAGATAGGCTGGGTGAACAATCTGGAGGAGAAAACAATGGGACCGACATTTCCAGGGAGACATGGGAGAGGGGGAGGGGAAGGAAGTGGTGTTAACAAACCCAGG
>NW_022111369.1:33688643-33693375 GCF_000313985.2 Echinops telfairi
CCCTTTTAAGAAACGAGAAACTCAAAGCTCACGGCCATCAAGTCGAGGCAGCTCCTAGTGACCCCACAGGACCAGCCTGTGAGCTTCTGAGCCTGTGACTGGTTACAGGGGTAGAAAGCCCCATCTTTCTCCCCAGGAGCAGCCAGTGATTTCAAACAGCAGACTATACCACCAGGGCTCCTTGAAGATATAAAAGAGGTTAAACCAGGAAGAAAAGCAGAGATGCAGTGGGAGGAGGAGAAATATCAACCCACATGAAGATTGCTCTGAAACAAAATCACAAAAGAGACCAGGACCTTCCTCCAGAGCTGACAGAGAGAAAGTCTTGTAGAGACAGTGCTCCGAATTCAGACTTCTCGCCTCCTGAACTGTGAGAAAATACATGTCTCTTTGTTAAAGCTCTCCACTGGCGGTATTTCTTTTAAAACAGCACTAGAGACACAGCCAGGGTGCAGCATGGCACCAACGGAACACACAACATTCCTTTAGTTCTTTAATGCTTCCTCCTCCCCACTATCATGACCCCAGTCGACCTTACAAATCCGGCTAGACTGGAGCACATACATGGGTACAGATATGAGCTCTCAACACATGGAATCCAGGATGGATAAACCCCCAGGAAGAACAATGGGAGTAGTGATGCCATGAGGGTAGGGGGAAGGTGGTGAGAGAAAGGGGAGAAACGGAGTACCGACTACAATGATACACAACATTCCCCCTCCCCACCCACGGTGACGGACAACGTGGAACATAGGTGAAGGGAGACAGCAGTGGACAGTGTAAGATATGAAAATAATGATATAAAATAAAACTTATAATTCATCAGGAGTCCATGAGAGGAGAGAAAAATCACTCATGAGAATAATTAGATGAAACCTTCAGTTAGTTGGTTGAAGCCATTTAACTGCATCTCACCGATGGATGTGAGGAGAAGCTGTGTGCTTCAATTTCATGCTCAAGAAATTGCCTTATGTTCACTTAATTTTTGTGTTGAAGTGAAATTGCTTAAATATGACTTTTTGATCCATGTCTTTGTGACACCACCACCACCCTCAAATGAATGGGTGGGGCCTTGCAAAATCCTATAGTGTGTGAAGCAGTAAGAGAAGGGATTAGAAGGGATTAGAGTGGAGCATCGTAGAAGCAGGGAGAGTGAATCCCACCAACAAAGAGAAAAATGAGCCAGAAGTGGAGCACAGGTGAGGTCCTTGTCTGTCGTGAAGGACGCAGCAGAGGAACCAGAGGCTGCAGCACCAAGACAATGAGAAAGAGCAAAGTAACAGCACCAAGACCTTGAGGCAGAGTGATAGATGGGCTTCCTGGCCCAAGGAAACAGAGGTCATGGACCAAAAGGCTGAGAAATTCCTGCCAGCATGGCTGAGAAGAGGCACTTCAGACAAAAGAACTGTATCTTTATCATATTGTGTCTTGTTAGCTAGCTTCCTGAATAAGCCTACATGATCAAGAGCCTTGTCTGTGAGTTTGGGATTCTCCGCCTTTACCACATCTCCTTGATGTGGTCTGGGATTCTCCTCCTTTACAAAGCCAAAGGAGGTCAGATGTGGCTCCCGCACCATTTCTTCAATTATCTACTCAATGAGTCAACATCAGTGGCATAGACAGTTAAGACCTATGGCTAACTGAAAAGTTGGAAAGTCAAGTCCACTCATAGAAGCCTGGTGATCTACTTCTTAAAAATTAGCTGTTGAAAACCCTAAGGAGCACAGTTCAACTCTGACACTCAGGAATCAGAGGGGACTTCATGGTAATGGCTTTTTGTTGCTGTGTCACTTGGTTGGTTGGTTGGTTGGTTGGTTGGTTGGTTGGTTGGTTGGTTGGTTGGTTGTTGAATGGCAATTCAAGCTTTATAAAATGCTGGCTATATGTATTAGAGATCCTGCGATAGCTAGACAAAATCATGAGAGTTTTAGAACTCTGGAGCCTGGTACAGAAATAAAGTACAATATAATTGATATGACATACTAAAATTACGTACAAGCTACAATAGAGACCAAGAGAAGATAAGTTTATCTGGGACACTCAGGGAGGGCTTCACATCACTGAGGAGTTCGGAGTTGGAACGTGAGCTAAGTAAGGGAAAAAGCCAGCCTAGGATCATCCATGAAGTCATCCTCTCCAGCCTGTGTGGGACCTGTTTTGGTTCTGCGTCCATCTCTCCTCCTTGTTGGTGATGATGAGGGCCACATGTCTGGCATATCCACTGTCTCACCCCAGTATCCTTTTATCTTCCTCATTTCAGCTGGGCCTGTTCAAAGATAGAATGAGACTGGGTCATCCCTGGGTGACCCAGCCTCTCCAGGGCCTTCTCCTTGTCGTTCTCTTGTACCTTTCGTAGGACAAGGTGACACCAGACATTCCAAGGGGCATTTCCTTCTCATTCCTCCAGGAGCTGGTGTCTGTGGGCCTTGGAAATAGTAGGTCTGGCAGTCCTGCAACATGGCAAGCCCTCTTGGGTCATAAGCATCACCACAATGAGCACGTGGAGGCGGATGGCAAGTGCCCACAACCCCCGCCTGCTGACGACCTTCTGTTCTCAAAACTGTGAGACTCGGGAGGGCCCTGCTTCTCCCATCTACTCAATAGCCTTTGGCAATCATGGTAATGGCTTTTTGTTGCTGTGTCACTTGGTTGGTTGGTTGGTTGGTTGGTTGGTTGGTTGGTTGGTTGGTTGGACCCATGTGCCAAACTGCATCCTCCCACAGCAGCTGTGCAGAGCACAGTAATAACTGGCCCACACTGTGGGTACTACATATCCTCACTGCTGGGTGACTTATCACTTTCTGTTTATCTTTATATTTATGTCTCACCTTTGATACCAACCGACTCCTCCCAAGGTAGAGAGAGAAGGCTGTGAAAAAGGATGAATTCTTTTCTTTTCTTGATAATGCTCTTGGTTCTCAGGGTAAGAAGTGTAATGACTGGTTGCATAGTGGTTACATATTGGGCTATTCACCTCAAGGTCAGCAGTTTGAAACTACCCTCTCCTTGGGAGAAAGGAGAGGCTTTCTATTCCTATAGAGTTTTACAGTCTCAGAAACCCACGGGAATGATTCTACGGTATCCCATAGGACCACTGTGAGTTGGAATCGACTCAATGGTAGTGTGAGTTTGAGGATTTTGAAGAGGCCAGCACATTCAAAGTCAAGGGAACGTGGTTGTCATTTGTACACAGAATCTTGAGCTATGCTTTGACTCAGTTCTTTGGAGAATCTTCTAAATCTAGTCTGGGGGAGGTCCAGGGCATTCTCCTCCCTGCACCCAAACTATCTTACCTGTATTTTGAGCCTAGCCAAGTCTCTAAGTGGTGCAAATAGTAGCACACTGGGTAGTCAGCCAAAACTTTGAAGGCTCAAGTCCAACCAGTGACCCTCAATGCAAAATCCTAGAGATCTACTATTGGAAATTCAGCCATTGGAGAGCCCATGATGCCTTGCTCTGCTCTGGCACACACATGAGAATGCCAGGAGTTGGAATTGACTTGATGGCAACTGGTTCTGAGTCTATCAAGGGTGGGAAACCACAACCCTGCCACCTGAGCAAGCCTGAGTTAACACAATAGAAATTATCTGGATCTACATTCTGGTACATACGTGAATTCTGAAATGAAGTGTTCTTCCTTTAACAACAAAAAAAGGGGGGAAATATTTTATTTAAACAGTAATTAGGGGAGATATATAGATATAGATATATGTAGAAAATGATATGTCCTTGTGTTTACATTTGTATTCCCAGGGCTGAATGTTTTGGAAGGAAGGAAACTGGGTAATGAGTTCTTTGATATACAGGAGCCACCACTAAGGACAGAAAAGAACACTTGCAAGAATATCGCTTTGGGGAAGCAACCATTGTGACAAATTACCCACTGCTCTGTGGACGTACAAAGTCAGTCAGGAATAAATAAATCTTGTTTTCCTTGTTAGTCACTGTTGAGTCATCCCCTGACCCGTGTACTGTATCATGTACAATGACACAAAATGCTGCCCTGCAGCATCCTCATGATGAGATGCGAATCCAACCTGGGCGATCAATATGGTTTTCAATGACTGACTTTCAGAAGTAGATCACGAGGCTTTTCTTTCTAGTTTATCTTAGGATGGCAGCTTTGCTGTTCCATGTCAGAGTCTGTTCCGTGTCAGAGCCATATGGGAGGGCCCCCTGACAGACAGGTGCTGGGTGTAGACGAGGTGCATTAGCCTGGAATCAAACCTAGGTCTCCTGCACAGAAGGTGAGAATTCTACCACGGAACCACCCCTGCCCCACCCCCTGCTTGCCCCCGGCAGCATGTAAATATATAGTAGTGGACACTGGTGAAACCCTTGGCTGCTAGCCAAGGAGTTGGCAGTTCAAATTCACCCCGTGGTTCCATAGGAGAACGACCTAAAAACCTGCTTCTATAAAGATCACGACAAGAAAACGTACGGGGCAGGTCCACTCTGTCACGTGTGATCATTATGAGTCAGAATTGACTTGATGGCACACAGCAACAGACACTATGAGTTACTTACTACGTATATATACTTGTGGAATAGCGATCTGTCCAGACAATGTGAGTAGAAAGAGCCGATAAGCCCTCCTTGCCAGTTAATCTAGTTAGTTGAATTTCCCTACTTTGACGCCCAGGGTGAAAGGAAAAGAGGTCAGCATCAGGAGCCCTTGCCTCATCCTCTCCCTGGCTCCCACAACCACTTGCAGCCTCAGGTTGGTGGCAGC
>NW_022111369.1:33694875-33696238 GCF_000313985.2 Echinops telfairi
GGTGGTTTCAATCCGCCAACTTCACACGCAGCAGCCGGGTTAGCAGCCCAACGTGTGACCGCTAGCCAGCAAGCTCCTCTGTCTGAAACTAAGAAGATATTTAATTTCTGGTTTTTATTTCATTATATGTACCTCATACGTAAATACCCAAGCAAAATTTATATCCCACTAGTAAGATCTTTCAAGATTATTATAGTTGGTCACAGAACTAAGTCAAAGTACAGGTACACAATGAAGTGTATATTGTATAGTTGGTAACACTATTGCCTTTCAATTTGCAAGTCATGCCACCTAGTGGTATAATTGGCTTTTACAGCTTGATAATACAAATATGATTTCAGATCTGAAAAAAGACAACTGGAAATTCTTAGTTTCCTATTTAACTTATTCTTAGGACATATATTACATTATGCTATTATGATGTAAAAGTCTCTCACAAAAATGGCAGTTTAAAAGGACCTGAATATTGAATGGGGAGAAGGACTTGCATACCACGCACACATGAAAGCAAATCAAGAAGGAAAAAGAGAAAGGGATGGTATAAACCCCATATCAGCACACCTAGCCTCGAGGATGATGTCCCTGCACAGAGCTGCTAAAGCACAGAGAGGACTTTCGGGCCCACAATAGCTCAAGATATGTTGTTCCCTTACTGGAACATACTGTGACAGAGGACAATACTGGGGCCACGCAGTGTAGAGGTAGAAGGGTCTGAACCCCCCCATAGCAGGGATAAACAAGAAGGGAACATAGCAGATCAGCAAGGGGAGCAATGTAAAGCCAAAAAGTCCTTAAAGAGCCCCCAAAATAGACTTCAGGCTAGTAGGGACAGCTCCCAGAATATCCCAGGACCAGTGGGGAGATAGTCATAAAGATCAGCAGACAGACCAGGAATTGTGTAGGTTTTGTTGTTGTTTGTTTGCTTTGTTTTTCTTTTCAATCTTTTGTTTTCTTTCTGTTTGGTCCATGTTATTGTTGGTTTGCCTACTGATATGTTAGGCACCGGAAGCAAGCTCAAGTAGAAAGCAATGGGACCAGCGGTCCCCCCCGTTGGGGGGAGAAGGAGGCAGGGGAAGGGAGTGCTGAGGAAACAACTAGGGAATTAAAATCAACAAAATGAGGGAACAACAAGTGATCCAAATCGGTGGTGAGGAGGGTGTAGGAGGCCTGGTAGGGCATGGCCAAGGGTAATGTAACCAAGAGGAATTACGGAAACCCTTATGAATGCTGAACATGATAGTGGGACAAGAGGAAAGTCAAGGGAAAGAGAGGAAAGAGCTAGGAGGCAAAGGTCGTTTATAGAGGTATAAATAGAAGCATGTACATATGTAAATATATTTATATATGAGGATGTGGAAATATG
>NW_022111369.1:33698110-33703116 GCF_000313985.2 Echinops telfairi
GGTAACAGCAATCTAACTGAGAGGAAGTACTAAGAGGCAGAAGTAGAGAGAGCTTGATGGTGGGGTAGGAGGAAAGTAAAAAGGAAACAGAGGAAAGAGGAAAGATCTAGGAAGAAAAGCTACAGATAGAGGTATAAGCATAGGTGTGGACACATGTAAATACATTAATTTCATAAAAATAGAGGTATTGGCCTATGTACATCTATTTATATGGCAATACACTGAAGTAGTGGATGGACTTCGGGCCTCTGCTCCTACCCTCCCTCAATACAATAACACTTTGTTCTAACAAATTAGCATTCTCTGATGCTCACCCTCCCAACACAATTGCTGAAGACAAAATGGGTGCATAAGCAAATGTGGTGAAGAAAGCTGATTGTGCCAGGCTATTAAAAGATAGCATCTGGGGTCTTAAAGGCTTGAAGTTAAACAAGCAGTGATCTAGCAGAGAAGCAACAAGCCCACATGGAAGATGCACTCCAGCCAGTACGATCATGAGGTGTCCTTGGGACCCGGTAACAGGCATCAGAAGACCTATAACAAACAAACAAACTAAAATAAAATCATGTTGTTGAGAATGAGGGGGCTCAGAAGAGAGACACAAAGCCCATCTGTAGACAATGAGACATCCTTCCACAGAGGGGTCACAGGGAAGGGATGAGTCAACAAGGGTGCAATAAAGCATTGATGGAACACACAATATTTCTCTGGTTCCTTGGGACTTCCTCACCACTCACTATCATGACCTCAGAGCTGCCTCTCACTTCGGACTAGACCAGAGCATGTACGCAGGTGCAGATAGAGATAAGAGCTCACGACACATAGAATCCAGGAACAGGAGTGGGAGTGGTGATAGCAGAAGGGTAGGGGGAAGATGGTGACAGGAGGAGAGGAAGGAGGAATTGATCTCAATGATGAACACATAACAACACACAGCACCCTCCAGGGAGACAAATAACAGAAACCATTGGGGAAGAGAGACACCAGTCAGTGTGAAATATGAAAATAATAATAATTCATAATTTATGAAGGGGTCACAGTGGGTAGGAAGATGAGCTGATACCAAGGGTTCAATAGAAAGTAAATGTCTAGAAAAGAATGATGGCAACATATGTACAAACATGCCTGATACAATTTATGTATGTAATTGTAAGAGCCTCCAAATGATCTTTTAATTAAAAAAAATTTTTTAAGCCTGAATTTTTAGACTTAAAGTTGACCTGACCATAGACCAAGGATGTGAATAGTTTTCTATCATGCAGAATACGTTGAAAAGTGGAAATGCAGTTAGGTTAAAATTTAGCACCTTATCATTTGATCTCCCTTTTGACTCATTTTACATCTGTTCTAGTTTTTAATGTTTTCTGTTCTTTTTAACTCAGATTTTTCTCTGTTTTACTTTGTTATTATTGATAGATTTTTGTTGTGGTGGTTTCGTATCTTCTTACCATTTTTCTGTACATGCAATACAGGATAGGTAAATCTAGAGGACTAGTAACTGGATTAATGATTTCTTGGGAGTATGGCAGGGGGTGGGGGGTTGGCAGAAATTAGGAGCCATTAACAATGAATATAAGAATGAAGAAAATGTTCTAAAATTGATTTTGGTGATGACTGTAAAACCCTTCTTAATATGACTGAACATTGAACTGTGAGACACAAGTTATATGCCACTAAAAATGGTTTAAAAAAAAGAAATTGTCTTTGGTGTAGACTTTGAGCTACTGTTTGTCTCATTCTTGTCCACTCCTGGGATTAGTCCCTGTCTACTGGACCCCTACCTGTCACCACTCTGTGCGCTTTCTAGTACATCTATATACTTTCCTAGTCTTTCCCAAGAACTAAAATCTTGTCCTGAGTACCAGCCTACTTGACCAGGGTCTTGATGTTGCTGCTGGTTCCTGGCAGTCCCTTACAGGTACAGGGTAATTTCTGTTTCAGACCTGCCCTAGGTGGGCTTCTTGGTGAGATTAGACAGAATTCTTGTCATTCTATTTGTGCTTGAATAATTTTCTATGTGGCTATTAGAGTCACTTGCTAGATACTAGTAGTGGTAGTTTAAAACCATGAATGAATATGACATTCCTTCTGAACAGTATACTTTGGATTTTTCTCATGTGGACCAGTAATTGCATTTAGAGCAGTAAATCCAGCTCCATTTAGTTTTCCACTATAATTAGGCACATTTTTATGTCATACCAGCTGTAAGTTATAAGTATATAGATGATAGTAGACATTACAATAATGGGCCTGATGGACCAGAAAGATGATCTGCCATGGTTGGGGAACATTGAGCACAAGGGCTATATAAGGCATGCAAAATGATCAATCCCAGCTAACATCAAATAAAAGTAGTTCCAGTTACCACATTAGGGGTATGTTAGTTAAAACATGGTCCTCTAATCATGTATATAAATATACAAATGCCCCTTGCTCTCCACATAAATAATATAACAAGAAGATGCCCACTAAAGGACTATCATACTCACCTAGGCCATTGAATGCCAACTGAACATTCTAATACACTAAACTGCAGAGGTGGAATCCCTGGGTGATACAAATAGTTAAACTTTCTGACGCAAAACAAAAGTTAGAGGTTCAAATCCACCAGATGGCATCTTGGCAAAGCAAAGCCCGGGCATCTACTGAAAAATCAGCCCCTGAGAACCCTATGCAGTAGAGTTCTCTAAAACACATGGAGCCACCAGGAGTCAAAATCAACTCAAAGGTAACTGGTTTAGTTTATATCAACCCCATTGGTGCAGAAACTAATTTCTTATTATGCAAATAAAAAGGGAGAGCAGACTGTGAAAATGTAGAACAGTTGAACATGAAAACAATGGCAGTAAATCCATATCCAGACAATAATTAGCACAAAAATCATCCATAATAATGTATTCACTTATTCATCATGTTGTTATAAATCGCTATTAGATGTGCAGGCAGTGTTTCAGGCAACTGAAGATTCAGGAGAAAAATCAAGCTGTAAATGATCCTGTTCTCATGGAACTACCGTTCTAGTGGGAAAGGCAGACAGTAAACACATAAAGCTATGTACAATGTTGCAGTTAGAGATCAGAATTATGAAGCATGAGTAGGATAAAAGGATGGGAAATGACTAAGCTTGATCTTTAAAGCAGGTTGTCAGGGAAATTTTTTCCAAGATGACAAATGAGCAGGTGTCTAAATAAGATAGACAACCACATGAAGACATGGCAGATAAGCAGTATGAGCAGAATGCAGTAAATCCAAAAGTCCAGAAACAGGATTAGCTCAGTGTGCTGGAGAACTAGGGAGTCACACCGCTGGAGCAGCCTGAGAGAGAGGAACAAAAATAAGGAAGAAGCTGAAGGTAGTCAGCTAGCGGGCAGTTCACAAACAGCCTTGCCGATGAGAAGTGTGGATTTAACCTTCTACAGGATATGAACAGTGCTGCGGGCCATTAAGACTCAGCCTAGAAATGGCTGAGAAGATATCAACCCGGGTGTCAGTACCTGCTGTTTGCTTCTGCGGTTTGACATTGAGACTAAGATAAAGAACAAAGATGTATGCAAGTTCTGGGAAAACAGAATGTTTAATTTTTATCAGACTCCTTGACTTGGCAGAATATAGAGTTTCTGATATATTGTGATAATTGACTAATTGTAACCCCAGGTTGTTTCTGCGTTTATAAAAGGAAGATGTAGAATAAACTCGGGGCTTCAGTATTCACTGTTGCCCTCCCAATACTTTCTGTTTCTCTTTTTTTCCTTAATCCTCACTCCCCCTTTCAGGACCATTTGACTCGTCGGCAGGCTCCGACAGAACAGGGTGGCTTTTACTCTCTACATGATATAGTTCTGAACAGGAAAGTGGTGTGATACAGCTTACGAGTGAAAAAATTGGCATGGATGCTTCGTGGAGCAAGGATACTAGTTTAGATGTCAATGCAGAAATCAAGGCAGAGACAGGGGGTTGATTAATTGCCGTGACTACAAGAAAGAGACAGGAATAACATGTATTAAGTTATTGTCATAAAATCCATTGCTATTGAGCCCGTTCTGACACGTGGTAAACCAGTGCATCACAGAGCAGAAGTGTTCAGTAGGTTCTCTTGGCTGCAATCCAAATAGACCAGCAGGTCTTTCTTCCATAGCACTGCTTCCTGGGTTCAAACCATCAACGTTAGTAACCAAAACTATCTGTACCACCTAGAGTCTTTACACATGTATAACATTTAAAACCATGGACTTGATAAAAAATGGAGGTAGAAAAGAAGTCCAAGAACTGAGATTGTGGGCATTCCAACATCTCTAATGGAACCCTAAGAAAAAAGTACCTCACAGTAACAAGGTGTGAAAGGATTAAGAAAGAAGAAAGAGACAGAGAGAGAAAGGGATTCAACCAATGGTGAACGTATCGTTTGCAATTAGTAAATCTCCAAAGACAATTAGCAGTTGACATTTTATGTTATGATTCATCATATTATTACTGACAGAAAACCATTGAGAACTTGTCTGTAACAGCAGCTATAAAAAGGTTCAAATGAGTTTGATGGGAAGAATTAATGTAAAATTGATTTATGTCAATTGTGCAATTAAATGCAGTTCCTTGCAGTTTCTGCTTTATATTTGTTTAGAAAGTCCTTTTTCATGCCCACAACCACTAAATCATCTTGGTATTGACAGGTATTTATTATACATAATTAGTACTCACATGAAAACTTAAATGAATCCATTGCCTTTAGGAATAATAGACCCTCAAAAATCATCTTGTGATATAAATACATGAATAACTAGCCTTGGTTCTTCAAATAAAGCCTGATTACAAATTTCCTTGCTTTCAACTTTGACAGGTCTTTTGTTTAATCCATTGGCCTCATTGAATAGTTTGCAAATTTATCTTAGAGATGTGTGCACAAGTACGTTTGTTTGTAAGGCTGTAGATGGAATATCATTTTAGAAAAAGAGATATGAAGTTCTCTAATAAAGGACCCCTGGTGCCACTATAGTTGAGACATTGACCTC
>NW_022111369.1:33706124-33707586 GCF_000313985.2 Echinops telfairi
CCATTCTGAAGATGAACAACAAGATGGATAAGCGTTAGAAAACTTGAAGCGATGGGGATGGTTTAAATGTTGAACTGTCATGTGTTCCCAGAATACTGATACCATGCCCAGCATGAATACACTGATTATGTCACTCATTCCTTTCTGACC
This sequence comes from Echinops telfairi, assembly GCF_000313985.2. Lineage (NCBI taxonomy): Eukaryota > Metazoa > Chordata > Mammalia > Afrosoricida > Tenrecidae > Echinops > Echinops telfairi. The sequence continues at coordinate 33,706,275 of NW_022111369.1, forward strand.
TTAGGCTATTAATTCCAGTGGATTATTAAAAATAATAACTGTAAATATGGAGCGAAGGTGGTATCCTTATGAGCTTCCTTATGAGCCTCAGCTCAAGGTTTATTCTGATGGTTCAGACATGCCTCCATCCTCCACCTTCTTTATTTTCTCTAATACCAACCATCCTTCCCATGGCACTCTCTACTCCTCTCAATCAATTGCTACAGAGAACTTACAGACCATATTTAAAGTTATTCAGTTGGTAAAGATCAGGAAGATTCAAAGTACAGATCTCCAATCAGGACAGCTGTTTCTCAGCAGTGCCTACAGGCAAGAGTTTCAAAGTGTTTTAGCTTCTTCCAATAAAGTGCCTAGAGGCACCCCACTCAGCAAGCAAGTCTCCAGCCTGAAGGAACTCAGCCTTCTTACTCAATGGGTGGGCGGGGAAGCCAATGCTTTGTCTCACGCTCTTGGTTCTACTCCCTCTATTGTCACTACTTCTTGTCATCTCTCACCATCTCTGATGTCATCTCTTACCGCCTTTCTGTTTCCTGGATCAAAGAGGTTCATTTCGGGGATCAAAGATCAAACTCCACTGCTAGGTCTCCTTTCTTGATAGTAGTTTGATTCTCTTCTGAATCTTAGTTTGTTTTGTTTTTACAGTTTTATTGGCATATAATTCACATATAATACAATTCAATAGTTAAAACAAATCAATACAATCAGCACCACAGTTTTAGAACATTTTCTTCATTCTTATACTCTTCCTTATTAGTTCCCCATTTCCCCCAAACCTCCCCTGGCAAACTCCCAAGAAACCATTAATCCAGTTACTGTCACTATAGATTTAGCTATCATATACCAAAAAAATTTCATATACAAAAAAATTCATATACCAAAAAAACGTAAAATTAAATTTTCATATACAAAATGTAAAATTAATTTCATATACAAAAAATGGAAAATTAAATTAAAACTAACAACAATAACATGGTAAAACATAAAAACCTCAATTGAAAGAAAGCAGAAAATATTAAAAACTAGAACAAATTTAAAACAGATCAAAAGGGAGATCAAATGATAAGGTGCTAAATTTTAACCCAACTGCATCGGCAATAATCCACTTTCCAATTCATTCTGCAAGACAAGGCCATTTATATCTCTGGTCTATGGTCAGAGGGGATCCACTAGAGATTTAATCCACATGTATCCCCCTTTTACTTTTTTTTTTACAGTCTTAGTGGCACATAATCCATAATCAAACAATTCAATCATTCAGTCATTATCAAGAAGAATTGTACAATCATTACCACAATCAATTTTGGACTTTTTT
>NW_022111369.1:33707702-33710288 GCF_000313985.2 Echinops telfairi
TGTTGTTTTTGTGGTTATTATTGTTGTCAAGTGCTGTCACGTCAGTTCCTACTCATAGTTGCCTAATGTACTACAAACCCTTGCATCAGTTATTATCTCTGTGCATCCACTCCTCCTGTGCTTCACAAACTGGTAAACTCTACAGAGACAATAATGAACAAAAATGAAATAAAGTTTTAAGGCTAAAACAATAGTAATATAAAGATACAAGTACAATCAATGAGTAAGAAAGAAAAGACCACAATCAATATCTAAATAGCCAGAAATTTTTGTCTTAGAAAGAGCAAGAGTTATTTGCACCTAAAACAAATTCAGGTGTAGAGGGAGGTCAACTGACCAAGTATCAAGTTTAGTCCAGTGTAATCAGGATTACAATTATCTATGTTTGACAGTAAGGCTGTGCCAGACCTCTTTTGCCTGTGGCTAAGGGGATCTGCCAGTGGCTTAATCTGACTAGATATAGATATCTGCAGATGAGTTTGGCCTCCCACTGTCCTCCACAGCCTCCCACAAATTTGGCATTCATAATTTTATCTCTGATGCTTTTCCTTTCATCATATTTGAATTTTGTTATTGTCATCTTTGGATCACACAGCTGGTGTGCTTCTTCCAAGCAGACTTACTGATGCCTCACTTAGATGGCTGCTTGTTTGAATGCAAACCTTTAAGATCCCAGACACTGTTCTGATTGACAGGTGGGTACCATCTGCTCCCTTCACCACACTTTGCTGAAGTAACTTTATCTTCAATGATAGAAGGTGAGCAGGGCCATGTTATCCAAACTAACTGTTCTTGGATTGGGGCAAGAGTTAGGTAGGGGCCCTGAATCCATCTAATTGTTGATGGAATATGCATGATTGAGGTTTACTTTGGCAGTCATAGTATGACAAAATCAAACCCCCATAGGTCCAACTACACCAGCACCAGCAACAAACTAACCTGCAAACAAACAAACAAAAAAATGCAGTATTTTCAATCATCCCTCTGGGGAATAAGACAATTGCACTGATGACATCATCAATGTTTCCAATAACACAGCACTCCAAACACTGTTGGTATGAGGAATCTATTCAAGTACAGATCCACCCTGAGCCACAGCCCATGAGTCGTTGCCCTACACAATTTGATCTCCCATCTATTGAGCTCTGTTTATCCTAAATATGGGGCTTGGTGCCAGGGGGAAAATTCTTATCTTGGTTCTTCTAAGTGCAGATCCCTACCCAATAAATCAAAACCTTGTTACCATGTAGGGGGCATCAAAGTACTAAATATAGGGTGATTTTTTTCCAACGGACACCCACCCAGCCAGAGCAGGGTGGGCGTTGGTTCCCCCAAGGTCCAATGACCGCCGCTTCCACAGTCCCATCTAAATATGCCACTCTTTGCTTCCTCTCCCATCTAAATATGCCAATCCTCAGTCCAAGGGTGCGGGCAACTTCCATTCAGCTGGACCTTGACCTCAGTTCATTCAGCTGGACCTCTATATTAAATCCTTCTAGTATAGGCCCTACTTTTTTTTGTAACTGAAACAATTTTGAAATAGGTCAAAGGGAAATCAAATGATAGAATCTGACATTTTTTACCTAATTACACCTGCTATAATCAACTTTACAATGCTCTGTCTGATAGCAAGGCTATCCACATCCCTCTATTATGATCAACTGGCATTCACCAGAGGCTTAATCCATGTGTGGACCCTGCACATGGGTTTTGGGTTTCCACTGTCATCCACAGCCTTCTGCAAACCAGGTGTTCATAATTTAAGCTCTGATACCATTCCCTCTTTGGGATTTGGATTTTATTACTTCCGATCCTTGGATCACACAGACTGGTTTGCTTCTTCCATGTAGTCTTAGTTGACACCTCACTTCGATGGCTGCTTGTTTAAAAATAAGCTTTGAAGATCCCAGATATTATTCTTTCTGATAGTTGGGCACCATTGAGTCCCTTCACCACACTTTGCTATAGCACCTATATCTTCACTGATCTCTTCATGAGGGTGAAGATCAAGCAGGGTCATGTCATAAGAACTAATTGTTCTTATATTGAAGTCAGAATCAAGTGGAACCCCAAAATCTACCTTCTGAATCTTTCTTGATAGTAATAGATTAAATTCCCCTGGAGGTAGGTGGGGTGGGTCTTGATAAATTAGATAGATTAGATCCCCCTAACAGATAGCAAAACTAATCAATCTCCTACTTAGGGTTCCATACACTTTATTTCCATGGCCCTATTCCCACAGGGGCACCCTGTACTTTGTTTACATTGTTATCAAGTTTTGCAAGCCTCTAGGTGGGCCATAAGCATATCACATTTGCATAGTTGTCATTTGGTGGGAGATACAAAGACGACAGCTAAAGGACTATATAAAATAATTCACAGCACTGAAATGACCCACAGTCTTATGTTGAGCCCAGTATTACAAGGAGAATGATAGATATTTCCTTACCTAGATATTCTATGGAAAATATGTGATCTCTGTAGAGAATAATTTTAGAAAGCTTAAACGAGTTCCCTGTGATGTTTGTACAATGTTCACTAGCCTACTACAGATTCTGGCACAGTGGCTGCAACAATGGGCTCATG
>NW_022111369.1:33736082-33737787 GCF_000313985.2 Echinops telfairi
GATTGGAAGACTCAGTATAGTAAAGATGTCAGTTCTGCACAAGGCACTATATAAGTTTAATGCAATCCTCCTATGAATACCATCATCCTTCTTCAAAGAATTGGAAAAACTGATTACCAACTTCAGAAGGAGAGGGAAGAAGCCCAGAATTAGCAGAGTACTTCTCAAGAAGGACAAAGTGAGAGGGCTTGCTTTACCGAACTTTAGCACATATTATATAGCCATCGTGCTCAAAAGAGTGTGGTACTGGTATAACAACAGATATTCAGACCGATGGAAAAGAACTGAAACCCCAGAAATAAGAACATCAGCATACAGACAGCTGATTTTTTATAAGGACCCCAAAAATATCAAATGAAAAGCGGATGCCCCCTTCAATAAATGGTACTGGAAAAAATGGATATCTACCTGCAGAAAAATGAAACAAGACCCTTACCTCACTCCATGCATAAGAATAAACTCAAGGTGGATAAAAGACCTCTAGGTAAAACCCCAAACTGTTAGGACCATTAATGGGGGAATTAAGACAAAACTGAGAACCTTGGCACAGGAAATACATAGGCTATCTGAAATAGGGAAGGGTACAAATACAGAGGAGTCACAAATTGACAAGTCGAATATACTGAAGATAAAACACCTGTGTGCTTCGAAAGAATTCACCAAGAGAGTAATAAGAGCCCACAGACTGGGAAAACATCTTTAGCAATGACACATCAGACAAAGGCTTTATTACTAAAATCTACAATACTTTGCAAGCTTTCTTTTTTAATATTTTGCAAGTTTACAATAAGAAAAAAACTAACTGCCCACTAAGGAGGTGGGCAAAGGACCTGAACAGAAGGTTCACAGGCACAGAAATCCAAATGGCCAATAAACATATGAGAACATGTTCCCGATCATTAGCCATAAGAGAAATGCAAATTAAAACTGTGAGATACCACCCAATGCCATCAAAGATAGGCCAATTAAAAAAATCAGAAAGTAACAAGTGTTGGAGGGGCTGTGGGGAGATAGGAACTCTCATCCACTGCTGGTGGACCTGTAGGTATGTACAGCCATTATGGAAATTGGTTTGGCAATATCTAAAACAGATGGAAATTGTGCTACCATACAACCCAGCAATCCCCATACAGGGCATATACCCAGAAGAGGCAAGAAATAAACCACGGCCAGACATCTGTACTCCAATGTTCATCGCGGCACAGTTCACAATCACAAGGAGTTGGAAAGAACCGAAATTCCCATCAACAGACGAATGGATCAAAAACTCTGGTACATACATACAATGGAGTGCTATGCAACCCTCAAAAGAAGTGATGAATACATGAAGCTCATTGCTGCATGGGAAGAACTGAGATGTTTGAACATAATTATTCTTCCAAAATACAGCTGGGCACAAGAGAACAGTTGAAAACTGTACTTTCATTGATCTTTGAAACATTCTTTCTACAATCTTGGGTTCACAACCTATTGGCCCTATCATTGTCTAAAAATATTGCGAGAAAAACATCATCCAGACCAAAACAATGACAAATTGTTCATTAAAACCTTTCTAATTGAGGAAAGAGCTAGGAGGTAAAGGGCATTTATAGAGGTCTAAACAAAGGCATGTACATATGCAAATATATCTATATATGCGGATGGGGAAATAGATCTATGTGTATATATTTATAGGTTTAGTATTAAGGTAGCAGCAGGACATTGG
>NW_022111369.1:33738903-33749185 GCF_000313985.2 Echinops telfairi
TGAGAATGATGAGGGCAATGAATGTACAAATGTGCTTTACACAATTGATGTATGTATGGATTGTGATAAGAGTTGTATGAGCCCCAAATAAAACAATTTTTAAAAAACCTTTCTGATTAATGACATATAGGTAGTGCTAAAGGGAAAAGAGATACTAAGAACTGAAGTAATAAAAAATATATAGGTAGTTGTCTTCTCTTAATAATCAGAGCTATCAGCTTTGATTAACCTACTTAATATGTTTTATCATGTAACCATGAAAATGCATTTGAATACTCCTATTCATACAAAAGCCATAGTGTGTTGAACATAAATTTTCTAGATTTTAAAAAGCAAATTTTTTAAAAATCCAAAATGTCAGTGCATATCTTCTGTAGTTTTAAGGAATGATACTAAGGAAAACTAGTATGACAAAGAAATAAGTGCCATTGTCCTTCTTATTCATTCCTCTCATAACCTTGTGAAAATTATGCATTTTTATGGACATGACACAGTTTAAGAAACTACTGAGCAATGAAAAGATAACAAAATTAAAAGAACTCCATAGAAATCAAACGGCAATTGATATCTTATACAGCCTGAGTTTTTGACTAGTAAGAATATTGCTCTAATAATCTCAACAACAGCAACGTTAGTAATCTGTTACAGGAGGTAACAGGAAATATTTTTAGGGAGTTTTCTTTCCTTGAGGCCTCCTAGCAGATCACCCCTCCAAAAATGACAACCATGAGCCTGCCAGCACATACCACCACAGAGCCCCTGAGGGGCATTGACCATCTTTGTTGGACCCTCACAGTCACTTTTATAACAGTAGACACCCAAGTAGGAAATAGAGAGCATCCACCACAACAAAGAAGACCCCAGGAAAAGAAGCAAACTGCTTGGGGAAATACTTACTGATTCCTGCGTGTGTTTGGTTGAAAGCTGTAGCCACCATCCCTGGCAGAAGAGTTTCTTTGAGGGCAGAATGAAGGGTCAACATTTGGGGCATTAACTAATAAAATGCAAAATGGGAGGTGGGGATAGGGGGAGAGGAAAAGCAACTCTCTGGGATTAATATCAGTAGAATTATCATCCAGTCTCCAGTTGATAAAGCTGTTGTTGTTATCCCAACTGCTGACTGCCCTTCTTTCTCTTTTTATGGGCTGTGAAAGCAGCTAATCAGGAGCAACTCTCTGTGCCGCCCACTCTCCTGCAGATCCATTGTGGGTTGACAAGAGGAACAAAGGACAAAAGGACAAAAAATGTCACTCTGTGTCCTGCCTTTCCAGACAGGGTTAATGCCACTAATGCTCTGGTCACTGGCTAGTCCAGCCAAAGTAATTGCTCCCTCCCTTTCCTTGTTCACATTTGCATTTGAATTACCATCATCTAGACACTGAAGAGGCACAACGCTTTTGTTTTCCCTGACCTTGGGTAGATAACATGCACTTCTTCATAATCACTCAGTATATACCATCTGTGTCTCCTTGAGGGATGCCTGGGTAAAGATGGTTGCTTCATGTCTCAACAGATGTTCCACAATGATCACTAGGATTTTTTTGAACTTTATTATTTTATAAGCATGAATGCTTACAGCATGTGCCTGTGTGTGTGTGTGTATGCAAATGAAGGTTCATCAACAACTATTGCTACAAAATCATAGAAACTTTGATTACATAAAAATAGCAAATTAGGAAGCTATTGCTCCATGATGTAGCATCCCTCTGGGTCTATACACTTCTGAATGCTCCTTTTCCATCCCCCTAGGCCTTCCCCCAAGAATTCTGCATGCCTGAGTTTACAACATATCCAAACAGCAGTTTGACCTCTTCAAAGTTCTCAGGTGGTGTTCTCTTGTTCAATGTTCCTTGAGTTTGAGGAACCAAAGGAAGTCTAAAGGGAAACATTAGGGATGGGAGAGAGTAGGATAAGCTTTTCTGGACAAGTGTTCATACGCCAGCCTGTGCTACCCTTGAAGAATAAGCAGGTGCATTATCATGATGTGGGGGAAATATTTCTAAGTGGAATTTTCCTGGTCTTTCTTCATCAATGCAGTTTTGAATTTTCTGAAAAACTTCTCCCTAATAGGCTTCCATAATAACCTTATGCTGTTTCATGAAAATCTATCAATAAGGCCATTTAAAGTTCAACAACAAAAACCCTAACCTTCTGAGCTGACCTCATTGCCTTGAATTTAACTGGCTTAGGAGATCCCTGCACAATCCACTGGTATATTTGGACTTTTCTCTTGAAGGAAACAAAGCTAAGATAAGTGTATTTCCCAGAGATCTTGTCTGCAGTTACCCACTGATCACAGAGACATGTTGAAATAAAATTTATTTGAAATAACCCCACGTGTGTATAAGCTGGAGCTTATTTGCAATACTTTTTGTACTTACCCTGGTATATGAGCATGATCTGATTATAGGTGCCTTTTCTTGGAAAATTGCAAGCTGTTAAATTGGTGATGGTGTAGTAGTTACATGTTGGGTTGTGATCCACATGGCCAGCTGTTCAAAACCACCTGCAGCTCCCAGGGAGAAAGTCTGGGTTTTCGGCCCCCATACATAGCTACAGTCTCAGAAACTCACTGGGGTGGCACTGTGAGTCAGCATTGACTTGATGACTATGATTTCTTTCGTTTTTGTTTTTGTTTTTAATTAGTAATTATTTAACATTTAGTGTTTCTATAAATAGCATATTCTTATCGGAGTATAGATAATACTTTTAGTTCCATCTGTAAAGAAAACTCTTAAATTGTAGCACATTTATATGGTAAGGTTTAAGACTGAGAAAATCAAACTGGAGGCTTCCCTAACAAATATGACTTGCCAAGTATTCTTAAATATTTGAGACACTAAATTAGGCAATTCCTGCAGCCAGAAAAAAAATAGCTATCTTTTCCCTTATTGGGTTTATATGCTAACAGATGTAATCATCTGCTATTTATTCTCCCCATTTGGAACATGGTACCACAGACACAAGTTTAAATGAATTTAAAAGTTTCCAAAGTTAACATATTTCATCCAGAAAACGAAGCGATTTTTAGATATGGTGTGTGTGTGTGTGTGTGACTTGTTTTTTTCACTTATATTGGTGATCAATATTTGGATATTGGAGGGGTGGGGGAGTGCAGGGAAGGAAGATAAAGCCATGGACTAAAGTGCTGACAGCTATGAACTTGGGTGACATGGAAGACAGTAGTCCACACGAGGGAGAAGAGAAATCAAGGAGTAGGTGAAGGTAAACTATTTAGGGGTTTGATTAATAGTTTAAATGGTTGAGTACAAAGCTGATGACCTAAATATACACCTGTACCTAATTTACAATAAAAATTTGAACAATAAATAAATGAAAATAAAGCTAGGCTTAGAAATTTAGAAGACAGCTACCTGACCAACCAACTTGAAGAGCCCCAGACTTCTGCCCATTACAAAGAAACGCGATCCACAAAATGTGTAAAGCAACAAACAATACTATTTATATCACACACCTTCGTTTTCAAAGTGATAGCTTTACTTTTTAACACTCTACAGAGATTTTGCAGCAGAATTGACATATACAATAGATCATTTTACTTGCCTGGACATTGATTGTGGATCCAAGTAAAAGGAAGTCCTCGACAACTCCAGTCTTTTCTCCATTCATCCTGATGTTCCCCATTAGCCTGGAAAATTGCAATATTGTGAGCACTCTTAGGTGAGTGACACAAGGTATCATGGGAAATGAAGGAGTTCATATGTTAACTAGTCCAGATAGTTTTTTACCCCCTGGAAATGATTCGTCCTGATGTGCAGGAAAGAATAGACAATAGTGAACTGCTGTACTTGAATGGTGTCATAGACTATTTTCTCCTCAAAGAGAGGAAAACAGGTCAAATAACTTTCCCTTCCACCATTTTGATTTGACATGGAATTCTGGATGCGTTGTTCCAACACTCGCTATACGTTAATCCATGCTCTTATAATTGCTCTAGTTCTTGGCATTCAAATGTTGGAAATGATGTTAAAGTTATTGCTATTCTCTGTAAATTAATTTGGTCAATGCCTGTCTACCAACCCATCCAGCCCTGTCCCTGTCCCTACAAAAACAAGCCCACTGCCATCTAATCAATTCTGACTCATTGTGACACTATTCAGGGTTTCCATTGCTGTAAATCTTTACAGAACAGATCACCCTGAATTTCGCCTGCTAAGAGGCTAGCGGGTTTGTACCGATTTTTACCCAACACTACTACTGTCACCACTCAGAGTCCATCTCTTTGGTCTATCTTAACTTTTAATTTCCTCCTATCAATTTTGTGTGAAATGGAGATGGGGACTTTGAACTTGGACAATGATAGCTTCAGCATTGAATCCAAGTAAAATAATCCTCTTCTCTAGATCACACCGTCTGAGCATTGTTTGGTTTGGTTTGGTTTTCCCTGACTGCTTATCAGGCTTTTTGTCTGATTCACATATCTAATAAAAGAGACCTTCTTTGGTTAATTAGACAATTGAGTAAAATAATAGATTAGTCTTCCTTACTTTCACACTCAATGCCCTTCTCTCTCAAAGGAACACTATTTCCCAATTGAGTTAGTTAATTGTGTCAACCTGGCTGATAATCACATGTGGGGCTAATTGAAAGGTGGAGGGATAAATGGGTGGTGAACCTTGCCTTTCTAGTTCTCGGGTCTCTTGCTTTGTGATGGTCCCACCACGGTGCAGGTGCCTTAGCAGTTCCCTGCTTCAGCTTGCAAGATTGACTTCCTACAAGACATCCCCAAGGAGAAGCCACATGGACCTATCCCGATGCAGCCCTGGGTGCTGGAGCAGCCGTGTGGAGACCCCTGCTAGTGCTGAGATGCTTATCCGTTCACTGACTCAGCTTTCCTCCTGCAGTCAGCATCATTGCCTCTGTTTTGTGAGGTGCATCATTGCCTCTGTTTTGTGAGATGGAGGACTTTGTAGACTGGTGTTGGGTTAATGGGTTAATGTTGGACTTGTGGGCTTGGGCAGCATTGGGTTGGGATGTTTTCATGATGCACACTTTCTTTACAAAAAACTCTCTTATATATGAGTTGCTGTGGATTTGTTTCTCTAAAGTACCTAGACTAATACACCAATCTAAGAAAGAATGCCAGAATACAATTGTTAAAACCTCTGCTGTGTTTTCATCTTGTTTTATCTGGTCAAATACCCACTCCTCCTTGCGGCCCCTGAAGCATCATGTGGCTCATGTTTGGGTGGTTTGGGTTGAGTCACAGACTTCTCGCTTTCCATAAAGGAGACCCATACACCTCATGCACTGCAACCACCATTCTGTCAGTGAAAGCTTGTGTTGCTCTTATGCTGAAAAGGTTTCAATGAAACTTCCAGATTAAGACAAACTAAGAAAAAAAACCTTGCAATTTACTTTCGGGGGGGAAAAAAATCAAAGAACGAAAATTCTGAGTCATGATATTGTAATCCTGCGGCACTCAAGGGACAACTGAAGAACAACCAACAACATCAGCAATAAGAGCCATGGTGGAGTCACTTGACAATCCTAAAAGTAAAGACAATGTTTAATTCACATAAATAAATAACAACAACATATAAATTTGTTTTACATGTCCTTAGAGACTTAAGAGCATGGCACATACTATATTGTTATAGGAATAATGACCTCTTTTGTCTTCCAGCTTTGTGCACCAATGAACATTTATGCTTGTCTCACTTCTTAACAGATTATGCTTGGTCATTCCATTTGTCACTATAATTATCTAACTTGAAGGGCAATAATCTGATGAAACAAGCACTGAGTTCTCATCCTGGCTAAGCTAGTGACTTTTGATGTGACCTTGTAGGAGCCATCCAAGCCCCACATTATCATCTTCGGAATGGCAGTCACAATAACCTACCTCACAGATTCGTGTGACCGTAAGTGGACTTTTCAAACTATGATAAAACACTTTTCATAAACAAAGGGCTTTGAAAGTGCATTATCCTTCTCAGACTCGTGCTACATTTCCAATGACAAAGTGAATCAGGTACTGATTAATCACTTCTGGAACAGTATTCCCTTCTTATGAAGTGCAGCTACAAGGCAGAAGAGTGTTGAGATGAAATATGTATTGAAATATCACTCTCACAACTTTGGTTATCAAAAGTGTGCCATTGAATCTTTTTTTGTCCACAAAAGCATCTGAGCTTTTTGAACTACATTAAAAAAAAAAAAAACTAAACTAAATGAGTGGAAGCTTAATAGAGGGAGTCAAGAATGAGGACATCAATTTCCATCATTTATCTTTGCTATGTTGGAGGGGTATCAGTAATATGCATGCAATGGAAGGATGCTGTCCTCTGCAGCTCACCCACCTGTACTCAGAATCTGAAAATAGCACAATTTTGCATGTTGGCAAAAAAAGAAAATTGTAGATTCAGTTAGACCGATTATTTTCAACACAAGACACTAGATTGCTAGTCATTTTCCCTTCCTTCCAACATTCCTGTTCATCCTGGAGTCTTATTTGGAGTCCCTGGGTTGTGCAAACAGTGAATACACTTAGCTGCTAACAGAAAAGTTGAAAGTTAAAGTTCACCCAAAGACACCTTGGAAGAAAGGTTTGGTAATCTACCTCCAAAACGTCCGCAACCAAAACTCCTGTGGAGCACTGTTCTACTCTGACACATATGTAGTCACCATGGGTCGGAATCAATTATGGAAACAGAAAAATAAAATAAAAGTCCTTATTCTACTCTGTGGTGCTGAGCCTACACCCTAATCTCACAATTTCAAGAGTAATCTCCATGTAGTAAATTTTATTTAGATGACCACTATATTTACTAGAGGCAAACGTCTCATCTCGACTAGAACACTCTCCTGAGCCTTGCTGGGGTTTCTGCCTCAATGTTTCCTCTTCTCCAGACCTCAATCACTTGTGCTACTTCCATTCCCTTCTGCCTTGATCCAGAATCCCTCTGGACCAGCAGTTCTCCATCTGTGGGTCGCGATCCCTTTGGAGGTCGAATGACCCTTTCTCAGGGGTCGCCTAAGACCATTGGAAAACACATATTTCTGATGGTCTTAAGAACCAAGACACTGGTTCTCTATCCATCTCCAGGCGGGTCTGCCCACATGCAGATACGCCCACATACGAGTACCCGGCGTGATGACATCACCACTCCAACCTCATCATATACACCCCATACAAATACAGGTATATGTGAAAGGGTTGGGGCCATAATGTAATTATGCAGATGAATCACACATGTTGAGAGCAGCTACTGTATCGAAAGCAGCTGCTGTGTTGAAAGCAGCTACGCCGTTAAAAGCAGCTGATGTCTTGAAAGCGACACTTCCTGAATTATAATTACTGGGTAAATGTAAAATCATGTACTGTAAAATCATCAACTACTGAAAAAAAAACTAACTGTAGCATGGGAACTTAATCTGGATGCTGATCAGTCTTTTTATATTCAGTTGCGGTTGATGTGAATACTGCCCCCTTGTGATAGTAACAGGTATGTAAAAAACAACAACACAGAGAATGGTAAATCATAGGAAACCTTAATGAATTGTATTGACTGAACTATGCCATGTATCATTTTTTGTATTGTTAAAGCTATTGTTATATATTATTTTCATTAGCAAACCATCCCATGACAATGGATCTTGTAGAGAATAATGTTAAGAAAAGAAAATATAGTGAGGATTTTTTTTCAGTATGGGTTTACCGCAATAATTACAGCAGGAATTGAGAAATTGCAATGTGTTATTTGTTGTGAAGTTCTATCAGCCAAATATATGAAGCCAGACAAACTAAAATGCCATTTTGATAGCAAGCATCTGAGCATTGCCGGAAAGTATACCAACTATTTTAGAAACAAAGCTGATGGACTCAAGAAAGCCTGACTTGACACTGGTGGCAAGTGCCACAAACAAAACGTAGCAGCCATTGAACCTTCATAGTTGGTGGCACTCAGAATCACCAGAGCTATGAAACCTCACACCATTGCTGAGGATTTACTGCTGCCAGCAGCCAAAGACATTGTTTGAGTTATGATCGGAAACAAATTTATTATCAAATTGAGTGCAATTTCTTTATCTAATAAAACTGTCTGCAGAAAAATAGATGACATGCCTGCTGATGTTTTTGATCAGGTAGTCCAGGAAATTAAATCTCCCTTCCAATATTTAACATCCAGCTTGATGAATTTACAGACACTGCAAACTGTTCACAGTTACTGGTTTACATGATGTATGTTAAAAACGATGACTGTAAAGATGAGTTTCTTTTTTAGCAAACCTCCTGAAATGACAACTACTGCACATGATGTATTTGACAAAGTTGGTTCGCTTCTGAAAGAGCATAAGATCTCTTGGGGAAAGGTTTGTGGTGTTTGCATAGATGGTGGTTCAGCTATGCTAGGATGTCGATCTGGATTTCAACGTTTGATACTGAATGAGTCACCAAAAGACATCAAAACTCACTGTATGATTCATCGGTAAATATCAGTAACTAAGATGCTTCCACAAGAGTTACAAGAAGTAGTGAAAAGCATCATAAGTTTTGTCAATTTTGTAAAGGCAAGCACTTTAAACAGTCAACTGTTTTCACAACTGTGCAATGATTAGATGCGCCAAATAATGCTCTGCTATTTCACACTGAAGTGAGATGGTTGTCAAGAGGAAACGTTTTAAAACGTGTTTTTGAGCTTCGTGATGAACTCAAAACATTCTTTAATCAGACATCAAGACCGCAGTTCAAAGCATTTTCAGAGATAAAAGTGAACTGCAGAAAATAGCTTACTTGGTTGACATCTTTGCCATCTTAAATGAGTTAAATTTATCACTGCAAGGACCAAATGAAACATGCCTTGATTTGTCTGAAAAGATCTGATCATTCCATAGAAAATTTCAGCTTTGGGGGAAAAAATAGGATGAAAATAAAATGTACATGTTGCCTACCTTATCTGCTTTCTTTGAGGAACATGACATTGAAGCAGACAAAAAGATTACAATGATATTTTCTGTGAAAGAACACTTGCACATGCTTGCAGACAAAATTTTATTGTTCTTTCCAAATCTACCTGACACCCCATTTGCCATTGCCAGAAGCACATTCACAGTCAACGTTAAAGATGTTCATGAGACAGCACAAGAGGAGTTCATTGAACTTATTAACAGTGATGCAGCAAGAAATATTGAACGTACCCTATAAATGCTAAATAATCATCATCATTCACACACATATTTATACATGTGTGCTCAAATACACCCCTGCACCCAATTTGTCATTAAGTAAAGTCATTCCGTGTTCTTATCTCTCGAAATTGGTCCGTCCCCTGATTTCCTGCTGTCTTCCTTTAAGCCCTCATTATCCTAATAGCCTTGTAAGTGATCTCTCTCATCACTTCTCAACACACTGATCTATATTCCACATGGCTGCCAAGGGACTCTCTGATATTCATCCACCCATCACTCTCTACTGCTTTTAGAATGAAGCCCAAAGCTTTACCATGGCATACAAAAGCTTCTGGAATCTGGCTACTCCTCCAGGTTCTTTCTCAACATGCACATACCACGGTCTTTAGCTACAATCACACTAAAATTTAGGCATTTCTCCAACAGAATATATTTATTACTAAAATTTCTGGTGGAAGAAAAAAGACTCACTATTGCAAACCTGAAACTCTCTAGTGTCTTACCTCTATTCCCATCAAAGAAATCACAATGTGCCATGTACAGGCTTGAAATCATTCTAATGTGACCTATAGGAATTCAGCCAAACAGACTCTTCTACTTCCTCCCCGACTCACTTCTGCTAGCCCTCCTTGACTTAGCTAAATTAATTCCGCCTTTGAAAGGCTTTCTATGATTATCTGAACCTCTTTTTCCCTGCTGCCAAGACACCTAGAGCAGTGTTATATCTGTGAATTTAGCATCTCACACTATAGTGGTTCATGTAATTCTTTCTCCGTCCTGCATGCTCAGAGCAGAAGTGAAGGGCAGCCACACTCCTTTGTGTATCGACATGGTCTGCATGCATGATCCTTCTTCCATAAGAGGTTCATGAGACATGCTTGATCAAAAGAAGTGAGGTGTCGATGGTGTGATGGCTGCTGATTGACCCAAATGCTATTCCTGTTTATTTTACAAACATTTAGATGATTCTAGGAACCATTCTGAAAATGGGGCTCCAAATTTCTAAGCTATAAATAATTTTCTCCCCAGATTATATCACAGTAACTAAGAGGTAAATTAGTTTAGCACACTGTGGAACATCACCCCTATCCACTTCACTTTCAGGACTATGTTTAAACCATTATCCATC
>NW_022111369.1:33749465-33751173 GCF_000313985.2 Echinops telfairi
ATATCTGTTTACTTATTTGTTTGATAAAGATTTATAATACACTTTCCTCTAAAATAATTTTAGAGAAGGTATCATCTAAGGATATCATTAATATTCATATTTCGGGGATCTTATGAATCATCAGTGGTGGCAGTAGCTAATAGTAGCTCTTCTAATTAGACAATGTTATGTCTGCTTTCTCTGGCCTTTGTGTCAGCAATTTTTCAAGAATAATTTATGAATCAAGAATACTGTTTAAGTTTAAACCATTGAGTTGTATGACATGAGAGTTATATGTCGATAAAATTTCAAATTTAGGGTACTTCTGGCAAGATGGTGACCGAGTAACACATACTAGAGGGACTCGGCAGAAATCAGTGCAGGAGAGCAACTGAGAGGAAAATTCCACACTGCCAGGTCACAGAGGAGCATCATAAAGATATGTAGGTACAGATCCATTAGGTTTTTAGGAGCTGTGGGTTTTTGGCTTACCACTGTGGAAGCTGGCTAAGGCTTAACCTTAGCCCCACCACAGTCTCAGCCAGAGCCAGACTCCATTGGCTGGCCCAAGAGCTTTAACAATACATCCACATCTTGCTGATGCTTCTGGACAGGGTTTAAAACCCTCCTGCCCCACAGTCAGGCGATCGGGGTTCAGTTATATCTTTACTTTTCTTCCTCTCCTCTCTCTTCCCTCCGCCGCCCTGCCCACAGTCTCAGCCGGCTCCGTTTTGGGGTATTTTTTTTCTCTTCTCTTTCCTATCACATGCAACTGCCAGCCTCCAGGCCACTCCCGTTCACCTAGGGCAATTACACCTGCCCTCCACCCAGCTGAGGGAGTTCCTGCCCTCTGCGGCATTAGACATGGCTAGGAGAATCCCATCCACCTGCCACCACAGTGGAACTCATGGCTACCCTCCAAGGCCCTTTAATCGGCTGATGGAAATCCCACCTGTCCTTTGGGGAGCTCCACTTGGCTGGGGGAGATTCTGCCTGTCCTCTGTGGTCCTGTGTGGCTGAGGGCTTCCTCCTGCCTGCCGCAGTGCTTCACACGGCCTAAGGCAGTGCTGCCAATATGCTCCAGTGTTCCACGCTGCTGTGGGAACCACTGCCCGATTTACGTAGTGATCTCGTCGACTAGAGAAATTCTGCCCACAATCTGTAGTGCTCTACACCAAAGTGGTCACACCCACAGGGCATCTGTGGCACTCCCATTGCAGGAGGAACCCCAGCACACCCTCTCAGGCACCAAAAGCCACCGTGGGCCACACCACCGCAGCTTCCTGTGAGATCGTCCAGCGTAGCACTATCCTCGTGGGTCCACAACCCCTGACCGGTGTCCCCTGAGAGGACCATCCAACTTTCCCTCAAAATAACAGAATACTGGTTGGCTAGGGAAAGATTGAAACCACTGAAGGAAAAGGTGGTAGCCCAACCGTATAGTGAAATTACTGGAAGGCAGTTCAAAGAAGCATTCCCACGAGTCCCCCAAATCGAGAGCCCAGTGCTCTTCGAATCTCTGCAAAATGGCACCATGCTCCTCTAAAAAACACAATGCAAACAGCAATCAGCCCCTACAATCTCAATGAAAAATTAGGAGAAACAAAAGGCAATGTCGGAAGAAGTCCTGAACCTAATGATGTGTATAGAAGAAGCAGACTCTGATCTGCCACAGAAAGAAATCTTCCGAATGCTGCTTGGAGTCATACAGGACATGAGGGAAACTATA
>NW_022111369.1:33755224-33756855 GCF_000313985.2 Echinops telfairi
AATTTGAAAAACTGACTACCAACTTCATATGGAGAGGGAAGAGGTCCAGAATTAGCACAGAATTCCTCAAGAAGAGGAGTTTCACCGAAATTAAAACCTATTATATAGCCATAGTGGTCAAAACAGTGTGGGATTGGGATTGGTATAATGACAGATACTCAGACTAATGGAAAAGAACTGAAAACTCAGAAATAAAATCAACCACATACAGATAACTGATCTTTGATAAGGGCCCCAGAAATAGCAAATTAGAAGCAGATGCCCTCTTCAACAAGTGGTGCTGGGGGGAAAAAAAAATGGATATCTACCTGTAGAAAACTCAAGGTGGGTCACAGACCTTGTTGTAAAACCCCAAACTATTAGGGCCATCAATGAGGAAATTAGGACAAACCTGAGAACTTTGGCACAGGGAATACGTATGCTATCAGAAATAGGGAAGGACACAAATACAGATGAGTTACAAATTGACAAGTGGGATATACTGAAGATAAAACACCTGTGTACATTGAAAGAATTTACCAAGAGAGTAATAAGAGAGCCCACAGATTGGGAAAACATCTTTAGCAATGACACTTCAGACAAAGGCCTTTTCATTAAAATCTTCTGTAATCTGCTAGCTTCCAAGAAGAAAAAAAACTAATTGCCCATTAAGGAGGTAGGCAAAGAACCTGAACAGAATGTTCACAAGGGCAGAAATCCTAATGGCCAGTAAACATATGAGAATATGGTCCCAATCATTAGCCATAAGAGAAATTCAAATTAAAACAACTATGAGATACCACCTAACATCCTCAAAGATAGCCCAATTCAAAAAAATCAGAAAGTAACAAGTGTTGGAGGGGCTGTGGAGAGATAGGAACTCTCGTCCACTGTTGGTGGACCTGTAGCTATGTACAGCCAATATAGAAATCGATTTGGCAATATCTAAAACAGATGAAAATTGCGCTACCATATAGCCCAGCAATCCCCCTACTGGGCATATATCCAGAAGCGGCAAGAAACAAACCATGGCCAGACATCTGTGCTCCAATGTTCATCGCAGCACAGTTCACAATTGCAAGGAGTTGGAAACAACTGAAATTTCCATCAACGATGAATGGATTAAAAACCTGTGGTACATACATACAATGGAGTATTACACATCCCTAACAAGCAGTAATGAACACATGAAGTGCATCACCGCATGGGAAAAATTGGAGGAAGTAGGCCAAGCATGGCAAAGTAAGTTAAGTGAAGTAAGCCAAGCACAAAAGGACAAGTACAACATGAGTCCACCGAGGTAAGCTTAAAAATGCAAAAGGGGCAAGGGAAAAAGCTACTGTATACATACATTCCTAGAGTGAGGTCCAGGTACTATGGCAGGGGCCAGACCACATCCAGGGATCCACATGGCAGCCAACTAAAAAGGAGAGAGAAAGAAAAAAAGAAAAAGACATGGGTAGTGTGGGAAGAGGGCACTAACCCACCCAAGAGGAGGGTGTTGTTTATACTCCACAGGAGAGGGAGAGAGGGACCAGACTTCAGCTCGGTGCACCAAGATATGACTGCAACATAAAGCCATGAAGCAGGGAACCAATAGAGAAGTCTGCGGCGGCAGCCCCAATCCCAACTACGTGGACACCTCACTCCCT
>NW_022111369.1:33758743-33760268 GCF_000313985.2 Echinops telfairi
AAAATGTTTATTATCTTTATTGTAGTAGTGATTATTGGAGTGGAAATATATGCTAAAACTTGTCAACTAACAAGTTCAATAATGTGGGATAAAAAATCAATGAAAAAGCAAAGCGCATTTTTAATTTTATTTAAAACCCTTTAAAATGCTATTTTTAAGACAAAATAATTAAGTTAATGATTAGCTCACTATCTACATGGTGACATTTCATTTCTAAATAGTCACAGATGCACGTAGATCTCATTAAATTAATAGCCACATGTGTTTTCTTTCTCTATGGTGAGAAATTATTGATATTCAAAAATGCAAGGTCATTGGATTGCTCGTGTACATGAATGAAAATGTGTATAGCATTCTATGTGTATAACAACATACCCTCCTGCTCTGGAGCCTGTTCTATAAGGACTGCAAATTGTTTGAATATTTGTGTGTCAATAAATACCATTTGTCTGATGTTATATTTAAGTGGAAGTACTATCACATCCAAATGGAGGGACTTTGAGGTTAGCGTCTTACATTTAGACTATATTCAAAGAAGAAATTACCCACAAGCAGCTGCTGAGTGACCAGATCCATTAGAAAGATGCCTAGTGAGGAAGTGATGTGAAGGGGTAAGTCTGATCTCTTCCAGCTACAGTAGGAAGAATGATAATCCACCTCCACAATAGCTCAAGGTTAGGGGCCACAAGACCAATTTCAGACAACCCTCCACCCTCCATCCAGCACCACCACCACCCCACCCCATTCTGACCCCCACATGTCTCCTACAACACTCTGCTACTCTGGTCAGTTCAGTAATCCATTGTAGTGGCTACACCAACCTCATAGGTGAAACTCATGATTATGGGGTAGATCAGAGAAGGTCAGAGGTCCTGTCATTCAGGGTCAGCGAACATGGGCTAGAGCACCTCATTTCAGCCACACCAGCATGGATGTCTGTCTATGATCCTCAGCGTCTCAGCCACACAGCTCCTCAGCCTCTCTTGAACTTGGGAAAGTGTCACAAAGCTCCTTTCATGCTGATAACTACCCTGCACTCCCCTGGCAAGCCAGTCTCCTGTCCAAAGTCACTCAGCTTTATTCATTCTGTGAGCTGGGGAGATGGCTGCTCTGTTTCATTGTCTCAGGTGCCCCTGGGGCTGCTAGCACTTCACACAGGGATCTCCAATGGGCTTCGCTGCTGGCTCTTCTCTCTTCGTGATTGTGAAACTCCCTCATTCTGCTTCTGGAATGGCTCACTCAATACCCAGCCGAATGACAAAAAGACTGTGGCTATGGGAGCCATACAGAGCAATTTCACTCCTTTCTATATCGACTCCGTTATGGATTGGATTGTGACGCCCCAAAAAATATGTTTTGCAAATCCTAGCCTCTATGCTTATGCGCATAATCCTCTCTGGGAGTGAATTTTATGTTATGCTAATGAGGCAGGATGATTACACAGTGTGCTTTGAATCAATCTCTTACAAAAATAGTAGGAGATGGAGAAGAGATACAGCAAGCCATATGAAGAGTGTCCAGAAGA
>NW_022111369.1:33761293-33762375 GCF_000313985.2 Echinops telfairi
CCCTCATCATTCTCAAAATATTTGCTCTCCACTTAAGCCCTTGGTATCAGCTCCTCATTTTCCCCTCCCTTCCCTCTCCCCCTCCTTCATGAACACTTGATAATTTATAAATTACTGTTATTTTGTCATATCTTACACTGTCTGACGTCTCCCTTCACCCACATTGCTGCTGTCCATCCCCCAAGGAGGAGGTTATATGTAGATCCTTGTAATCAGTTCCCCCTTTCCAACCCACTCTCCCTCTACCCTCCCAGTATTGCTACTCTCAGCACTGGTCCTGAAGGGATCATCTGTCTTGGGTTCCCTGTGTTCCTGGTTCCTATCTGTACCAGTGTACATCCTCTGGTCTAGCCGGATTTGTAAGGTAGAATTGGGATCATGATAGTGGAGGGGAGGAAGCATTTAAGAATTCGAGGAAAATTGTATGTTTCATCATTGCTACACTGCACGCTGACAGGCTCATGTCCTTCCCACGACCCTTCCATAAGGAGGATATCCAGTTGCCTACAGATGGGCTTTGGGTCCCCACTCCACACTCCCCCTCATTCACAATGATATGATTTTTTGTTCTTTCATGCCTGCTGCTTTCATGAGCATTGATTGTGAATTCAAGGAAGACAAAATCCTTCACAACTTTGACTTTTCCTCCATTTATAATGATATTATTGGCCCAGTTGTGAGGATTTTTGTCTTCCTGGCACTGAGTTATAATCCACACTGAAGGCTGTAATCTTTGATTACAATTGCCCCACACTTTCAGCATGCAAGGTTGTGTCATATGCATGTAGCAGGTTGTTAATAAGCCTTCCTCCAATCTTGATGTCACCTTCTTCGTCATATAATCCAGCTTCTTTAATGATTTGCTCAGCAAACAGATTGAACAAGTATGGTGAGAGGCTACAACCCTGATGCACACCTTTCCTGATTTTGAACCATGCAGTATGCCCTATTTCTGTTCACACAACAACTGTTGATAACAGTATAGGTTGCAATGAAGTTGAGGACCAGGCATGGGAAGCAACCTCAAAGTAGATGAATTCTAAGCATCTGGAATCTGGGTTGTGGCAGATCCCTCAGCAGGA
>NW_022111369.1:33763237-33771178 GCF_000313985.2 Echinops telfairi
GATCCAGCATATTCAAGATTATAATGATCACTATCTGATAGTAAGGCTGTTCAAAACCCTTGCCTGTGGCTAGAGGGGATCTGCCAGCAGCTTAATCTAACTAGCTACTCTGCAGATGGGTTTTGGTCTCCCATTGTCCTCAATAGCCTTCTACAAATTGGGTGTTCGTTCATTTTAGTGCTGATACTTTTCCCTTTGACATATAAGGATTTTGTTATTGTCATCTTTGGATCACACGAGCTGGTGTGTTTCTTCCATGTGGACTTAGTTGGTTCCTAGCTTAGATGGTTGTTTGTTTGAATACAAGCCTTTAAAACCCCAGACACTATTTTGATTGATAGCCGGGTACCATCTGCTTTCTTCGCCACACTTTGCTGCAGCACCCTTATCTTCAGGGATCATTTCATGAAGGTTAGTATCGTGCACAGCCACATGATCAGTTAAGTAGGAACCCAGAATCCATCTGATTGTCCATGATCATTCTCATTTTTAGGGAGCATTTTGGTTGTACTTCTCCCAAGAAAAACTTGTTCGTACTTTGGCCGTTTCTAATCTATTCCCCTTATCTCCGTAGTATTGTAAATTCTATATCATTGACTAGTTTAAAGATACTATTACTAAATACAATTTTCGTCACCAGCACCAGAGCTCAAATGTACTGATTCTTCTTTAGTCTTCCTTATTCAATTTCCAATTTCTATATGCTTGTGAGGCAATTTTAAATGTCATGGCTTTGTCAGGGAAATGTTAAGCTTTAAAGTTTCTTCCTTGTTATTCAACACTTTAAAGATGCCCTGTGCAGCAGATTTGCCCAATGCAATGCATTGTTTGACTTCTTGACTGGTGTTTCCATGAACATTGATTGTGGATCCAAGGATAATGAAACCCTTGACAATTTCAATCTTCCATTTAACATGATGTTATCTATTAGTCCAGTTGCAAGGATTTGTGGGTTTTCTTTCCATTGAGTTGTAATCCACACTGAAGGTTGATTACTGAAAGTAATCCACACTTGATCTTCATCAGCAAGTGCTGTAAGTCCTCCTCACTTTCAGCAAGCAAGGTTGGTCATCTGTATGTTGCAGGTTCATGGGCCGTCCTCCAATCCTGTTGCCACATTCTTCTTCATATAGTCCAGTTCCTCAGACCATTTACTCAAAACTCAGAATACGGAGTGAATAAGGATGATGATAAAATATAATCCTGACACACACCTCTCCTGATTTTAATCCACTCAGTATTCCCTTGTTCTGTTCAAACCACTGTCTCTTGGTTCATGCACAGTATTGTTTCCTAAAGTAGGCACTGTCCAGGGTAAAGGGGGGCACACCAGAATGATCTAAGGAGGCTGAAAGACCACTGCAATTTATGTGGATTATTGCTGGAGGGCACTGAGCAATTTTTTTTTTCCTGAAAAGGGCATGGCAGGCTAAATAAGTTTGGGAACCTATGTACAAGTTCCACATTAGCATGATGAAGTATTCAGGAATTCCCATTATTTTCCATGTTATCCATAGTTCATTATGATCCACAAAGTTGAATGCCTTTGTATAGTCAATAAACTCAAGTAAACATTTTTCTGGTATTCTCTACTTTCAGTCAAGCTCCATATGACACCCCTCATTCCACATCCTATTCTGAATCTGGCTTGAGCTTCTGGTAGCTGTTGATGTACTGCTGCAACCATTGTTGAATTCTCTCCAGTAAGGACATCCCCTATGGAAGGGTCACGGGGAGGAGACAAGCCAGTCAGGGTGCAGCGTAGCAACGATGAAACATACAACTTTCTTCTAGTTCCTAAATGCTTCCTCCCCCCTCCCCCCCTGCTATCATGATCCCAATTCTACCTTACAAATCTGGCTAGACCAGAGGATGTACACTGGTACAGATAGAGACTGGAAACACAGGGAATCCAGGATGGATGATCCCTTTAGGACCAGTGGTGAGAGTGATGATACCGGGAGGGTGGAGGAAATGTGGGGTGGAAAGGGAGAACCAATTACAGGGATCTACATATAAGCTCCTCCCTGGGGGATGGACAACAGAAAATTGGTGAAGGGAGACGTCGGACAGTGTAAGATATGACAAAATAATAATTTATAAATTATCAAGGTTTCATGAGGGAGGGGGAAGCAGGGAAGGAGGGGGTAAAATGAGGAGCTAATACCAAGGCCTTAAATGGAGAGCAAATGTTTTGAGAATGATGAGGGCAACGAATGTACAAATGTGCTTTACACAATTTATCTATGTATGGATTGTGATAAGAATTGTATGAGCTCCCAATAAAATGACTTTTAAAAAAAGAATTATCTCCAGTAAAAATGTACTTGCATGTGATATTAATGCTATTGTTCATTAATTTCCACATTCTGTTGAGTCACCATTCTTTGGAATTGGGTACAAAAGTGCATCGTTTGCAGTGGTTATCCGGGTAACTGTCTTCCAAATTTCCTGGCATAGACGAGTACATCTAGTGCTTCACTAGCTTGTTGAAGCATTTCAGTTGGTAATCTGTCAATTCCTGGAGACTTGTTTTTGGCTCATGCCTTCAGTGCAACTCGTATCTCTTCCTTCAGTATCATCAGTTCTGGATTAACCAGTTCTTTTTGTACAGCGACTCTATGTATTCTTTCCATCTTCCTGTGCTGTTTGAAGTACAAATTCAGCACGTTGATTCTGGGAGACTCTGGGAAGAAGTCCTTGTCTCTTTTGAGATCAATGTGTTGTTTTAAACGATAAGGTTATAAACAAGTACTAGTTTTTCAAGTGTCCAACTCATGATGATCACCTGTGTTACAGCACAGAACTGCTCAGAGGGTTTTTTAGCTCTAATCCTAACAGAAGCGGTCTGCCAGGCCTTTCTTCAGTGGTACCAACTTTCCTTCTGTGGTACCAACATTCAGGCTAGCAGCTGAGTGCAAACTGTTTGCACTACCTTGGGACTTTCCTGTCACATTATAAGTGCTGACTACATGGTTTTATAAATAAATTATTGCAAATTAGCTACATAATTAATTAAAATAAATGCTAAGTGAACCATGAAAGATATGAAGATAGACATGAAAGATAAGAAGGCGTTGTACTAAAGAATGATTTGCATAACTCAACCAATTTTCTCAGTTCCTGTGAAGGGTAAGATCATGATTTTTATTCTAAGTGATTTTCAGCACAACTCTCCTGACATTACTTTTAGCTCTTAATATGACCCATGCAATTAAGTGAGAAGAGCCAAGCAGTTAAATTAGCATTTTTACATTGATCAGAGGGATCGCAGTTAGTTGGCACAATTATTAATGACGTCATAGCAAGAAGTCTATGGGAGTATCTTTTCACTTGAAGATCTGAAAGCACTCTGTAAACCTTTCGTGAGAAGGACCACCGTCTCCACTTCAGCTAGTCAAGGTCAAGGCGCGTCTCATTTCAATGAATTTGTTTCCAGTGGAAAATGACAGGGTTTGCCCTACATTTAACACATCAGATTGCAATTGCCCACAGTATTTCAGGTAGTAGCAAATGACCCATTGCAAATAAGGAAAAATCCTCCTTTGAGAGGTAAAACAGAGAACAACAGAAAGAAACCAAACCACGCTCACTGCCATCCCAGTGATGCTGACTCATAGCGACCTCTGTCGGTTTCTGCGAATGTAACTGCTTTCGCGACTAGAAAGTCCCATCTTTCTCCCATGGGGCAGCTGGTGGTTTCAAAGCCCTGACCTTAAGAATCGCAGTCCAATGCAATACTGCACCACCAAGGTTCCTAGCAGAAAGAAAACGTCCCTAAAAATCTTTGTGAAGACAACATGGTTAAGAGCAAGGGTTATGAACCCGGTTGACCTAGATTTAGTTTGCAAGACCAAGCATTACTCTCTGTGTGACTTCAATCCCATGGTCAATGTGAGGGTGCATGGAAGTAAAATGGTTGGTACAGTGCCTGGCACATGGTAAACACTCAATATAGCTTAGCCGTTACCATCATTGTTGTCATCACAAGTCATCTAAGTACCATATACAAGCTTGTGAACATAAATCATGAAACAGGTTTGATGGTATAAGATAGGACAGTAATATCATTACTTAGAATAGTACGGTCAACAAAGCCCCTATAGGCTTGCACTTCATGCTGGCCATAAAATAAATATTCAAAAGTATATGCTTAAAGAGCCAACCAATACATTTTTTCCAAAACCATGCAAATATCATGGCATGTTTGTTTGGTTTTTTTTTTAAGCGTATGTGAACTGATGTCATGCATTAGGCATGGATTGCAATTGTTATGTTAAAAAGGTGTAGATGAAGAAGCTATCAAATTACCAGCTATGCCAGATGGCTGATAGAGTATATAAACTGCCCCAAACGTCATCTTAGGGAAGAGAGTGTCCCAAAGGAACTGAAAGGCAGAGAACAGATGAATCACATCTGCTGTTGTCATGGATACAGTTCATCTTATCTGCGTGAACCTGAAAACAGAAAGCACTATAGAAGAGAATGACTAGCTACCTAATTGAGGCCTCATCTGTCGCTAAAAGGCTAGTCCAATTGAGACATCCTTAATATTTAATGAGGACGCTAACCGCAGTTGCTCTTGTACAAAATGTACAATATCTACTAACACCGTTTCTAATCCTCCTATCCACTTGTTTTCCATTCTGCGCAAACATTAGGATCATCTGGGTAAATTTAAAAACATATATCTGTAATGAAATTCCATCCTCAAATATTCTGCTTTGGTGGTTGACAGTAGATCTGAACAAGGTGTTTTAAAAAGCTCGTCATGATTCTATCACTTACTGCCACCACTCACTGTGAATCAGTGCCGACTCCTAGTGACCTGTAGACAGGATAGAACTGCCCCTGTGAGTCTCAAATTCTTTATAAGACTATAAAGCTTCCCAAAAGATGTTAAAATGCAGTTGGATTAAGAACCGTTTCTCTAGGCTCTTACAATCCAAATAATGCACAGAACCATGTCACGCATACACACATATCAGTCACATATTAACTCCCTTGTCAGAATGGCAGGGAAGCCACGTCCAACCTCTTTTAGCTTCATGAAGGGGAAGGAGAATCAAAATCAAATCAGCCCAAGGCTGATTCCTATGAGGCAGAGGTCACACGTGCCTCCACCCTCCAATCTTCATTATCAATTTGACACCAATCTTCCCTCACTTCCCTCTACTTCTCTCCTAGGTTTAATGATTCATTGTAACAGCCATCCCAAATTCACAGATAATACTTTCAAATTTTTAAAGAAATAAATACTTAAAATTATGAGCTTTATTAGAAAGGGTAACAGGTTACCATTCAGGAACAGAAATTCTCGGGATTCAGTTCTTATAGTCAGAACAGCCTCTTCTCGACCTTGTACACAGGCACAGCTCTCTAATCCACAAGCTCTCAGCCTCACAGCCCCTTGGCCTCTGCCCTCCAGCAGACAAGTTACAAAGCTTCTTTAGTGCTGCCGATAATGTCCAAAGGGCACACTACTCCATGATAAGCCTCAGCTGGAAGACAGCTGTAGCTCTGTGGATCGGCAATGATAGGTCCAAAGTTAAGTGTTTGGAGATAGCTCAACCAGCAAGTAAGCCTCCTTCTTGAAAGTATTGGAGTTTACTGGTGCCAGGACCAGGAAGCCCACTGCTCTGTTTTATATCTTGGTACGCCTGCCTCTACTGTAAGTGCTTCTCTGGCACCACAGCTCTGCTCCTGAATTGAGGAGGTTAGGTTCTTCACAGGAATTCTGGTCTCTCTTGATGGTATCTATGCTTCATGCTTCCCAGATGGCTCATTTAGACCCAGTAAGATGGCAAAATTGACCAAAACTAAGAGCTCTAAATTTTTACAATCACAATTAACCCTGATAACAATCACTTGCAACTGAATCATGCAATCCCATAAGTATCTTCTCTTACATGCTCTACCCAGATCCATCATGAAATGAGAAAATACTCCCAAACCGCATAGTCATACCAGTCCCTTTAGACTATGACTCATGACACCCCAGCTCTTCATAATCCTTTATATACAATTCAACTATTCAGGAAGTATCGAACTATGAAAATGACCTCTCTGAATGTCTGAGTTCTTTTATACTAATTATTTCAGTGCTCATTTTCCCTCCAGAAATGCTTTCAAGAGACGGGCAGGAGGAAAATAGAAGATAGTAAATACCATTATTGGCAAGAGACTGGATAATTGAAGATTGAAGGTAATGATTGAAATCAGTGACGTTGAGGGCCCATCTACAAGCAAAAGAAAACTAAGCAGTCGCGGTGGATGCCAAAAAATTAGGAGAGAGGCCACAGAAGGAAGCGATGTGACTGAGACCCTGACATATACTATTTGCCTCCAGAACTATGAGACAACAAATTTCTGTTATTTAAAGTCATCCACGTATAATATTTTCTGACAGCACTACATAATAAACTCACCAGCTAGTGTGCAAATCAGGAAAATGCCCCCAACATTAGCAACACCTCTTATATAATGATATTTAAATACTAGCCAACAGGAATGGTACAATTTCCTTTATTCTGAAGAAAAATCAGTAAGTACAGCACCAATTATGCCAGTCCATGTCTTGCATAAGCTTTCATTGTGTTCATGATAAAGCAATCCATTCTATTTCATGCCTAAAAGGATGACCTGCATGTTCTGCATTATACCTTTATCTTCTCCACAGGTGATAAAAGGAATAAAAATTTGCATTCAGCATCTGTTCTCCACACTTGAAAGTCGTGGTTTGTAGCAGTACTTGGCTGATTATAGCTACAGACTGTAGCATGTAATCGTCCATCTTTCTGCTATGATAAATTTCATGGTTAGTGGAGGAATTGTAAAAGCAACATGTACAGGTATACACATAAATAATAGTCACAATGTGAGTGTTAGTATTTCTACCTGTGGGAGAACACAGCAACTACACCTGAAGTTCTACATGTTATAAATTTCCATCTTTCTACTCTGCTGAATTTTGAACCAAAATTTTATGATTAATAGAAAAAAGGTTAAAATAACAAATAGAGGTATAAATATAGCTCCAATACTAATAGTCTTACCTTTGGAGGGAAAATACAACTTGGAAAGAGATACAATTGTATTACTACGGTGACCAAGTCAGGACAAATAATCTTTGTAGACTTTTAAACATATGAAGTTACACGAGAATACCAGAAAAATGTTTGCCTTTGTTTTATTGGCTAGGCAAAAGCTGTGTAGATCAAAATGACATAGAATACATTCGAGAACTTTGCTCATGGAGAACCTGAAAACAGACTAGGAGACAGTAATTATAAAAGTGCAAGGTGATGATGAATGGCTTCAGGTCAGAAAAGGTATGCATCAGGGTCTTATCCATGTTCAAGGGACTGCTGGGAAAACAAACCAATCTGCACTGAAAGAGGAACCACATCGTGCGCCTTAGAAGTGAGGGTGCTGGGACTTGATCTCACAAATGTCACTTGGACGTATTACCAGGAGAGACTCAGTTGCAGATGACACAACTTTGCTAAAGCAAAGAAGACTCGAAGAACTTGGTGAGATCAATGACTCTAGCCTTCAACATGGCTTACACCTCCAAAACTAAAAATACCACAATTTTGGATCAATAAGCAATATCTTAATAAACAAGAAGATTGACCTTGTCAAGGATTTAATTTTACTTCAACTCACAATCAAAATGGTGAAGTAGAGAAGTGACATATTGCATTAGAAGAATCTGCTACAAAAGATATCTTTAAAGTGTTAAAGAGCAAAGATATTACTTTGAAGACTGGTGTGCCTGACTCAAGGCATAATCTTTTTTTTTTTCAATCATTTTATTGGGGCTCATACAACTGTTTATTGGGGCTCATACAACTCTTATCACAATCCACATATACATCCAGTGTGTCAAGCACTTTTGTACATTTATTTCCCTCATTATTCTCAAAACATTTGCTTTCT
>NW_022111369.1:33771924-33773368 GCF_000313985.2 Echinops telfairi
TTAAGACCCCAGATGCTATATCTTTTGATAGCCGGGCACCATCAGCTTTCTTCACCATATTTGCTTATGTACCTGCTTTGTCTTCAGTGATCATGTCTGGACAGGCTGGTGTGTCAAGCCATAATCTTATCCATCACCTCATTTTATACATGTGTGAAAGATGGTCAATAAATAAGAAATCCTTAAGAATAGATGCCTTTAAATTATGGTATTTGCAAAGAAGGTTGAATATACTCTGGGCAACCAGAACAAAGAAATTTGTCTTGAAACAAGTGCAGTCAAAATGCTTCTAAGTGAGGACGGCAAGACTTTATCTTATGTACTTTGGACATATTATCAGGAGGGACCAGTCTCTGGATAAAGATGTGAGGGTCTTTTGATTGCTTGTTTGTTTGTTTAAGAAAAAAATGCCTGTGAAAAATAAACAGGAAGGCATTATAGCAGGCAGGAACAGGTCTCAGAGCATGATGCAGGAGGAGGCGATTGCAGTGAATCCGTATAGAAACAGTATCAGGTGTAATGCAACTCCAAGAAAGTCTCAGCCTCAAGTCTACTATTGAAGGAATTAACCCATGATGAGTAATTCTATAGAGACAGTAACTATAAGGGAATGGCAAGCGAATGGGGGGAGGAGGGGCAGAGACTGGGGAGGTAACAATGAGGACAAAAAGAAAGTGTTCTGAAACTGATGGTGTTGATGATTGCCCACCTTTTCTCAATATGACTGAATGATGGAACTGTATGAGGTGTGAAGTATATGCCCATCATTTTATAAAACAAATAAATAAAAGAGAGGCCTGGGAGACAAATTCGTGCCTCATAAGAATGTACCAGCTTTAGTACCCCTGCCACACTTGGACTTGGACTAGCGGAAGCGTAAAGGAAGTCTGGCCTCAATGTAAATACAAGAGCGGATCGAAAAGGGCCACATCTGGAGCCCATTAGGCAAATTGGTTCTCTGCTGAAGGAAATCCAAGGATGCAATTGCATGGCCACAAATGAGGGGCAGCTACAAGGGAAGCCATAAAAGTAGGCCAGGATGAGATCATAAAGTGTCTGGATGCAATGCCTTTGAGTTGAGACTGAGTCCTGTAGATCATCCAGTATAAAAACAAGAGCAGAGCTAAGAAAACAGACTCCATAGACAGCTGGGAAACAGGACTGAGAGTAAATTTGCCTTGGCAAGTAGAAAAATTCTTGACTCACAAGTTTCTGTTCTGGGAAATATGTTGTCTGTGTTGCATGAAGTTGATAGGGTTGGGTTGAAATGGGCTGAAATCCTTGCCCTGCTCTCAAGTGGGAAATTGCATTCTTTTCCTAGTCACCCAAACTTAAAACATTGGTATATCTCTGACTCAATTTAGCATAATTAAGTATCTACATAAATACAAAACCAAAACCAAACTCAGTCCCATTGAGTCATTTATGGCACATGCCAACCTGA
>NW_022111369.1:33774482-33778453 GCF_000313985.2 Echinops telfairi
TGTTTTGACTTTCCCCCTGTCCCACTATCATGTTTGACATTCGTTCAGCTCTCAGTACTTTCCCTCAGCTGCATTGCACTTGATCAAACCCCATCAGGCATTCTACACCCCCCTCACCATCGATTTTAGATCTCATTGTTCCCTTGTCCCTGGGTTTGTTGGCTCCCTACTCCCTTAATTATTTTCTCTTTCTTTCTGTGTGTGTGTGTGTGTGTGTGCGTGCGTGCGTGTGTGATCCAATTGGGTTATGATAAAAGATAGAAGGAGTTTCTGGTTTTACACAGGCACTGTCAGGGCACTTCACACCCACATGTGGAAACCTGAGGCCAGAGAAACCCACAGCTCGGCCAAGGAGCAGCTGGAAAAGACAAGATTGTGGCGCAGCTGGGCCTCACTAAACTGTCCCTTAATTCTTTGTGAGAGTAAAAAATCTCATCTTCGTCCTGCAGAGCAGCTGGTCATTTTGAACTGCTGGTCTTGCAGACTGCTGGCCAATGTATAACCACTATGCCACCAGAGCTCCTGGACATAAGTACAAGGGGGAATAAAACAGTTTGTGAGGAAATGGTATTGAAAGAAAATGGAATTATGTTAGTCTGGGAAGACTAGAGAAGCAAATCCAGGGAAACTCATATATGTATAAGAAAAAGGCTTATCTTCAAGAGCAATTGAATATTGAGGAAACATCCCAGCCCAGATCAAGTCCATAAGTCTGACATTAGTTCATATGTTTGATACCTATCTATAAAGTCCTCTTTAGACTCATGAAGCACATGCAATGACGCCAAATGCAGGAAGATCATAGATCATCAGTAGATGCAAAGTTTTGTGGATCCAGTGACAGTAGAAGCATCTCAGTGCTGGAGGGGTTTCCACATGGCTCCTCCAGTTCCCAGGGCAGTGTGTCTTGTCAGTAGAGTGTCTCCCAGGGAGTGAGTCTTATCAGTAGAGAGTCTCCAAGGAGACTCCGAGAGAGTGTGTCTCCATCTTCCAAGGAGGAAATACAAGAGTTCCCAGAATTCTCAGAAGGTCAGGCCCACACAGAGGCCTCATTGGCTATGACTCGATTGACAGACTAGTCTCTACCCCTTCGCTCTTAATCTTCTCAAATCCCAAATTGATACCAGATTATGTAACTACCACAGGAATTTTTCTATGAGCTTTTTGAAGTCCCCTCAAAAAGACATCATCCCTCCCTTCCAAGGCCTTGCTCTGTTAGCACAATATTAGTAGCACACACTACATTTTCCCAACGTTTATTACTAGAGTCACAATTCAGGGAGATTTTAAATTCTTCATGTTGAGAATAGGTTGCTTGTCAGAAAAAAAAACAACTAAGTATTTTTGCATTTAGATAAATCCAGTGGGGGAGGGCGGGGGGAAGTCTCAGTCATTGTTAGTGGCAAGTCTGAATTCAAGTAGAAATACCATCAACTCCTTCTCAGGAGGACACAAGTGCTTACTCTCCCTCTTCAGAACATGAGAATCCTGTTGTTGTCAGTGACTATGGAGAAGCCCCCATTACTCATGGCAACCTCACTGGCTGAGTTGTCTAGTGCTGCTATAACATAAGTACCACACGTGGGTGTCTTTAAGAAGCGCACTTGTATTCACTCACATTTCAGGGGGCTAGAAGTGTGAATTCAGAGTGCTGCCCACTGTAGAGGAAAATTGTTGTCTCCTTTCATGTATGAACCCAGTATTGCTTAGAGATCTACATGTGCTTTGGCTTCTGTTTCCCACCCCACCCCCAGCCTAGGAGGGCCTCAAAGCAGAGACCCTGAGTGCCAAGGTTATGCTCTGTTCCTAGCCCTTCTTGTGGTAGCCAGGCCCCTCTATCTATGCTCAACTGTTTAATCTCACTGATATCTCAAGAGACATTAACTCATTACACAGCCTAATCCTCTGGATTGTGCTCTGCTTTATGAACATAACTGTCTCTAATCTACCTCACTAACATCTTAGAGTTTGGGATTGACAACACATAAGATAATAGCATCAGATCATAAAATGGAGGTCGATTCCATAATCCTGAGAAGCATACCCTAGCCAAGTTGACACATTTGGGGTAAAAACAATTTAATACACAACACCCATGCAAGACAGAGCAAAACATAGACTGGTCCTGTGTCGTCGTTGTCCCCACCCCCCCACCCGCCTCCCCCCACGTGCTCAATTGTGGATGGTACTATGTGATCCGCAGAATTTTCATTGGCTGGTTGTCATAAGGAGGTTACTAGGTCTTTCTTCCCTCTCCAATTTAGTCTGGAAGCTCTGCTGAAACCTGTTCAGCATCACAGCAACAATCAACCCTCCACTGACGAATGAGTAGCAGGTGTAAAAGTTCTTGAATATGGGACAAAAAACTCATTTTGACATTTGTTTCTACTCTCGGAAAAATGTTTTCCTTGTGTCAAGTGGGTCAATTCCAACTCAGAGCAACCCTCTAAGACAGGGTAGTACTGCCCCATAGGGTTACCTAGACTACAATCTTTATAGGATCTGTGGGGTTGAAGTGCTCGACTGCTGCTACTCCTAATTCTAAGTGGATACTGTCAGAGGGAGAACGTGCTATGGAAATGACTGACGATGAACAATGGAAGGGTAAAACACAAGTCCACTTCCAGGGGATCTGGATCATGCTAATCTCTAACACAGTTACTGATGAGGGTGGTATTTGCCTACCTCCACCCTGTTGTAGGGCTGTTGGCAGCATGCCTTATCATCTGAAATCCACAGCAGGACTGGCAGGAGAGACAACATGCTCAGGAGATGGAAGTTCCTTACCATTCTTTGGTCACATTGAGAGTCAGAGTTCCTCAGGGGAAAGGCCAGGACACCAGAAAGAGTAACTGGGAACTGAGGAAGAGGACACATGAGAAGAAGGGAGAGTAAACTGGGAATGAGCAAACCAGTCCCTAGAGAAGGACCTCATGCTTGGTAAAGTAGAGGGACAGCAAAAAGAGGAAGGTCTTTAAGGAGATTGACTGACACCTTGGCTGCAATCATGGGATCAAGCATAGGAACAACTGTGAGTATGGGGCTGGACAGGGCAGTGTTTCGTTCTGTTGTGCATAAAGTCACTATGGGTGCAAATCGATTCGATGATACCTAAGAACAACAACAAGCTGGGAATGAAAATAAGAATGGCTTTTAAAGGAATTATATATGTAAATATATAAATATAGGCGTATTTGTTTATATGTGTATATAAAGGCAAGTGAAATAAGGATGCAGATGGACTCTGAGCCTCTACTTAAATCTTACCTCATGTAAGAATGGTTTGTTCTAATAATGTGGCATTGTATGATACTCACCTTCCTGACATGATTGCTGAAGACAAAAACGGGTGCATAAACAAATGTGAAGAAAGCGGATGGTGCCCGGCTATTAAAAGATGTAGTGTCTGGGGTCTTAAAGGCTTGAAGTCAAACAAGCGGCCATCTAGCAGGGAAGCAACACAGCTCACATGGAAGAGGCACACCAGCCTTTGTGATCATGAGGTGTCACTGGGAAGAGGTATCAGAAGTTCAAAAGCAAGCTACCAAATGGATGTGAAGGGCTGTAGATATAGTGAGACCCAAAATCCACCTGTAAGATAATTGGACAGTCCTTCTCAGAAGGGCCACATGGAAGGGATGATAAATCCAGGGTGCAGTAGAGCACTGATGAAACACATATCCATCCTCTGGTTCTTTAATATTGCCTGCCCTTACTGTTATGTTTTTTATTTGTTTTACCTCATCAACCCTTCAGAAACAGGAGTAATGGTTCTCTGAGGGAACAGGAAGTGGGGAGGGGGGAGCTGATAGCATTGTTGACCGTATAACCCCACTTGAGGGGAGCAAACAACAAAATTGCATGTGAATGGATATATTGGATGGTGTAAAGTGAAGCAAAAATTGAAAAATAAAAATAAGGGCTTCTGGGGGGGATATGGCAGGGAGGAGATAAAACGGGACTGATATCAA
>NW_022111369.1:33781664-33783317 GCF_000313985.2 Echinops telfairi
GTGCTTTACACAATTGATGTATGTATGGATTGTGATAAGAGTTGTATGAGCCCCTAATAAAATGATTAAAAATAGAAGAAAATATTCTGAAATTTATTGTGATGATGTTTGCACAAGTCTTATTATGATTAAATGGTGTGCTATGTGAAGTATATGCTAATAAAACTATATATTTTTAAACTGAAAAAAATATTGATACAGAGATGAATATTTGCAGCAAAGACTAGCATGTGAACCCGATGCATAAATACACTCAAGCCTACTGTCATCAGTCAGTTCCAACTCATAGCAACCCTGTATAGGCTTTCCATTTCCAACATTGCAAATCTTATAGAAGCAGACAGCATGATTCTCCTAAAGAGCAGCTGGTAAACTTGAACTGCCAACCATGAGGTTAGCTGTCCAGTGCCTTACCCAAAGCAACACACACACAATAAACAAGTTGCTTTAAAATTACTAGCAGCAATAACACAAGTATGAGGGCTCTACTATATGATTCAAATGGATCTTATACACAATACATTGTTGGCAATTGGAAGCCATTATTATTATTTATAAAAGGTAAACAGCAAACAACAAGAACAAAGTACATATAAGAAGCAAACAGTGAACAACAGGAACAGATTTTAGGTGAACAGGTCCCTCTACCCCACAAGTACCTCACTCAGCATCACAAAGGATGCTGGGGTTTTTTTTTGGGGGGTGGGGTTTGGTCAGGGCTGCATCCACTGGCAATGGTGAGATGTTAACAGAAGAAGTTGATGCTTATGTCTAAAATGAAACTCCATAGCTCTTCACAAACTATCCACATACATTTGTGTGTTGAGCCCTAGTGATGTAATGGGCCATGGAGCCAAGTGGTTAAATCATAAGATCAACCATTATTTGAAGTCCTTTCCCAGCGACTCATTTCTCCCACTGACATAGAATCCAGCACGCAGTGCTAGTTTAGACTCTGGAATAACCTTGGTACTCACATGTATAGATGTCCTCCTTATTCTCAGTAGCATTCTCTTACCACCCCAGCAATGTTCATGATGTACCTTCCAACACTTTCGCCATAAAAGAAATGAATGATGATTCACAACTTTATTGGGTTCTACCTATTATGTCAGCCATGTTATTGTGACAGAGTGAATACTTGCTTTTCCCCTTTGGCAATTAAATGACACATTAAAGTTAGCTCTCAGCATTCTTATTAATTTTAAGTAAAATTTAATAAAGTACTGGGTTGAGTATGATAGCAAACATTGCTGAAACATTAAGACTGTCTTCATGTTCTAAGTACTTGATATTAAAAATGGCTTGCTAATCATAATGGCATTATATTACCATTAACCAGTATCTCAAGGGAGAATACATTGCCTGATATTCAAAATAATTACAGTGGATATAAAACTACAGTTTAAATAGTTTGCTAATACTGCAAGAGGAGTATCAGGTATCCATTTTCTTATTCACTTGATTTACAGTGTTACTATTATTTCCCATTGGCACTTTCTGTATAGAAGCCTCTGTCATGTCATTTGTATTTTTTATGGTAATAATTTTAGTTTAAAATTAACTGTATGAGAGGACCGTAGGGCTGACCTGACCATGAGACACAACACCCCCTCACTGACCCACAGAGCTATGGGAACAGCACTGGAAACA
>NW_022111369.1:33784458-33785635 GCF_000313985.2 Echinops telfairi
TCTTTAATGCTTCCTCCCTCCCATTATCATGACCCATGTTTTTCCTTACAAATCAGGATAGACCAGAGCATGTACACTGGTACAGCTAAGAGTTCTTGACACATGGAATCCAGGATGGGAGTAGTGATACTATGAGGTAGGGAGGAGGTGTGGGGAGAAGGGGGAGAAACGGGGAACCAATCACCAGGATCAACATATGGTGGGAGGGATAAAAGAGGAGCTGATACCAAGGACTCGAGCAGGAAAAAAAAAAGTTTTGCAAATGAGGATGGCAACATCTTTACAAATGTGTTTGATACAATTGATGTAGGGATTGTTATAAGAGCTGTAAGAGCCCCCAGTAAAGTGATTTATTAATAAAAATGAACTCTATCATGTATAAGTCCTCTCAGTGGGCACATGGAAGCTCATGGAGCACATGGAGCAAACAAGAGTGGCCGCCCCCGTGAAGTCTTGTGCACCCCTCCAGCATCAGACACTACACGAGCCTGAGCATCTGACATGTACATGGTTCTGCCTATGGGGAGCAGTTGGTACAGTAAACATGAGACAAATGTAATATCTATTGTATTTTCATTTTTTATAAATGGAAATGACAGTTATTGTGTTTTGCGCTTTCCTTCGTATCCAATGACTTTCTCCTGTGCTCTTTGCCTCCACATTTGAGATGCTGAAATTGAGATGCCCATGAAACTTTGAAGTAAATAAAAAATGTTTGGTTTTCAGTTTTTAAACCTAGGCAAGTCAGTTAATATCGCTGAATTTGAAATGCTAATTATAATAAGAATGCCATAATGGAAGATTTATTATGTACATCAATTGGGTATTATATAAAAACACATTGTAAAACATTATAGAACTGTTAGATAATAATAATAAACATTTCAGTAGGAGTTATAAGGCCGCAGAGTATTGAGATGTAAAAGAGTTATGTGAGATTATCTGCATAATGCATCTATATAAAAGTTTTACGAAGTTTTCAAGACTTTAAAATAATGACATTACAATATCCTGATATAATATCATGGGATGCTAAAATTGGCATATAATAGATGTTTTTTAAAATGTTATGCTGATACATGTGCATAAATATGTATAGGAATAGAATAAAATAATAAATAGGAATGACATTATGTTTAAGTTTCCAGCTTCCTATGATTTTGAAAAATATGACAAG
>NW_022111369.1:33789783-33791161 GCF_000313985.2 Echinops telfairi
CATTTCTTCCAAGCTCCTAAGTGCTATGCCTCTAGTGAAAAGCTGCTTTATTTATCTTCCCACCTCAAATCCCTCCCTAATGCAGTTTTCATGCCTTCTCCAGACAGACTGAATTTCCTAACGTATTAAATTCTGAATATTTGCCACATTTCTGTTATAAATTGTTGAAATTCCTTGCATCTATAGAATTAAAAACCTGAATTCCTAAATCAGCGCTATCTAAAGTCTTACTTCATGTGACCTTTCTTGCCACATATGTTACAAGGTTCAACCATGTGGATGCAATGTCTTTAGTCCACATACACTTTGTTCCTTCTGCCTCTCTGTTTTGTCAGATCACATGGTGGTTGTTAAGTGCCACTGAATTCTTTCTGAGTCTAAGCCATCTTATGTACAACAGCAGGAAACACAGCCCAGTCCGGCACCACCCTCATAAGTGCTACTGTGTCTAAGCCTATTGTTGCAGTTCCTTTATCAGTCTGCCTCATGGAAGAGCTTCCTCTTTATTACTGATGTGCTACTCTGCCAAGCCTGATGTCCTCCCCTGGTGACTGGACCTTCTGGATAATGTATCCAAAATATTGCAGCAAAGTTTTGTCATCAGGGAAGGGGGAGCGGGGAGGGAGGGGAAAAATGAGGAGCTGATACCAAGGGCTCAAGTGGAGAGCAAATGTTTTGAGAATGATGATGGCAACAAATGTACAAATGTGCTTGACACAATGGATGGATGCATGGATTGTGATAAGAGTTGTACGAGCCCCCAATAAAATGATTTTTTTTTAAGTGCTCAGCAAAAAAAAAAAAAGGTTTGTCATCCTCTCTTCTAAGAAGCCCCTTTCAATTAACCCCACATATGTTTATCGGCCAGGTTGGCACAATAAACTAACTACCTCAATCATGATGTTACCGATTGGTCCAGTTGTGAGCATTTTGGTTTTCTTTGCATTGAATCAGAATCCTTGATCTTCATCAGCAAGTGCTTCAGTTCCTCCTCACTTTCAGCAAACAAGTTTCTGCCATCTGGATATTGCAGGTTTTTTAATAAGCTTTCCTCAAATCTTGATGCCACATTCTTCTTCATATGGTCTAGCTTCTCTGATGGAGTTCAGCATACCTGAACTCTACCTCTTTTGAAACAAGCGTGTTTGTTCTGCTGGCAGTCCATGGCAATATTCTTTGCTGACATCATCATTCAAATAAACCAACTCTCCCGTCCTCATTCATTGTTCCATTTTCCCATGCATAAGGGGCGTTGAAAATGCCCTGGCGAAATAGAAGAAAGAGCTGGGAGGGAAAGGGCATCTATAGAGGTCTAGATAAAGACATGTATATATGCAAATATATTTAAATATGAGGATGGGGAAATAGGTCTATGTGC
>NW_022111369.1:33792328-33794350 GCF_000313985.2 Echinops telfairi
AGAGTGCCATGAATTACTAAAAGGACAAATAAATTTGTCTTAGACGAAGTAAGGTCTGAGTGTTCCTTAGAGTCAAGGATGGCAAGGCTTCATCTGTTATGTTTTGGACATCTTATCAGGAGCTGCCAGTCCCTGGAGAAGGACATCATGCTCGGTGAAGTGGAGGAGCAGCTAAAAAGAGAAAGGCCCTCCAGATATGGGTGGATCCCATGGCTGCATCCATGAGCTCAAGCACAGCAGCAAGAGCAAGGATGGCACAGGACCAGGCAGTGTTTCCTTCGTCGTTCTTATGGTTGCTATAGGCCAGAACAGACTTAATGGGACCTAACAACAGCAGTCTAATTTGCAGTAGTATATTGTTGTGTGTGAAAAAATAAAGGTGGGAGGAATTCACAGAGTTGCCGTGCCGAAAACAACTGGTCAACATTCAACCATTTTAAGAGTCCGCATGTCACACCACAGACGATGAAAATGCCTTTCTCCTCTTCTGTTCACATCCCACCACCACCCCTCATTTGTTGATTAAATGAACATGTATTGGGCACCACTAATGCTCCAGGTTCTATAGAAACAGGAATGGCAAAGCTTGGTCCTGGTTTTGTAATCTGTTCAGTTAAGCAGACACAAAGACAATGAAAGTAATAATTCTATACTGGAGCTATTAATTCGACTTAATAATTTTGACAGAAATGTCTCCATTTTTGAGAGGTTGATGTCCACTGTGCTCACCAGGAAGACATGGTAAGAGTGAGAAATACAAAAGTCTACAGCAGGAAAGGAGGGAAGTCAATTTGGTATAGCTAAGAAAAATTAATTGCTCCACAATACAAAACATATATATATTAAAGTCAGTACAGAATTCATATTTGTACTTATTGACCTGGTTTGAGCATCTGATCATGTTTTAAACATTCATTAGATCTAATCATCTTTCTGCTGATGGAATAGCACAGGGTTACAAGGCTGGGCAGCTATACCACAACAACTGCTGTTCATGCCGGCATCGACCCCTTATGCCCGGATGAAGCCCTATGTTAACCAATCTTTAACACATTTGCAGCCAGTATTAGGAGTTGGAGTCAGGTTAAAAGAACACATTAATGATCCCAGATGCATTTTTTTCATGCTCCCTTGAACAAGATAGCAATTTAGAAAACAGCAACAGCAGCAAAAATCGGTCATAGGTGTAATACTGGATGTTATAAACCTAAGCAGTGTTGGTAATTTAGTTGATGGTAGTGATCTATCACTTGTTTCATTTGCATGCCTGTGGAAACAATCTAATAAGATAAAGTGTTTATATTCTCAATTTTTCATGCAAGAGTTTACCTGCTCCCCACTCATGCTTGCGGGAAGTCACAATTCTCATTATTTTTTCAATAGAGTCAGTAACCTTTTGTATTATGCAGAACCAAGCAATCAATCAATAAATATTTAGAGAGTAATTGCAATATGTTGGGAATAATAAGCAAGGAGGAAATCAGAGATTGGGAGAAGATAAGCAAGGTATAGTAGATGCAGAGTAGGAGGAGAAGTCTTTGCAATGCCCTCTTAGAAGGGATACAGGCACTCCGCTGGAGAAGGAGAGAGAGACTAGGCTTCAACCTGGTGAGCCAAGACATGAAGACAATTACCGGCATGAAGCAGGGAACCAACAGAGAGGTCTGCGGGGTCAGCCCCAATCCCAACTACATGACACTCCCACCCTCCCCCAAGAAGAATGCACTTCAGAGGACAGCACTGAAGCTACAGCTCACGGAGAGGGGCGCCTCTGATCAGAGTCATAGAAGAGGGAAGGAGAGTGAGTGGAGCACATCCTGGCCCATCAAGCCCCAAGAGCGATCAATATTACTCTTCAGAGCAGCCAATGTACAGAGAGGACAATAGGGGCAGCCCCACAACAAGACACGATGTCCCTCACTGACCCATAGTGGTATGGGGGACAACACAGGAGACATAGTATGGGAATCGTGTCCGATCTGACCCCACCACACCAGGTCAAAACACTAAGGGCATGCAACA
>NW_022111369.1:33795661-33809461 GCF_000313985.2 Echinops telfairi
TGAGGGGCCAGCCCCAATCCCAACTATATGGACAGTCTCCCCTCCCCGAAGAAGAATTCACTTCAGAGGACAGCACTGAAGCTACAGCTCAAGGAGAGAAACATGTCTGATCAGAGCACACAGGAGCAATTTAAGGGAGTGGAAGAGAGAGTGGAGCAACTCCTGGCCCACCAAGCCCTGAGAACGATATCCCTGCTCAGAGCAGCCAAAGCACAGAGAGGGCCATATGGTCGGCCCCTCTATGAGACACGTCCCTCACTGACCCATAGAGCTACAGGGTACAACATTGGAGATACCGTGCGGGAATTGCGCCTGACCTGACCCCACCAAACTGAGGTGAAACACTAAGGGTGTGCAGCAGAACAAGGGGAACGGAGCAACGAAGTCACCAGGGAATACCAAAAATAGACTCTGTTGCCAGGGCGTGGCA
Source organism: Echinops telfairi (assembly GCF_000313985.2). NCBI lineage: Eukaryota > Metazoa > Chordata > Mammalia > Afrosoricida > Tenrecidae > Echinops > Echinops telfairi. Next base: position 33,796,092 of record NW_022111369.1, read on the forward strand.
CTTCATCAGACTCAATCAGAAAACACTCCTAAAGTTCAACAAACAGCTTGAACTACTTATAGGCTTTCTTTTTTTTGTCCTTGGTTTTATTGTTGTTGTTTTGTTCTGTTTTCTTTTGTTGGTGTTTTTCTGTCGTGTTTTATGTGCATATTATTATCTCTGCAGGTGTATTTAGATAAGTGGGGTGGGATAAACAACATGGAGGAGAAAACAATGGGACTGATGGTTCCAGGGGGACATGGGAGTTGGGGAGGTGGGGGAAAGGAAGTGGTGTTAACAAACCCAGGGACAAGGGAACAACAAGTGATCCAAAATTGATGTCGATGACAGTGTAGGAAGCCTGGTAGTGTTTAATCAAGGGCAATGTAACTGAGAGGAATTACTAAAACCCAAATGAAGGCTGAACATGATAGTGGGACAAGAGGAAAGTAAAAGGAAATAGAGGAAAAACCTAGGAGGCAAAGGCCATTTATAGAGGTCTAAATATAGGCATGTACATATGCAAATATATTTATTTATTATGATTTATGTACTTATATGTTAAGTATTATGGTAGCAGATGGACACTGGGCCTCTACTCAGGTACTCCCTCAATGCAAGAACACTTTGTTCTATTGAACAGGCATTCCATAATACTCACCTTCCTGACATGATTACTGAAGACAAAGTGGGTGCATAAGCAAATGTGGTGAAGAAAGCTGTTCCCAGCTATCAAAAGATATGGGGTCTGAAAAAAGGGGAAAAAAATAACAAATAGTATCTGGAGTCTTAAAGGCTTGAAGATAAACAAGCGGCCATCTAGCTGAGAAGCAACAAAGCCCACATGGAAGAAGCACACCAGCCTGTGTGATCACGAGTTGTCAATAGGATCAGGTATCAGTCATCAAAGAAGAAAAAGAACAAAAAATCATATCATTGTGAATGATATGGAAACACAAGGGATCCAGGACATATAACCCCCTCAGGACCAATAATGAGAGTAGAGATACCAGGAGGGTAAGGGGAAGGTGGGGGAGAAAGAGGGAACCAATCACAATGATCTACCTATAACCTCCTCCCTGGGGGATGGACAACAGAAAAGTGGGTGAAGGGAGACGTCGGACAGTGTAAGATATGACAAAATAATAATTTATAAATTATCAAGGGTTTGTGAAGGAATGAGGGAGGGAGGGGGGAAATGAGGAGCTGATATCAAGGGCTCAAGTAGAAAGAAAGTGTTTTGAGAATGATGATGGCAAAAAATGTACAAATGTGCTTGACACAATGGATGTTTGTATGGATTGTGATAAGAGTTGTACGAGCCCCCAATAAAATGATTTTTTAAAAGAAAGACACATACAACGTTCCTCTAGTTCTTTAATGCTCCCTTCCCTCTGCCCAACTATCATGACCTCAATTCTACTTTGCAAATCTGGCTACACTGCCACAGATAAGAACTCACAACACAGGGAATTCAGGACAGATAAACCCCTCAGGGCCAATAATGAGAATAGAGATACCAGGAGGGTAAGGGAAAGGTGGGGGAACAAGGGGTAACCAATCACAGTGATCGACATATAACCCCTTCCAAGGGGAATGGACAACTGAGGTAGTTAGTTTATTGTGCCAACCTGGCCGATAAACACATGTGGGATTAATTGAAGGGCGGAGAGATAAATGGCTCCGTGAGCCTAGCCTTTCTTGTCTCTTGCTCTTTGATCATCAAACCAGTGTGTTGGCTACCTTGCTTGTTCTGTGCCTCAATTTGCAAGCTACACTACCTGTGGGACACCTTAACCCATGGGCCATGTTGCTGTAATTTGAAGTTCCTTCAAGACTTGCTTCGCCACACCATTGGAATTTACATCTCTTGAGCTGGGGACTGTTGGACCCTGTCATCTGGCTGACTGTTGGTGACCTGCCTTGCTGTTTGCTGCCTGTGCCCGGATAGCCTGAATTGCTCTACAGAGGACTGTCTGGCAGCCCTTCAAGACTTGAAGGACTGCCAGTCTCTCACAACTGTCTCATGGGAGTGAGGTACACTGAGCCATTTTCACTGCTTTATAATTTAATTAACTTTTTATTTCTTATGTTATACATCTATCCATCTTTACAAATATATATATAATTATTAGCATTCAGATTTTGTTTCTCTAGAGAACCCTGCCTAACACAACAACAGAAAAGTGGGTGAAGGGAGACAGCTGTTGGTGCAAGCCATGTGTGTGTGGGTAATTTATAAATTATCAAGGGTTCATGAGAGAGGGAGGGTGGGTGAGGTTGGGGGAAATGAGGAGCTGATACCAAGGGCTCAAGTACAAAGAAAATGTTTTGAAAATGGTGATACAACATATGCACAAATGTGCTGGACACATTAGATTGACGTATGGATGGTGATAAGAGCTGTAAGAGCCCCCAATAAATTGATTTTTTTTTAAATAAGGGAGAAGGGCAGTTGAAGTACAGTAGAATAGACCTTGAAAAAGCAAGGGTAGTTTAATTTACATTGTCAGAGACTGGGATTGGAGTAAATGAAAAATAAATCCAGGGCTATTAAATTCTTACTATACCCCAGGAATCTTACTATACCCCAGCCCTCGTAGTGTAGTGGATTATGTGTTGGGTTGGTCAGTACTCTGAACTTACCAGGCACTCCAAGGGAGAAAGATGAAACTATCTGTTCCCATAGTGATTTATTGCCTCGGAAATTCAAAGAGGCACGTCTACTCTGTCCTATAGGGTTGCTATGATTTGGAATCAACTCTATGGCAGTGAGTTTTTTTAGTGTGGACCAGAAGGAGAGGGACAACTATCCACTCACCTTCGAAGGTGGGAAGGTGGAAGGTAAAGAAGAGTGGTTTCTTCTGGGAATCCTCACTGGGTAGAGAAGTAAGATCACTACATGTTCCCTCTAAATCAACCGAGTAATTCTGTCTCTGGAGCTATTGCAGGGAGCTCCCACTGACCAGCTATACACACCCCAAACTATAAGATTTGGTCCTAACTCCCCAAGGAACTGGACATCCAATTAGATAAGCTGTTCATAACTCCACACACAAAAATGACAAGTGTTGAACTGAGCATAGCTATTAGTCCGCACTTTGATTTGTAAAAGTTTCAAGTGAATTCAACATGAATTCACTTCTGTGAAATTTTAGCAACAACTTTATGTCCATTTTATATTGATTACATAGACCTTGTTGAGATTAATAATAATTGCAATAAGAATGCAGGGACTGGCTATAGCAAAAAGAGTTAAGTATATGAGAGGGAAGTTGGTGGTTTTTGTTGTAGTAAAGTCTTCAGAAAAATAAAAAGAAAAGAAAGTAAATTCAGGTCTTAGAACTGCACTCTGGGGGTAAGTGTGGGAAGCAAGCCTACTCGAAACTAACAGTCAATCAATCACATTATGCACCCGGAACAGGAGAGCTCCGTAAGCAGCCAAGATACTCCAAATTGTTTTGCCAGTTGAATACATTATAGTATGCACAATGTATCTTCTAAGCAAACTTTACCTCAGGAGAACTATATTTTATTCAGAATGTCTCTAAGCTATACCATTTCACACTTTTATTACAAAAAGTTTCTCACTGTCTTTTGAATATGTATTTAGCTTTCCTTCCTCTATAAGTTTACCTATTGTGCTCCTGTCTGAAATATTCTCACTCCATGTACACCTAACTCATTTTTAAGATTGAGCTCATAATATTCCTATCAGTAATCATTTTTCCCTCTTGCTAAAATATGTTCCTAAACTATTTAGATGAAGTAATTTTATTTTCTAGGGTATTTCTTTAAATATTTGTTAGACATATCATGAAATAGGAGGATAAGTCTAAAAGTATTGCTACTAAACCATAGAAACCTTTATTAAGCAAAATACCTAGATATGAGGCTATTGTTTCTTAACATGTCCTTCATCCAGAATATCTATACATTTCTTTCTTCCTTTCCTTTTTCTTCTTTAACAGTTTTTTTTAGTAATCAATGGTTTTAGTCACATACAAAAATTAAAGTTATGTATGAGCCCCCAATAAAATGATTTTTTAGAAAGAAAAAAGAATTAAGAAAATAAAAAAATTAAAGTTAGACATGTATAAATAAGAAATAATAAATATTGGCTCATATATTACAAGACAGTATTCATTTTCCTTTTATTTTCACAGGGAAATTAGTAAAAGCCTTTAAAATACAAAAGCAAATCTTTTCTGGCAGGTCAATTTCAAATCAGAGCTACCTCATGCTCCATAGTGTATTGTTGGCTATAATCTTTCTTTCACTCTTTCTCTCTTTCTTTCTTTTAATGGTTTTGTTGGCACTTCATCCACATATCACACAATTCAATAGTTCAGTCATATCAAGAAGAGTTGTACAATCATTACCACAATCAATTTTAGAACATTTTCCTCTCCCTTGTACTCCTTCTTATCCATGTAATCTCTTTTTTCAATTGTAGCAAAAACATACACAAGAAAACATTCTCCCAATCAACAACTTCTACATGTATAATTCAGTGCCATTGATTATGCTCTTGGTGTTGGCCACCATTATTGATCTCCTTCTCCAAATTGTTCCACACCAGTAAAATCAACTCAATATCCCCTAAGCAAAAACAAAGATGGTGTTTCCATCTCTTGAACTTTTCCCCAAAGAATTCTGTTCTCATTTATTCAAGCTACACCCAAACAGCAGTTTGGCATCCTCAAGGGACTAAAATTGTATTTATTTTAAATGGCTTAGAGTATTGGGAGGAGCTCTGGGGACATAGTGGTTACACATTGGACTACAATCTGCATGGCTGGCAATTTGAAACCACCTTCCTTTGAGGGAGAAAGACTGGGCTTTCTATTCCCATTAACAGTTACAGTCTTGAAAACCCCACCAGGAGGTCTCCATAAGTCAGCACTGAATTGATAGCAATGAGTTTGGTTTGGGTTTTAGAGTAGTAGGAACAAAAATAAGTGCAAGAGGCAAATCAGGGATGTAGAGTAGATGGGCCACAGACAGTCCTTGCTCTGCTATGATGGAAATGAGCAGATGCCTGGTTCTAATGGGGAAGAGCAAGAATTGCAGCCTTCAGTATGAATTACAACTCAACGTCAAGAAAACAAAACACCTCACAACTGGAACAATAAGTAATGTCATGATAAATGGAGAAAAGATTGAGGTTGTCAAGAGTTTCATCCTCCTTGTATCTACAATTAATGTCATAGAAGTTGCAGGCAAAAGATCAAATGACACATTACATTGGGGCCATCTGCTGCACAAGACCTCTTCAGAGTGTTGAAAAGCAGCGAGGTTATTTTGGAACTAAGTATGCATGCGTGAGTATGCAGTGAAAGTTGGACATTGAATAAGAGTATGCATGTGAAAGTTGGACATTGAATAAGAAAGACCAAAGAAGAATCCATGCATTTGAATTGTGGTGCCGGAGAAGACTATTTCAAGTACCGTGGACTGCGGAAAGGATAAATCAATCTGTGTTGGAAGAAGTACAAAGTACTCCTTAGAGGCAAGGATGATGAGACTTCGTCTTACATACTTTGGACATGTTGTCAGGTGAGATCTGTCCCTGGAGTAGGACTCTGTGCTTGATAAAGTAGAGAGGCAGTGGAAAAAGAAAGCCCCTAGACCAGATGGATTGACACAGGAACAATTGTGAGGGTAACACAAAACCAGTGAGTGTTGTGTTCTTTTGTGCATAGGATCACTATTGGTTGGAACCAACTCAGTGACAGTTAACAACAATAACAACAATGTTGGGGGGGTGGGGGTGAGTCCCTGATGTAACTTCTGATTTTTCTCCCCAATGCAGTTTTCTATTTTCTTAAAACGTCTTCATAATAAACCCCAATGATTATCCTACGTCCTTCAAAAACTCTGTCAATCCCAAAACATAGTCACTACATCCTTCTGAACTGACTCATTTGCTACAGTTCAAGATGCAAACTGATCCATGACTTAGACACACTTGCATAGGATTGGACGGCAGAAGTAGATGGTGGTCTACACCAGTTTAAGAGCACTATCAATACCACTTCTCCCTGACCAGGTGTGGGGATTCTGTTTCTTGGTGCCGCAGCAACAACGCCTTGTGGTGGACTGTAAAAATGGGGTGGGAATAGCGATGTTTGTCCTCCTCTAGCTTCCCAATGGGAAAGGAGACTCAGCATCAACCATCAAGGGTAATTCTAACCAGAGGGGGATGACACCAGCCTCCATTTTTTAACCAATTTATCAATTCTGACACCAGCCACTCCTCCCCAGCACTCTCTACTTGTCTGCTAGGTCCCACAATTTGTTGCACTAGCTGGATGTAATACATACACAGTACTCAGGGTTATGGGATCTATTAGGGAAAGAACAGGCTACAATTCAGCATCAGGGAGGCTCAGGATATAGTCATCTGAACAGCTTCCTTTGAGCTTCTCTCTGGCCCTCAGCCTCTCAGCCTGGCAGAATAGGTCCTCAGCTTAAGCTTCATGAATCAACAAGTGTATCTTTTTAGCAAATATCTGAGGACACCCCACTCTGCCAGTTAGCCACCTGCCTGGCAGCACTCAGCGGTCTAGCTCCGTGCTCCAGGAAGCCCACCCCACCATTTACTGGCTTGGCTGCCTCTGTTGCCGCTGCTTCTCTGCCATTGCTTCTCTCCCCATCTTTGGTGTCACAGCCCTTTGGCCCCTGGATTGAAGAGGTGTGGTGCAGGGGTCGCAGAGCTAAAGGATGTGCTCCCCTCCTGGCTCTTCTTTTTTTAATAATATTGAGATCTCCCTTTCCCCCTCTGGGATGACTCATTTTAAACCTAGTCAAATTAAAAAAACAAAGAAACAAAACTTCCATCAAGTTGATTTACACTTATAGTGACCCTATAGGACAGAATAGAATTGTGAGTTTCCAAGGCTGTAAATCATTACAGGATAGAAAGCTGAATCTTTCTCCCTCAAAGTGGCCGGTGGATTTGAACTATGGACCTTGTAGTTAGCAGTCCAAATTGTAATCCACTACATTATCAATGTTCCTCTAAGCCTAGTAGGATGGCAAAACTAACCACTTGGTGTGTTAGAGTTTTATGTAACTTATTTGCCTCATCCCTTTCCCAGGGTGCCATGTTCCTTATATATTATTATCAATCTATCCAAAACCCTCACTAGTACATCAAGGGATTATATATCGGTTGCAGCAGTACACTGACAGGCAACTGCCAGAGTTCAGGTCATATTCAGAAGAGCACATGGAATGAGGGCTATCATTGCTAACATTAGATGGATGGATCCTGGGTGAACACCAGAGCAGAGAATACCAGAAAGATGTGTAGTTGCATTTCGTGGACTATGCAAAGACATTCGACTGAGTGAATCATAACAACTATGGATTGCCTTGAGAAGAATGGAATTCCCAGAAATTTCATAGTGTTCTTGCTGAACCTGTACACGGACCGAGAGGCAGCTGTGAGAACAGAATAAAAGAATACTGCATGGTTTAAGACCAGGAAAGGTGTGCGTCAGGGTTGTATCCCCTCACCATTCTTACTCAATCTGGAGGCTGAGCAAATAATCAGAATAGTTGGATTAGATGAAGAAGGGTGCAGCATCAGGACTGAAGGAAGGCTTATTAACAACCTTCTATAGGCAGACGACATCCCCTTGCTTGCTGAAAGTGAGAAGAACTTCAAGCATTTGCTGATGAAGATCAAGGATTGCAGCCTTCAGTGAGGATTACAGCTCACTCTTCAGGAAGCAAAACCCCTCACAACTGGACCAATATGTAACATGATAAATGGAGAAAAGATGGAAATTTTCAAGGATTACATCTTGCCTGGGTCCATAATCAATGCTCGTGGAAGCAGTAGGCAAGGAATCAAATGATGCATTGCTTGGGTAAATCTCCTGTACAATTCATTGTCATTGAGTCAGTATCAGCTCATAGCAGCCTTACCAGACAGGGTCGAGCTTTTCCTGTGGGTTTCCAAGACTGTAATTCTTTATTGGTGTAGAAAGCCTCATCTTTTTCCCGTGGAGCAGCTGGTGGCTTCAAACTACTGACTGTGTTTAGCAGCACAACGTGTCATCACCATGTCCCTAGTGTTGCTCCAATTTGCTGGACAAGAACTCTTTGAAGTACTCAAAAGCAAGGAGGAACCCATGATGCCCTTGAACTATGTGATGGCAAAGAATATTGAGCACGCCGTGGATGCCAAAAGAACAGACACATCTTTTTGGAAGAAGTACAACAGAATTCTTGCCTAGAGGCAAGAATAAGAGACCAGTCTTTGGAAAAGGACATCATACTTGGTAAAGTGGAGGGGCAACTAAAAAGAGGAAGTCCCTCAATAAGATGGATTGAAACCATGGCTACAACTATGGGCTCAAACAAGAACAAATTTGAGGATGAGGCGGTGTAAGTGTCGGCACAGACTAGACAGCCCCTAACAACAACATCCATCCCCTTGGTGGCCATGGCATTTGTACATCCTACCTCGCCATTAGGAGCCTGGGGGTGTAGTGGATTATAAATCATGCTGCTGAATCAAGAGAAATGTGAGGCTTTCTACCCCAGTATATATTCACAGACTTGGAAGCCCACAGGGACAGTTCTACCCTGTCCTACAGGTTCGCTATTGGTTGGAATTGATTGGGGGCAAGTAAGTCCACACAGAAGAAGCACACCAGCTTGTATAATCCAAAAATGGCAATTACAAAATTGGAATACAGAGATTAGAAAAGTATCAGAGCTAAGATTATGAACACCCAATTTGTAGAAGGCTATGGAGGACAGTGGGAGCCAAAAACCCCTCTGCAGAGTATCTAGTCAGACCGAACTGTTGGCAGACCCACTCTAGCCAAAGGCACGCGTCCTGAACAGCCTTACTATCGGGCAGAGACGACTGTAATCCTGATAATGCAGGACTGAACTTGGTGCCAGGCCAGTTGTCCTCCCCTATAAACACGACCTGAATCAGTACTGGGTGCAAGTATCCCTTAGATATCCCATGACAGAAACGTTTTCCCTAGCTATTTGAATGCTGATGGGGGTCTTCTCGCTCTTACTCATCTTTTGTGGTTTTGCCTTTATACTAAGATGGTCTTCTCCTTACCACCTTAGTGTGATTTGTCTTGCACTGTTTTCTATTGGGGTTCCCAACTGTAAAGCACAGGAGAAAGGGATGCATGATGATAATAACTGATACAAGGTGTTGTAGGGAATGCAGGGGTGGGGGTGGGCGATGGGGATGGAAGGGTGTGAACAGTGAGCAGGGTGGGGAGGGGGGAAGGAGCACTAGAACTGATAGTGATTGCACAGCTCAGTTTGAAGCCAATGTGACCATTTGGGGGTGGAGGAGGCTCTAAGATAGATTGGTGGTGATTGTACAACTCCCCTCGATGTGACTGAACAATAGAACCGTTCAATTAGTATGATATGTGAATTATGTGCCAACAAAACTGTTGAAAATAAATCAATAAAAGATATGCATAACCTAAGCCAGCGGTATTGTCAATCAACTCATATGTATATGTGCATATGACAGCTGGGGAGTGAATAAGGGATACCGCAGAAGAGCTGAGGCTTTTGAATGACGGTGTTTTGAGAAGACTGTTGAAAGTATCATGGACGACCACAAAATAGCTGCCAGAAAGTTTCTTCAAAGCAAGGGTGGCAAGACTTCCTCTCAGGTGCCTTGGACCTGCGATTCGTAGAGACCAACCCTGGAGAAGGGCATCCGGCTTGGTCAAGAAGAGGGTCAGGGAAAAAGCAGGCAAGTGCCAGGATTGTCACCGTGGCTTCAACAATGGGCACAAACGTAACAATGATTGTGAGGGTGACACAGGCCAGGGCAGTGTTGTACTGACTCGGTGCTGTCTAACAAGAACAACCACATTTAATCATGGAAATGGAATCAGATAAACTGCAACATGAAGGATTTTTATTCTTTTCTTATAAGTTATATTCAATTGAAACTTAATATAATAAAAACGGAAGCGACGTTGCCAGACTTGATAAACTTGAAAGTTTCCATGTTTCATTACTACTGTGTGTGTGTGTGTGTGTGTGTGTGTGTGTGAATTTCAAAAAATGTCCTCTTTATATTCCAGACTGGAGGCCCTGTCTAGTAAGTGCTGGACTGCTCACAGAAAGGCCGATTGCTCAAACCGATCTGCTCCTCTGTGAGGAAATGAGGCTGCCTGCTCCCCGCATGATGTTTCTCCTCAGGAATCCTACAAAGGGTCGATGTGAGTCGGAATCAACTCAACGGCAGTAGCTGTGGCTCGGGGTTCACGCCGCACAGTGAGGAGCTTCTTTCTCTCTGAGGTGTCTGAGGGCCATTAGAACTGACGTAGGATGGAGTCATCGGAGTGGAGAGTTTATTTTGCTGGCGTCCTCCGCAACTATGGTTGCCAAGAAACCCAGCCCTTGTCCGAGCGATCGGCAGAAACCTGCTTTCAGGCGGGGGAAGGCATGAGCTCACTGGCTCGCTTCTCCCTTCCCTCGCTGGGCTCGACCTCCAGAAACCCACTTCCTCAGAGAACAGACGGAAAATTGTAAGGATGGCACCCGAGCCTGGCGTCTTCCTTTTCGCCTCCCCTGCAGATTAGCTGCTCCACTTTGGAGATGCCTCCAGGCCCCCAAGATGTTGCTCACTACCCACAGTCTTTCAGGATTTGGAAACTTTGAACAAAAAAATCTGTTTTCTGCTCTGTGTTAGAGAGCGCCGCTTTGGGGGCTCAGCAATCAGTCTTTCCCCTCGTTTTACTTCCCTGCTTAATGATTCCTATTTCATCATTTAAGGCTATATTCGTTTCCTTCTTTCATTGAAGACAATGTTTTCGTTTTGTTTCTGTTACATTATTTCTCTACTTTTTGGAAAAGGGATCAAACTAAAGTGTTGTTTATGTTGCCCTCTTGAACTAAAAGTCTCCTTTTTGCTGCCGTTGTTGGATGCTATTGTGTTGTGGTGGTCCAGAGGACAGTTGCCCTCTGGCTTTTCCTAGCTGTTGTCGCCACGGAGCAGACTGCCAGATCTTTCTCCTGCAGAACTACTGGGTGGTTTTACACCACCAACCTTTCCTAAACCATCTTTAAGAATTTTTCTTTTTTTCTTAATTAACTTTTTGTTTTAGAACAGGCTTAGAGATAGAAAAAAGATAACTGAAAACAGCAGTGCAGAGGATTTCCAGAGAACGCACAGCCAGTTTCTCAGGTCGCTACCTTCTTATGTCACAATGAAGGGAATTTCTTTTCTTTTTTTTTCAGGGAATTTCAATATAATACTTAACCCTACTTCTAGGCTCTTCAGGGTTGGTAGTAAAATGGCATTTTTAAAATTCTTTCTGGTTGATGCAATGAATTTAGTAACTTTCCCCCTTCTCTGTTCAGTTTTCACTGAGATTATATGGCATTTAGATAGAGAATGTTATTATTTAGCCCTTTCTTCCTATTCTCTTAAGAATTGGTGTGAAAGAAAAAAAAAAAGAATTGGTGTGATATTTGCATTCAGTTTTGCAACCACTTCACATATACAATTCTTTTACCAGAATTTACTGCTTTCTCTTAGTCTTATCAGAATTTCATTTTCCAGTACCTCATAGTTTGCTTTGTACTTTCACTTTTGGATAGATATGTAAAGCATTAAAAAAATTATATATAGTCTGATAACCCTTGCATATCTGAGATCACCTTTATGTTCCATTTGCACATTATTAAATAAATGAATAGGGTTGACATTATCTAATTATAATATCTCCAACCCCAGATCAGTCAGTACAGATTATAATGTGCTGTGGTAGTAAAAGTCCCAATATTTCAGTATCTGTAACCTAAAGCTTTATTTTTGACCAAACTACTATTTCGCTACTGGTTGTAGCTCTACTCCACTAGCTTTCCTGCTATCACATAATCTGATGGAGCCTCTAGAACAGCAGTTCTCAACCTGTGGGTCGCGACCCTTTTGGGGGTCGAATGACCCTTTCACAGGGGTCACCTGATTCATAACAGTAGCAAAATGACAGTTATGAAGTAGCAATGAAAATAATTTTATAGTTGGGGGATCACCACACTATGAGGAACTCTATTAAAGTGTTGTGGCACTAGGAAGGTTGAGAACCACTGCTTCAGAACATCCTGGAGTCCCCCATGAATACACAGTTGGACCTTAGTGGGAACGAATCATCAAAGCTCAACTTGGGGAAGATATTTGGCCAATCCCCATGCATAATGAAAATATTACAGATGATGAATTAGTGCTAATGATGCAAGGAGTGTTCAGAGGGAAACTTTTGAGTAGTGATGAAGTTACCAAAAGTATAAAGATGAAGATGGAGATGTTATAACAATTTTCGGATAGCTCTGACCCTTCCTTTGCAATTCGGTGTAGGAAACTAAAGGTGACCTTATTTGTTAATGGCCAACCAAGGCCCCTTGAATCAAGCCAGGTGAGATACCTCCGTTGAGAACTGACAGAACTTTGAAACAAAGTGAATGGATTATTGGATAGAACCCCCTGGAGAATCAGTACCCGCCACCAATATTCCTGAAAATGATGCCGTGGATGGTAGAGAAAAAAGTCTGCACCTTCTGGTTCTTCTAGGAAACTACTCACGTGGCAGCAAGTATGTCAGCTCTTGATCCCTTGAGAAAGCAAGATGAAATCTATAAAACTGTCATGTCAGCATTTGGCTTAACCAATGATCAGGTTTTTGGGCCTCCTCGTGCTCCTGCCCAAGGCCAAAGACCATTCAGGCACACCAGACAGCACTGCTTCCTCTTCCTCTGCGGCTCACCCACCACAACCGCCACTGTCTACAGGTGCGCGGACCCAAGCAGGTCAGATGGAAGGTCAGGTGTATGAACAGTACCAGCAACAGGCCAGCTATGTTCCTCAGCAGCCGCCAGCCCACCTCAGCCTCCACTGCAGTATTCAGTATTCAGCAGTATTCAGCAGCAAATGACGGCCAGCAGCCTGGGCCCAGCAACCTCAGCTGTTCCAGGGACATGACCAGCACCAGCTCCTACCCGTTCTGGTCAGCCCCAACAACTGCCTGCTCCACCTCCACAGCAGTACTAGGTGAGCACATACCCTCCACAAACGGGTACTTCCCAAACTTTGCAGCCTGCTAAGTATGCTGTGGCTCCAACTCAACCTGGGGCCTGTCCACCCAGAGCGAGTTTTACTCCACCTCCTGGAAGTATCATGACCCCTCCTCCCAGTGGGCCTAACCCTTTGGTCAGGACTATAACCCACCTGGGACCTGGTTATCAATCAAGAGGCTCAGCTACACTGATGAAGGTAGCGCTTTGTCTCCTAAAAGACCCCAATATGACTTATTTTAATTTGTATTGAAGTTCAGAAATTTAAAAAGCAGAGCATTTTTTAAAAATTATTTTATTGGGGG
>NW_022111369.1:33809880-33824762 GCF_000313985.2 Echinops telfairi
CTGGTCTAGCCAGATTTGTAAGGTAGAATTGGGATCATGATAGTGTGGGGGGAGGAAGCATTTAAGAACTAGAGGAAAGTTATATGTTTCATCGTTGCTGCCCTGCACCGTGATTGGCTCATCTCCTCCCCACAACCCTTCAGTGAGGGGGGTGTCCAGTAAGCAGAGCATTTTTTAAATGATATCATTGTTGCTGATAATTGAAAGTATAATTTTCTGGAAGACAGAAAAGACAAAATGAACATTTTTCTTTCCCTGCTTTAAAATGTAGCCGCTTCCTCGTCATTTTATTTTGGAATACTACTCTTAAATCTGTGTAAAGCGATTGACTTTCTAGCGTGCCTTGTTCTGAGGATATTTAAAGTGACAGGTTTAGCCAGCTGACTTGGCTTTTTATTTTAACATGATGTACTAATATAGATCCCCTTTGAGAAGTCAACTAGATATCATGTAAAAATGTAACACCGATAGGTTAATAAAGATGATTGAATCCAGTAAAAAAAAAAGTTTCATCTCAAAAACAAAAAGGAGGGAAAAGGAGGGGTCCGTTCTGACTCTACATTAACCAGTTAGTAGAAAACCACTCTAGATTCTAATTTTGACTGATTTGTTTCTCTTGGTGATCCTGTGCATTGATTGCTCCTATTGACTGGAAATTTCAAAAGTACAGTAAAGGATAACTTGTTTTTATTAAGACATATGATGATGGCAGAGCGGTCATGAGATAAGGAAGAACCGAAGGAAAAGCACAAAAGCATTGCAAAGAAGGAGAATATCTACGAAAAAATTAGATCCGCATTTTTCTCTATTCATAGTTTCTTCCCTAATATAAAATTTTCTTGAGGACAGAACTCTCTCAAATTAGTAAGAGTTTGAGTAGTATATCTGGGCCCAGTAGATACTCTTAAAGTAAGCAAATATTTTCTAGTTGTCTCATGACAAATAGGAATGAAGTAGTAAACACAATAAACTACTGTTTCAATGAAAGTAAGTATGCATTTGAAATATTCAACTATTAGACTTATTTTTCTCATGATTAATCAGTATGCTTCCTCAAATTATGATAGTGTTTTAATTGTTTGGTTCAAAACTTTCTAGTATGACTTGGAAAAGTTTTGCAACACAAAGTGGTATTGTCAAAATTGGAACAATATTATTTCTGCCCAGAAAACCACTTAGGGTTTGTTTCCTTTCATCAATCTATTAATATATAATAATGAAGGAGAGAAGGTATAGGAAAATTCCCTTTTAAACTTCCCTTTTAAGCTCAAATCTTGGACTTCCCTAGATATAACAAATAAGAACTACATGTACAATTCAATATTATCTTGACAAAGTTTCAGCATAGCAAGAGAAAAACACTCTGTAAGAGTGGTATGAAAGACGCATTATCTTTTCCACAGACTTTGCTAGAAAGCCACCACTTGTCTGTCGTTTGTCATCCTGCAGTGGCTTGTGTGTTGCTGTGATGCTGGAAGCTCTCTCCCTGGTATTTCAAATGTCAGCAGGGGCACCCAAAGAGAACAGGCTTCAGCGGAGCTTCCAGACCAACAACGGACAACTTGGCTCCCCACTTAGGAGGAGGCAGCTGGTGAAGACAACCTTGTCCGATCTGGAAAGCCTGAAAAAGGAAGCAGAGCATTGTTGGAGACACGGCCAGAGGATGGGCCCTTCAAGTGGGAGGCACTGGAAATGTGGCTGAAGAGGAGCTGACTTCTTGGAGGGGAGTTGACCCTGGCGATGTAAGTCTGTTAAAACCTGTAGGGGTGGAGCATTCAGGATCTTTATTTGCTGACGGAGCACAACTCAAGGTAAAGAGAAACAACTGCAAAAATCTTCCGATGATCAGAACTTGGAAGGTGCAAAGTATAAATTTAGAAAAATTGGAAGTCATTAAAAATTAAATGGAATGTATAAAGATCAATAGACTAGGCTTCAGTGAGCTCAAATGGACTCGTATTGGCCATTTTGAACCAGAAAATCAGACTTGTATCCTCTCACCATATGTATTCACTCTGCATGATGAGCAAATCCTCAGAGAAGCTCCATTACATGAAGAAGAACGTGGCATCAAGATTGGATGAGGGCTTACTAATAGCCTGCAATATGGAGATGACACAACCTTTCTTGCTGAAAGTGAGGAGTTGAAGTACTTGCTGATGGAGATCCAGGTTGTAGCCTTCAGTATGTGAGGTAGTGAGTTTATTGTGCCAGCCTGACCGATAAACACATGTGGGATTAATTGAAGGGCGGAGAGATCAATGGCTCGGTGAGCCTCGCCTTTCTTGTCTCTTGCTCTTTGATCATCGGACTGCCTTGTGCGGCTGCCTTGCTTGTTCTGTGCCTCAATTTGCAAGATACACTACCTGTGGGACACCTAACCTTGGATTGTGTTGCTGTAATTTGAGGTTCCTTCAAGACCTGCTTTGCCACACAATTGGAATTTACATCTCTTGAGCTGGGGACTGACTGTTGGTGATCTGTTTTGCTGTTGGCTGCCGGTGCCCGGAGAATCTGACTCTCTCTACAGAGGACTGCCTGGTGGCCCTCAAGACTTGAAGGACCGCCAGTGTCTCACAACTCTCTCACACGTTTGAATTGTACTGAGCCATTTGTACTGCTTGATAAGTTAACCGTTTATTTCTTGTGTTATATATCTATCTGCATAACTGCTTTATAATTTAACAACTGTTTATTTCTTGTGTTATCTATCTATCCATCTATCTATCTAAATATCTATTTATAAAATGATTAGCAATCTGGTGTTATCTCTCTAGAGAACCCTGTCTAACACAGTATGGATTACAATTAAATGTAGAGTAGACCAAAATCTTCACACTGGACCAGTAGGTAACGTCATGATAAATGGAGACAAGGTTGAAGTTGTCAAGGCTTTTGTCTTGCTTGGCTGTATAGTCAATGTTCATGGAAGCAGCAGTCAAAGGAATATTTGCATTAGGTAAATCTGCTGCACAAGACCTCTTTAGAGTATTAGAGATCAAGGATGCTACCTCGAGGACCAAGATGTTCCTGATTCAAGCCATTGTCTCGTATGCATGTGAAAGTTGGACGCGAATAAGGCAGATTGAAGAAGAATAGATGCATTTCAATTGTGGGGCTGGAAATGAACACCGGAAGCACCATGAGTTGCTAAGAAGATAAAGCGATCTGTGTTGGAAGAAGTAAGGTCAAAATGCCCCTTAGAGGCAAGGATGGCGAGACTTCATCTTAAAAATTCTGGGCACCTTGTCAGGAGAGATCTGTCCTTGGAGAAGGAAGGATTTCCTGTTGGGTAGAGTGGAAGGAGTGCGGAGGAAGGGAAGGCCCTGGGCGAGATGGACTGACACAGTGGCCGCATGGGTGGGCTCAGGCATAGGAACAATTTGAGGATGGCCCAGGTGCAACGTTTCGTTTCACTGTGTGTAGCGTTGCTATGGGATGGAGCTGACTCGATGGCACCTAGCAATAGCGTCCTCAAAAGGGCATATGATTTCTCTTTTCATTTGTGACTAAGGCATTTCTTTTCTAAATGCTGGGATCCCAAGCAAAAACAAAGACGTTTTCTTCATTGCGTTACATAATAACATCAAAGTGTAAAACTGCCTTATGTGAAGAAGGAAGGGTGTGCAGGCCAGTGACAGTTTATAGATATGGAATTTGCGACCGCAATTTCAGGGGAGGTATCTCTATGGAAGTGAAGAATGGAGGGGCATTTGTAAGAAGAGGGAACAAGGCCCCCTGCAAAGGTCTTGTGGAAGAAGAACATGAAAGCTTAAGGGGATGCTGATAGGCTAGAGGGACCCCAGCAGAATAAAAGGCAAGAAACCAAGCTGTCAGGTAAGAATAGAGATTAGAGAACAGAGAAGAAACCAACCATCTCAGGAGTCCAAGATCTACCGAAAATGAAAGGACACATCAGGAGCATTGGACTGGAAGAGGCCCAAGGGATGGTGGGTAGACCAGATAAGTCACTGTGGCTTTGAAAGTGAGACTAAAGCAGTGTCAGAGCAAGTGGAAAGAAGTGTTCACATCTGAGAGGTATTTAGGAAGTAAAGGTGATTTTACATAGTAGTACATTGGATGCAACACATAACAGAGAGAGAGAGAGAATGATAGGTTAGCATCTGAGCTTTCTGAGCAAAGCAACAGAATTAAAATGGCAAGTTTAAAACAAAGTTTCTGGACACATCCAAGGGTTACAGCATTTAGAACTCACTCAAAACTCATGACCATCGGGTCTATGCTGACTCAGAGTAACCCCATAGAACAGGGTAGAACTGCTTCTGTGGGTCTCTGCCACGGCCACTCTTTAAAGGAGTGGAAAGCCTCATCTGTCTCCCTCAGAGCAGTTGGTGGTTTCGAACTGCTGACCGTGTGGTTAGCAACCTAATGGTAATGCACGACACCACCAAGACAGCAGTAGATGCTTATAAGACTTTAATGTTTGTGACCTGTAGACAATGATTGGTACAGCCCACGAGAACCAAACCTACACCTTCTTTCTGCGCTTCTATTATACTTCTGTTTTGTTTTGCCGACTACTATTAAACTTCTTGAATAGTAGACATCCTGGCTTGCAGCTGTTTCCCCTCTTCAGACTGTGAGCTCCATGAAGCTCATTCAAAAGCCTCACTGCCATCCGGTTGGTTCACATTCGTGACCCTACATATAGAACCAAGAAGAACTGCCCCTGTGTGTTTGTGTATATATATATATAATCGTTTATCAATTTGAAGATAAGAGTATAGGGATGGATTCTCGCCTGTCAATTAGATCATCACGAATGAGACATCTGTGTGGGCATGGCCTTCTCCTGAGAATTCTGGGAAATCCGGTATTTATTTTCTTCCTTGGAGGAGGGGGAGATCTTTCTCTCTCTCCCCTACTCCCTGGGAGACATTGTAGCTGACAAGACACATGGAACTACCTAGTGCCCTGAGCTGGAGAAGCCACATGGACCTACCCTGATGAAACCAGACCTCTGAAGCCAGAGAAGCCACGTAGTGCCAGTGCTGAGATACTTACAACGCCACTGGATCCAAAGACTTTCCACCCACTGGCCCGTGGTCATCCTGCATTCAGCATCATTGCATGTGTTTCGTGAGTCTGAAGAGGACTTTATAGATTGGTATTGGACATATGGGCTAGTAGCGGACTTATGGACTTGGACTGAACTGGGTCGAGATGCTTTTTTAATATACAATTACCCTTTATGTAAAATCTGTCTTATACACATATAGGTTTCTATGAATTTGTTTCTCTTGTCTAGCCGGACTAAGAAAGACTAAGTCGTTATGGAGTCGAAAGCCTCATCTTTCTCTTATGGAGTAGCTGGTAGTTTCAAACTGCTACTGACCCTGCAGTAGTTCGTAACCCATGACGCCATCAGGGCTCCTCCTCTTCACCACAGACAAAGCACTCAACCACTCACACTCGCTGCTGTCAAGATTATTCTGACTATTGCGACTTGCCAGGACAGTGGAACTGGCTCCTGTGGGTTGCTGAGACTGCAACGCTTTATGGGAAGTAGAAAGCCTCATCTTTTCCTAGTTAGTGATGGTAGACATTATTATTTACATCACCTTCAGACCACCAAAAAAGCTCTGGTAGCAAACTGGGTTAAGTGTTTGGGCTTGCTAACAGTGAGGCCAGCCATCCAAGCCCACCAACTTCTCTACGGGTGACAGCTGAGAATATCTGTTCCAATAAAGACTTGCAGTCTCAGAAACCAAAAGGGACAATATGTCCTCCAGGCTCATTATGAGTTGGAATGAACTTGAGGGACGTGAGTGAATGGGCAGACAGCAATCAATTTTATGACATAGCACCCCTTTGAGTATGTGTTTGCAGAATGAAGTAATTCAGTCAAGAATCAACCTTTCTCTTTAAATTTAAAAATTCATTTTACTCTAGTTATCCATTTTACAAACCAAATGTTTACTTAAAATTCACTAAATTTTGTTCAAATGCAAGAATCATTTGGCCACTCTACCCCGTCATTTACATTTTAGTTGTAAAATCAAATATAGTTTTAAACAAATATGGCTAAATTACTGATATAACTATCTTTAAACTTTGATCGTTTTAAATAATGCTAAAAACAGCTACAAGAGCCCTGGTGGCATAGTGGTTTACCAGCTGTGCTGGTAGGTCAGCTGTTCGAAACCACCAGCCCCTCTGAGGAAACCACAGGAGAGCTCTCACTCTCCTCTAGTGTGGCTATTGGTCTGAACTGACCCGGCTGGCAGTGTTTGAACAACAGCTACATGATAGTATGGAATCAAGTCCTATATTTCCATACAGAAGACTGAATAAATAATTTTACAACCCCCACACAGTACTTTTTAGCATGCTCAAAGAACCTGTGGGAAAAGCTGATAGCGGTTTGGGGCTGCTAGCCTCAAGGTCAGCAGTTCAAAACTACCAGCTGCTCGGCGGGAGAAAGACTAGGCTTTCTAGTCCGGTGAACAGTTGCAGTCTCGGAAACCTGCAGGGGCAGTTCTACCCTACCCTATAGGGCTGCTCTGAGAGTCGCCTTCTATTCACTCAAATGCAGTGAGTTTTTTTATCTTCCTGTCTTTAGAGGCATGTCAGACCAACTAAATTTTTCAATGTGGTCAGTAGATGGCACTGTTTTACCTTGTTTCGTTCATAGAGGCTTCTCCCTAGGGTCATGCAGGCCCGTGTTTTTATTTATTAGTATTTCAACACCATCTCTGAAATAACAGTGCTGAAGATAGTTCACTTTATGCTTTTTGACACATAGGAAACACTGCATCCTAGGGGTTGGGACTGGTATAGGAGAAAAATAATTCACACATCATGTTTAAATCAACCTGAATTTCTTAAACTTTTTTTCAATTTGCTTTTAACTTGGTTTATTCCAAACGGTTGATTTTACTTTGCAAACATCAGAAAAATCTAAAGCATTTGCTTTATCCTTTAGCTTTATCTCCAGGAAAACTCAGTGTCGAGTGATAATTCAGGGATTTAAATTAAAATTATATTTAAACTAATGTGCACAATTAAAATTTTTTATTGGTCTTCAGTTTTCCATCAGTAAGATGAAACCTTTCAACTGGACATTTTTGGAGTTGAACTGAGTCAAGAGGCACATGTAGAGTGTTACTAAGGCTACACAGAAGGAAACAGGCGTATAGTAAGCTATTTGGATAATTTTTTTTTCAAAAAATGTCTATGAGGCAAGTAAATCTAGTGTGTATGCTAGCATGTTTATCTTTTAAAACCACTAACAAGATCCTTAGATTTTATTTTTAATATATAAATCCTCTACTTAAAAAGGAAATTTTTTAAAAAGAAATAAAAAATCAAGAGGAGTCTAATATATATTTTAATCATTTTATTGGGGGCTTGTACAGCTCTTATCACAATCCATAGGGGATTCTGATATTAAGCAGAAATATAATTCATGGGGAGGGTGGAGGGAGGGTGGGTTGGAAAGGGGGGGAAAAAAGAAATATAATTCATTAGTAATGATTTTCAAAATCATGCATTATAATCCTAATCACGATGAGCAAAACCAAATATTGCTACTATCGCTTTTTTCTGATGTGACTATGTTATTCCTCAGAAATGTCAAGAAGCTATATTGTTTACTTAAGTAAAAACCAAAACAATGAACCAACCAATAATCCCCAAACAAAACAAAGCGAAGCAAACGCTCCAGTACCTCCTTTAAATCTATTTATAAGAAGAACAACAGAATGAAAAGATCTCTAATTGGAACTTTCTAGAAGCATTTCTCCCCAATTAGAGGGCAGTAATGACTCTAAATGGCACTGTCTCGGGGACAGCTCACCAGTTAATTATAAGGAGTTCTCTAAATTGAGGAGTGAAGGATGATACTTAATTTCAATTAGTGCAGTTGAGTATGGTTTGTCATTATTCACTTGATAGTTTAGACAGGGATCAAAAAAGGAATCTATGGAACAGAAATATGATGGTCTTCTCCAGAGGACAGAGAAGATGAGAATAAAACTGAACACTTTTTCCAAGATGATATTCTTGTCTGGAATGTGTTCTTTATAGTCATTCAGTTCCCATAATACCCAGAGACTTTCATTAGCTTACCCAGTTTCTTTCCCAACTGGTTCTTTTCAAACAGGAGAAAACAAGAATTCTATCATTGTAGCTAATAGCCTGGGAAATGGAAATATATTTAAAATATAGTTTTAAAATATACTACTATACTTGAGTACTTTCGTGATTTTAAAATATCCACAGAGGCTTCAAATTTATTTCAATTTTTTTCAAAGATCATTTTATTGAGGACTCTCACAGGTCTTATTTCAATTTTTGTATTGTAGTATAGTTTAGCATTTTGTGCTCTGGTATGAAAGACATTAAAATGCCTTCATTGACTTATAGTTAAATCTGGAGTAACTCCAGGTGCCCAATTTTAAATAGCTTCTAATTTGGTCACAGGAGTAATGCCCCTGGGTAGTGATTGTTTTCATAGCAAATTGGCCATATGACTTATTTACACTAACAACTTCCCACAATTGCCCTGTTCTCGTATTTATTTTCTTCCTCTTACTTTTAAGTATCTTTCCATGAACATTTTCTTCTCCATCTTCCTTCACTTAGAGGCAGGCTTTCTTTATGTAGGTTTCTAAAAGTTCTCATCATTTTAAGGGCAAATGTTTTGTTGCTTGCTCGTTTGCTTGCGTACTGTGACAGACACCCTTCTCACTGTTCTTCCCCACAATTGCCGTATTCATGGGTGGTAAGCTGGGGACCAGGCTGACAGTGCAGAACTGTTGCCAAATAGCCCTTCCTGGTTGCTCCTCCAGTCCCAGAGGAATTGGCTGCACATGCCTAGATCTCTTTCCATCTGGCCTCCGCACAAAGGATTTATCCCACTTTAACACACTTCTTTGTTTTATAAAGGCCCTTGAGTTTATCTGACAGTGAATGCTCAGGAAACAACAATCATCATGTGGGATAATCTGAGCTGACCATTCTTTTTGTATACTGGAACCCTAAGATGACTTAGCCAGCAACAAAGACATCAGAAGGTAAGGGCTGTGATGACAGATCGGAAACAAAGCTGCAAAGAAAGGAAGTGCGAAGGGTCTGGTTTCCGTGGATCCTTTCTGTTATTACCAGGCTGGTATTCGGTGGCTTCTCTAAAGAATGGTGGGGAGGGGGAACCCAAAACTTGCTACACTGATTATTATGTATTGAGCAACCACCTTTGTGAGATGTTTTTGTTAAGACCTTATTAACAAGAACACTACTTCGTTTAGAGACTGCTTTATCCATAAAGTGCATTGTGATTTGTATTCACAGAATGCTATTATTAAAGTATTCATTCATTTAAGAATTTCAGACTGTGGGACCCTTCTTCCTTCAATGTGAATAAGATCACAATGACCAGACTCTTAAAACCTCATACTGAACTGAAAACCTACCCTTTAAAAAGCATGCTGTTCTCAAGGAGTTTCTTCCTCTGCCTGTGTCTATGCGCATTGTCCATTTTAAAATCAAAATATCCTGTTTCACAAGGAAATGATCAAGCATGAACAATTTTGTGGTTATTTTGTCTAGTAATGATTGGAGAAATGCACAAAAGCTAACCATCCACACAGGTACTTGATTTTTCAACCATTTATTTCAAAAAGTATTATGTAAAGCTGTTCTAAAGACTTTGTTCAGGTTTAAGGGAGTTTTGGACAATGACCCAAGTTGTTGATTTCAAACACAAGTACTACTATTGAAAGGTGGCACCTAACTGGGAAAGGGTTACCTTGTAATGATGAAAGGGAGATATTAGAACAATCTCATTCCTTCTCCTCTCCAAAAGTGACAGCATTTTTTTGTTTTCTTCAGCTCGAGCATGCTTTTCCCTTTCAGTTTTTTAACCTAAGGTCTTGGCACATTTCATATAATACTTTATCTTTTCAAGCTGCTCTTTCAAATTTTGTTTGGCTTTTTCCCATCATTTTTTCCCAGTCACTTTATCTCCTCTACATTGTCTTCTGGCATCATTTGTCTGTTCGCTGTGTCCTATCTTTTTAATACCCTGCACTTTCTTCATGTATGATGTTCTTGGTGTCACCCCGCAATTCGTCTTGTCTCAGGTCTGTAATGTTCCATGCGTCAAATCTATTGTTGACATAGCCTCTCGATGCAGGTGCGATAAACTCCAGGTTATACTTTGGCTCTTGTGGACTTGTTTTAAGTTGTTTCAGCTTCAAATTGCATTTGCATACGAGTTATTCTGTTCTGTCATTGAGCTTCGTGATCATCTCTTTACACATATGTAATTTATTTGATCCGTGAAGCCTTCCAATTTTCATCATCTTTTGATTGCCTCCCAGAGCTGTGGGTTAGGTGTCAGGCTGCTTATTGAAAGAAAAGCAGCCTGGTTCCAACCCACTGGCCACTCCATGCATGAAAAATGAGGCTATCTCTTCCCATAAGATTTACAGTTCCAGAAAAGGGCCACTGTGAGTCACAATCAACTCAATGACCATATAGTTTTCCTACCTGGGGGATTCATCTTCCAGCACTCTATCAGACAATGTTTCAATGCTATTCATAAGGTTTCCAGTGACTAATTTTTCCAAAGCAGACATTCTTCTACTTAGACTGTCACTCTGGAAGTTCCACTGAAACCTATCCACTATGAGTGACATAAGTGGTGTTTGAATTCCCAGCGGCATTACTTGCAGTATAACTGTAAAGGGCAAGGTACCACAGTAAGACAAACTGAGACCAAACTAAAGCAAATTCACTGCCATCAAATCAATGCTGACTCACAGCAGCCTTATAGGATGGAGTTGAGTTGCACCTCTGGGTTCCCAAGACTAACTCTTTATGGGTGTAGAAAGCATCATCTTTCCTACAGAACGGCTGGTGTTTCCAACCGCTGATCTTGTGGTTAGCGGCTCAACAGATAACCCACTAGGCTACCAGGGCTCCTCAACTGATCAGCAGATAATGCAAAAGACTTCTTTAAGATGTTAAAGAGTAAGAATGTCATTTTGAGGATGAGGGATTCCTTTACCCATGCCACAGTATTTTCATTTGGTTCAAATGCATGTGGAAGTTGGGCAGTGAATAAGAAAAACTGAGTAAGCAATGGTGCACTCGAATTATGGTGCTGGAGAAGAAAATTGAGCAGACCATGTGCTGCCAAATGGATGAATAAATCCTGTCTTGGAAGAAGGATAGCTCCTTAGAAGTGAGAAGATGGTGAGACCTCATCTCACAAACTTTGGGCATGTTCTCAGGAGGGACCAGTCCCAGGAAAAGGACAGTATGCTTGGGAAAGTAGAGGGTCAGTGAGAGAGAAAGCCCCTCAACTAGAGGGACTGACACAGTGAGGGCAACACTGGGTTCAAGCACAGCAGAAATTGTGAGGCTGGCACTGGACCAGGCAGTGTCTCTCTCTGGAACAAAGGACCAGCAAGAGTCTGAACCAACTAGACGGCACTGATCAACCACCACCACCACCACTTTAAAATTACAATATATTTTGTTTGGGCATATTTTCCTTTCTTTTCTTTTTAAACAGTTTCATTAGCACTGTTTCAATAATTCAGTCATCTCAAGAAGAGTTGTATTCAATTATAGAATATTTATTTTTCCTGTACTCATTGTTAGTCATGTAATTATTTTTTATCTAGTTGTGGTAAAAACATACACAACAAAACATTCTCCAACTGCCCAAGTTCTACTTGTATAATTTGGTGTGTTTTGGCATATTTTCTTTTCAAATAACTAGAAACACTAAAGTTTTTGTAATTATAGAACCAGAGATTTGAATGGTTAAAATTATTCATTTTGAAGCAGACTCTGAAAATTACATTTTAAGGAAATATATAAGCTTCGAACACTTATAATCCCCTTATTCTAAAAGGGCACTGTACTCTTTTTCTTTCTACTGTAATTTACATAATTTTGGGTTGTGGTTGTTGAGGCTATACGTAATCCAACACACCCCGATTCAACAGTTTCTGCGTGTGAAGTTCAGTGACATCGATTCCATTCTTCAGGTTGCGCAGCCACTCCCACCCTCTATTCTGAGTTTTTCCTTTTCTGTGAGCATATACCCACTGTCCCCCTTAGTGTCTTCATGAATATTTTCCGTTCTTGTTGTCTGTTTGATACACTATAGCTGGACCATAAAGAAAACAATGTTCAAACAGTCACTCTTCAATAGTCAAGCTAAACCACTTTTATTTTTCTTATTTTTACTGCTTTTTAAAACCACTTTAAAAAGAAAACTTCAGGGCGTAATTTGGCTTAAGGTTTAAAGATTATTTTAGGGCAATAGTTTTGGGGTTCATTCAGGATCCATGACTCTAGCCCTATAACGCCGAGCACGATGGTTTCGTAACATTGAATTCAATGTATATATTAGTATATATATTGATAACTATGAAGGCAAAGAATAAAAACAAAAAAATTTTCCTGAAATTAAAAATTCAGCCATTATAGGGCTAGAAAGATTGGATTCTATGAGCGTTTGAAATTCTGCTTTGTACTTTTTTTCCATTTGGATCAGGATTCTTCCATCAAAATGTTCAGTGATGATAGTGGGATCCTACCATCCAGTTCTTTTTGGTCTTGTGGCAGATGAGGCACTGGTTCAGGAAGGCAATTAGTTACACATTGTATTTCTTCTTACTGTTCCTGACTTAGAAGAAGACCAGGGGCTCTCGATGGAACAAGCCATCAATTGTGTATGGTACAGTGGTTACATGTTGGGTTGCCAAATGCAAAGTTAGTAGTTAAAAACCACGACAGGGGAAAGATGAGGCTTTCTACTCCCACAAAGTTACAGTCTTTGAAACCCACAAGAGAAGGTCTACCCTGACCGATAAGGTTGCCACGAGTCAGAATGTTTTTATCAGTTGGAATTTAATACCTACATCATATCGTTCCATATTTCAATCACATTAATTAAGTAGGATGTACAATTGCTACCACAATCAAAAACATTCTTTTTCTACATGGACAGGAGTCAGAATTGACTCAGTGGCAGTGAGTTTGTTTTTTTGTTTTAAGTTCACCTAGTTCACTTGAACCAATGCATAACCTTCAGTAAATCAGCCCTAAATGTAGATGCCATCTCATGAATAGATTAGACGCATCAAACACGAAGTATCAATGACCAAACCAGTTCTGAAATGATACCAATACACAAAGAAAGCAAATTATCATTGAAAAGACAGAAAGAAAAAAATGGATGTCAGAAGAGACCCCCAAAACTTCTCTTGAGCATTGCATACCTAAAGTAAAAGTGAGAAATGATGAAATAAATGAGATGAATAGAAGAACTCAAATGACAACTGGAGATGACGATTATACTTACAAAATGCTCAAAGACCTGGAGTTATAAAAGCGCAGGTGAAGCAGCAGCTTCCCAAAATGCTCAAGCTGAAAGACCAGAAGAAAAAAATTCAAGTCTTGAACAATTCTGAGCAGCCTCAGAGCATGGCTGCCGTCTCCTCCTCCTCTTCCTCCTCACTAGCCCTAAACCTGGGACGCAGCCACTAGAATTCACCAGGACCCACCCTCAACTCTCTGTGGTGAAGCAGTGACAGAAATTAATAAGGGAAACCATTTTCCATTGTCATTGCATAACACCTGGGGTTTTTAAAGCTTGGAAGTGTCCACCAGAGGCACAGCAATTAGTCTCTATTTGCCTGGAGCGAGAGGAGGAGAGTTGGGATGGAGGACATGGAATGCAAGATCAACTTGCTGCCTCCTTTGCTGTGAGACTGGAAGAACTAGATGGTGTCTGGCTACCACTACGGAACCTTTTGATCAAAGATTCCGGAGCAGAATCCTGACCAAAAGGTGGAACAAGCAAACCAGTTCTCATAGACTGTAAATATCACGGAGCTACGAAGGTTGGATGAATGCTTGAAATTATTGGCCTGAAATAACCTTTAAACCTTAAACCAAAAAAGATACCCTGAAGCCTTTTTAACCAAAACCAAACTCTAGTTTCACTTCATAAGAAGATTTGCTGGTGAGAATTAAGTGCTTTTAAAAACTAGCTCTATGGGTCAAAGTGACAACAGCAACTTGAAAGATTAAATGCGACCTTTAGGGGTCAGTGAGCATATGTCAATGTGGAGGAATAACTCAAAATAAAGAGAAGGGGCAAAAAAGGTGAGAATGGTTGCGCAAATCAAATAAGGTCATCAGTGTTAATACATGGTACGAGTAGAAAGTGTTAAAAATTCTGTGGGCCACAAATTGAATGATGTAGGAAATATCGGATGAAGATGGAAGGAATACACAGAGTCACTGTACCAAAAATAGTTGGTAGATAATCAATCAGTTTAGGAGGCAGTATATGATCAAGAACCCATGGTACTGAAAGGACGAAATACAAGCTGCACTGAAGTCATTGCTAAAAATCAGGGTTCCAGGAATGATGGCAAATCAATTGAGATGTTGGATGCAAAGCTGGAAACGCTAATGTGCCTATCTATTCAAAGAAATTTGGAAGGCAGCTACCTGGCCGAGCAAATAGAAGAGATCCATATATGTGCCTATTCCAAAGAAAGTGACCCAACGGAATATGGGTCATATTTAAGAGTATCATTAGTATCACATGCAAGTAAAGTTTGGCTGGTGATAAATCAATAATGGTTGCAGTAGTGGATCGACTGGGATCTTCCAAAAATCCAAACAGGATTCAGTCAAGGTTATGGAATGATAGATATCATTGCTAGTGTCAGATGGGTCTTGGCTGAATGAAGAAGATATCAGAAAGGTATTTCACTGCACTTTATTGATTAAACAAGGAATTTGACTGCGTGTATCACAACAAACTATGGATAACATAGTGAAGAATGGTAATTCCATAACATATCATTGTGCTCATGTGGAACCTT
>NW_022111369.1:33826315-33827479 GCF_000313985.2 Echinops telfairi
GTCCAATAAAATGATTTAAAAACAAAAAAACCTTGACCCTAAACCTCCAAACTAAGAAATCAAATTACATTGCACATTAAGCAGTCTCAACAAAAGCTATTTTGTTGTTGTTGTTGTTCAGACCTATCTACAGAACCTTTGTTAGTTCAACTTTTTCATAGGTGTACACATTTATTGATGATAATTACATTAATTGCCTGAGCAGCTCTACCCTTAAAGAAAGTGATTTTTCTGATCTCTGTACTCCATGGCAACTCTTTGGCACCTGGGAACCACTCAGAGACGCTGGTCTCTGTATTTACATTTTTAATCTGAGTAAGGTCATAAGGATATCTATCCTTTTTTCATTCAGCATGTCTTCCAACTCTGACCATATTGTAGCATGTATTTGGACTTTCTCTTCCTGGCTGCATGTATGCCCACATTATTTATCCAATCATTTCTTGTTGGAAGCTGCTGTTTCTTGATTTCCAACTTTCCCCAAACTGTAGAAACTGCAAGCCCCCCCAGAGCTCACAGTTATTACAAGTGTTGGTTGGTAGTGTTGAACCTTGTAGGAATCAGGCAATGTAAGTAAACTATTACAAATGGGTCTAATTTGCCAAAACGCAAACTGGCCAAAATAACTTACAGCATGATTATGTGAATTCTGACTCACAGTAACCATACATACAGAAGAATTGCTGACATCCCCCCCAAAACAAACAAACCGAGCTTTGGTGGCATAGTAGGTGGTTACGTTGGGCTGTGATCTTCAAGGTCAGCAGTTGGAAACCACAAGCCACTCTGCTGCGCAGGAGAAAGGCGTGGCTTTCAACTCTGAGTCTAGGAAACCCCTAGTTCCTTCCTCTATTTCCTTTTACTTTCCTCAAAGGGCGTTTATAGAGGTCTAAATACAGGCATGTACATATGTAAACATATTTATATATGACAATGGGGAAATAGATCTATGTGCATATATTTATAGGTTTAGTTTAAGGTAGTAGTGGATGGACACTGGGCCTCCACTCAAGTACTCCCTCAATGCAAGAATACCTTGTTCTATTATGCTTGTTCTATTATCCATGATGCTCACCTTCCAGACATGATTGCTGAAGACAAAGCAGGTGCATAAGCAAATGTGGTGAAGAAAGCTGATGGTGCCCAACTATCAAAAGATACAGC
>NW_022111369.1:33827944-33829568 GCF_000313985.2 Echinops telfairi
CGAGGATCTACATATAACCCCCTCTCTGGGGGAGGGACAACAGAAAAGTGGGTGAAGGGACACATCAGACAATGTAAGACATGGAATAATAATAATAATTTATATATGATCAAGGGGTGAGGGAGGGAGGGGGAAAATGAGGAGCTGATCCCAAGGGCTCAAGAAGAAAATGTTTTGAGAGTGATGATGGCAACAACTGTACACATGTTTGACACAATAGATGCATGTATGGATTGTGATGAGAGTTGTATGAGCTACCACTAAAATGATTTATACATTAAAAGAGAGAGAGAGAGAGAGACAGAGACAGAGAGACAGAGAGAGTCTAGGAACCTCTCAGGGGCACCTCTACCCATCCTATAGAGTTGCTGTGAGTCCACATCGACTGGATGACAGTGAGTTTGGAGTTGAAGATCTGTCCCCATGGAGTCTCCAAGTCTGTACAGAAACAGGCTACCGCATCTTCCCCGTGGAGCTGATGGTGGGCGCGTGGGTCCCACTTCTGACCATTTGGTTGGCAACTCAGTGGCTAAACGGAAGAGACAGCCTAACAAACTGG
Source organism: Echinops telfairi (assembly GCF_000313985.2). Lineage (NCBI taxonomy): Eukaryota > Metazoa > Chordata > Mammalia > Afrosoricida > Tenrecidae > Echinops > Echinops telfairi. The sequence goes on from NW_022111369.1 coordinate 33,828,504, forward strand.
CTTCATCTTTATTGGAGGAACCCGTGAAGCTTCTATAGATTGCAGTGTTAGGAACAACATGTTCCCCACTGAGTGAGATGACCACTTCCCCACTCCAAGCCCATTTAAGGGAGTCTGCTCACAACTGCTGACTCAGTTTGCCTCATGGCCAGATTTGAGACGCTGCCAGCGTCCAGGGGGTGGGTTAGGACCAAACAATGGCAGATCCTTTAGGAGTTCCAGGCGTACCAAAGTGTCCGTATTTGGTTGGTTCGGACTGCAAAGGTGGAAAGAGAGCTTTAGGGGAAGGAAAAAGAGCATCTACAACCTTAGGCGACCGCTTCAAGGTCACCGAGGGGAGACAACCTTGGAGACTGGGCTCCTCACGTCCTCCGCTCCCTAACAGACGAGCCACACACCAGACCCTCGGGAGTCGGGGCGGCGTATGAGCCGGCTCGCGGGGGCACTCGGGTGCTCCAGCTCCAGTGAGACGCGCGCACTCGCCGTCTGGCAGCATCCCGCGCACGGGGGTCGGGGTTCGGGGCGCGGAAGCCGGTTAGTTGCCCTTTCTTTGGAGCAATTGGGAGCGGAGGAGCGTGGGAAGCGCGGGAGTGGGCAGCGGAGCGCACGGGGGCGGAAAAGCTGCGCGCGCGGGGGGGGGGGGGGGGGGGGGGGGGGGGGGGGGGGGGGGGGGGTGGGGGGGGGAGAGGGGGGGGGGGGGGGCAGGATGCGTGAAAACGGGGGCGAAACTCGGACGAAGCGCATCCAGCGCCCGCTGCCTGCAAAGGGGGCCAGGCCGGCCCGCCCGAGCGCGGGGGGAGAAGCGGGCCGCCGAGGGGAGGGAGGAAGTCAGGCCTGAGGAAGGAAAGGCAGCCGGGGAAAGAGGAAGAGCGCCTGCAATTTCTGCGGCCGCCTCGGGAGGAGGAGCGGGACGAGAAGGAGGAGGATCCCGAGTCCGTCCGTCAGCCAGCCGGCGGGAGGTGGGGAAAGCTGGAGGAGGAGGAGGAGGAGGATTAAAGATGGCCACCGACAGCTGCGGGAAACAGCCACAAGCCCTCACTTCCCGGGATGGTCCCCGCGGGTCGG
>NW_022111369.1:33830466-33833679 GCF_000313985.2 Echinops telfairi
TCCAAGAGATGTGTGTGGTGGCCCCGCAAACGATCACGGTTACTGTGGGCTTGAAAGAGCAAATGCGACCTTTCCGACCAAAAGGCGTTTGGCCCGACCCTGTCCAGTATTTGGACCTGAGATGCAGCATTTCATTGATTATTTTTACCAAATTATTCAGAGAGCTACTGTCGCCCTTTCACGGAAATAGTATGTGGATTAGGTCGTCCTCTCACAGAAATCATCTGATAAAACTGGATGGAAAGGATGCATACTATATAGGCGAACCTTTGCTGTGACTTCCAGTAGCTTAAAAATGGTTGTTTTCTGTAGGAAAATGGTGCTAATGGATATGGAAACTGTATTTTTGTTCCGTAGTGGGCATGAGTTGGTTACTGCCAAGTGGTTGTTATGTGTGGCCTGAAAGCCAAACAATTATAAAGAAAAACAAAATCCCCTTTCCTGTGAGGTAACAGCATAGTGTTAGGTTAGCATTTGGTAACTGTTTTTAGAACAATTAGTTTCCACCATCAGGGCATGTAACATGAGCAAAACATAAAACGGAACAGAAAATATAGTGGCTTAAAAAACAACAACAAAACCCAGATGTGGTATTAGTGCATAGATCTAATAAAAAGCCTGCTTTAAAAATAGAAATAAAACTTTACTGTAGCACTTAGGATACGAATTGCTTTGTATGCCATCACACACACACACACACACACACACTGTGCATTGGATTGTCTTGAGGACTCTTCCTTTATATGTGAACATTAATAGTGAATGCTTTCTTTTGAACCATTCAACCTCAAGCTGTTAGAAAATAGAGGTTTCTACAGCTATCTTTTTTGAGTTGAAATTGATTCAGGTAAAAAATGTTTTGCTTCTTTCTAACTTGAAAAGTACCGCAGGAAGGAAATTTGAATTAGGAAACATGATGATCTGGTGTTATTCGCAAAATCTGTTTAAAAAAAAAAAAGTCCATGACACTGTTGGCATCGACTCAGTAGATGTGAATTTTGCTTTTGGTTACTCTGGGTGTCTTTGATATTCCACTGCTCAACCTTGCAATTTAAAAGTATTCATTAGAAGCTCTTAACTTTGGGGAGCTTCAGCGGATCCTTGACTCCCCAGAAATCGTATGCAGAAAGTAGTATATTTGTGTTTTTCTGGATAATGAGTCCACAGAGTCATCACATTCCCAGAAGGATTCTACACAGATTACCAGCCACTGATGTATTGTTAAAGACAAATCTATATTAGGAAAGTTAAAATTCTTCTAGAGGAAGACTTGGATAATTTATGGCTTTTAGTTGCACGTATGTCCAAGAAATGTTTGCTCTTGGTGCTTACCACATATAAATCATTTTTCATATCCTCTCATTGAGGAAAATGCTAATCCTATTTTATAGCTGGAGAATTAGAGAGGCATGCTGGAAGTCCCCAAGCCCCTGGCGGGTCAGCACTTGAAATGAAGACCATCAGGAGTCAGAGCTGGTACTCTCCATGAGGCAACTAGCCTTTGAGTCAACGGTAGCATTTCATTGATGTTAACTTTGGTAATTGATGTTTCAGTTAATGTTGGAAAGTATATCTGAGATGATCAATACACACATAGTTATGAGATTTTATAGGCATTGATTCCTAGTTGAAGGGGACATCCCTTCATGTTGCCAAGCTGTCTTAATGATAGTTAATGATCAAAACCCAAGTCGGACTATTGCTACAGCCACTTAGGCAGGACCATCCAGTCTCCGAGTGCAATATGCCCTGAGATTTACAAGGTCACTGCTAAGTCAAAATGCACCTTCCTGATTACTTCTTCTGATACGTCCCAGTTCCCCTTTTGGATGGATTGCTGCATTTGCTATCCATAAGAAATGGAAAGAGATAAATGAATCTCACTTTAATGTTTCTACATCCAGTTTATTGATGGTTAATTTACATGCAGAAAAGTTTTGGCCATTGTGTACAGATATCCACCACCATCATTAAGATCTATACGACATGACCATTGCTTTAGAGAATTCCCCCATGCCCCTTTGCAGGAAGGCCTGTCTCCCTGTCAACTACTGAGCTGATGGATACCCCCATAGGTTTGTTGTTGTCGTTTGGAGTTTCATTGAGAATGTTAAGATTCTCTAGTAAAGAAACACATTGCGGTAGTGGTTTGTCTCCTGATGTAAATGTTTTAACCAGCTTTCACACAAAACAAAATGAAGAAACAAAACCAAAGAACTCCCTGGATATTTAAAGTGAATTTAGTCATTGTTAACTACTAGTTGCTGTCAAGTAGATTTCTACTCCTGGCTACCTCCCGTCTGCAGAGCAGAACTACTGCTCGCTAGGCTTTTTAAGACTATTTTTCCAAAGCAGATCACCAAATCATTTCCAGGTAGGTGCCTCTGGCCGGGCGTGGACTGGCTAGCAGTCCAGCCTTTTACTGATTATGTCACCCGGGGATTCTATCTGGTAATGACTGTGGCGGGAACGCACCATTGTAGTGGGGTTCTCTTGTTTTGGTGGTGTCAGTACTCCCACCTGGACCTGTATTAAGCTACTCAAACCAGCTCATAAGATGTCTGAATGTTTAACCATGGTCCCTTATGATCCGGATTTAATTCCTCTTTTAACTGACGACTAACTTTCCATTTTATCACTGTACTCAGCTCCCTGCCACTGAGTCTATTGCAGCTCACAGCGACTAGTCAAACTGCCCCAGTGAATTTCCAAGTCCGTAACTCTTATGGAGCAAAAAGCCTCCTCATCCTCGGAGAGCCTGGTTGGTTTGAACCTCCCACCTTGTGGTTTAGCAGCTCAACATATAATCTACTACACCACTAATACTCCTTATAGATAGATAGATGTACTAGAGGTTATGAATCCACTCACCAACTAATGGATACTGAGTTGTTTCAAGTTTTGGTCACCTAAGAAAAGCTGTCTACAGATCTTTGTTTGCTAGTGCTAGTAATAGGAGTAGGATTGCAAGCATTTATGGTGTTTTGTTCTCTTATTGGACTGGCAACCTTTCCTCACCAGCAGAGTTGCTTTGGAAGGAGCCCTGGTGGTGTATTGGGTGATGCGTGGGGCCTAAGGACAAGGTCAGCAATTCCAAAACACCAGCCGCCCCGCAGGAGAAGGAGGAAGCTGTCTATTTCTGTAAAGAGTTGCTGTCTTGGAAACCCACAGGGCAGTTCTACCTGGTCCTATAGGATTGCTGTGAATCAATTG
>NW_022111369.1:33833997-33872050 GCF_000313985.2 Echinops telfairi
TTTTAAAAAGCTCTTTTTGAAAGGCAAGGCACAATTTTATTTCTTTAAGCCATAGAACTTAAAAAATAAAGAATGATCCTAGAGCATTTCTACTTGTGCTTGGAATTAAAAGGAAATAAAGTCCCAAACAGAACAAACTCTATGTTGCTACCAATATGCCAAGACTTTGTTTTGAAGCATTCATAAAGGTTTTGTAAGCTCTTCAGGCTATTTCTGTTCTGAGAGTTGGCGTGTTATTGTTTGCCACTCTTTTGGAAATCTGAGGATCAAAATCTCACTTTTGAAGTTTTAGTGTGGCCAAGGGTAGAATTGCTAATACCCAGAGTGCATATTTAATTTTCTGTAGTAAGATACCATGTGACCTGATGAAATAGTATATCATTGGTTAGGAAGGCGATATGAAATACAGCATTTAAAAGAGTGGCCTTCTTTGTGTTGTCAGTATTGTTCAGTTATTAATAAGAATAGGCACAGCCCTGATTTGAGAACTCGGTGGTGAAGTCAAGTGCTCGCTCAGCTACTATTCAAAAGCTTTGCCATTCAGATGCACCCAGGGGCAGGCACCTTGGAAAAAAGGGCTGGGGATCTACTTCCAAAAGGTTAAAACCATTGAAACACACAGTGTTGCCATGCTTTGGGATTGATTTGTATCAACCTTTAAAAAAATTCTCAGAGGAAATAGATACTAGACTTAGTGTTGGGGTGGGGTGGGGGGCGCCTAGATAACAAGAATTTATCAGTTGGGAATAAGTGAATAAATGCCCTGGGGAAGCATAAAGCTGGATGGGGTTGGGGAGTATTGGGTGCTGAGGTGTGGGTGGGGACTGCCATCTATGAAAGGTTGTTTGGAGGAGAGTTCTGTGCCAATATGACCTTTGATTAGAGACCCGAAGGGCCCCGGGGAGTGTTCAGAGAAGGGCTGGAGGACTCTTGTAGTCAGAGCAGAGCAGTGGGTGGACCGAGGGAGGTGGGAGGTGCAGGTGTGTGCCTGACAGTGCCTGCCCATGGCCAATGTCATGACTGGACATCTGAGTCAGTGAAAGCTTCAGCCGCGTGCTTCCTTTGCACGGGGCAGAAGATGCCTCCTGTCTCTTGCTGGGTGATTCTGAAGTTGGCCATCTTCCTCTCCCGGAGCTCTTCCTTCTAGTGGGCATAGTGCTGCCAGCATGGTGCTCGTCCCTCCCCTGCGAATCCCTAGCACCTTTCATCAGCCCCTAAGAGCAACACCTGATCATCGGTTGATTACGCTTCCCTAGGATGCAGTCCTGGGAAGGAAGACTTAAGAGGTTGTTTTTTTTTTTAAACTTCTGAATTCCTCTTTCATTGAATTAATGCCTATCCCTTAAATGGAAATGCTGAAAGTGAGATTAATCATTGAAAAATAGGTAAGAGAGAGCAGCTGTATCGAGTAATGACTTGCCAGCTATGTGGATACACACTGTTTTGCTGACCGCTGTGTGTTTAGTGGAGCCCAGGTGGCACCCTGGTTAAGGTGCTCTATTGCCCACCTGAACATCGGCAGGCAGAAGCCAGCCAGCCACTCGGTGGGAGAAAGATGTGGCAGTCTGCTTTCAGAAACTTCTTAGTGCAGTTTTGTCCGACGTTAAGGACTTGACAGCAATGGCTTTGGATATATTCTGTGCATTGGGTAGTAGGCTGTGCATAATTAAATAATAAAACAGACTCATAACAACCCTTTATAGGGTTTCTAAAGCTGTAAATCTTTATAGGAGCAGACGGCTGCATCTTTCTCCCACTGAGCTGGCTGGTGGGTTGAACTGCTGACCTTATAGTTAGCAGTCCAACACTTAACCTGACGGCACCAACAGGACTCTTTAATAATTTCGTAAAAACTACCACGAATGGTGTATACTAATAATTTTTTTTTAAACCCTAGCAACCATAGAGCTTTCACTGGCAGGATTTTAGGAACCAGGTCTATCTTTTAAGGTGGACTCAACTCTTCCACCTTTTGGTCAGTAGCCTTAATAGTCAGCAATTTAACTGTTAGCATAATAGTTGCTCAATAAATGCTTGTTAGAGGATTGAATGAACAGCCTTGTGTTGGCTGCTGCTCTTTGTCGCCTCTGCTTTGCAGAACCCCATGGACAAGCTACCACCAAATTTCTTAACATATTTCCGGATAGCATTATCCTTCCACTAACTGTCTTTTGAGGAAGTGTCAAATGCCTAGGAAGTTCATTCATTACTCTTCATACACAAATGTCATAATAAAGAAATACTGCAGCAAGAAAATGGGTTGCAGAGATCTCAGCTCAATAGAGTTCTTGGCAGAATGCTCTGACTCATTCACACTTCAGCTTTGCTTTCTTTTAGTGGGCATTTTTGAGAGGACTCTCTTATTGGTCCCTGGATCTTTAATAAACCAGACACCAATAGGTCCGAATCTCACTTCTATAAACCATTCCGGCAGGAGCTCTGCAGAGTGTGAAAAATTTAGCATCAGAAAAAAAATGCCAACTGTATTTTTTGGTTTTGTTCTTATGTGCCATCGAGTCGGTTCCAACTCATAAGGACTCTGTGCAACAGAATGAAACACTGCCTGGTTCTGTAGCATCTTCACAACTGTTCTTGCGTTTGAACCCACTGTCGCAGCCACTGGTACCAGTCCAACCTTTGAGGGCCTTCCTCTTTTTCCCTACCCTTCCACTTTACCAAGCATGACATCCTTCTCCAGGAACTGGGCTCTCCTAACAACATGTCCAAAGTTAATGAGACGAAGTCTCACGCTTCTTGCCTCTGAGGAGCATTCAGGCTGTGTTTCTACCAGGCAGATTTGCTTGTTTTGGGGGAGTCTACACACGGTACTTTCAGTATTCTTCATCAGCGCCATAATTCAAAGCATCAATTCTTCTTTGGCCTTCCTTATCCAGTGTTCAACTTTAACATGCATTGGTCAGGTGGCCTTAGTCCTCAAAGTAACCTCCTTGCTCTGCAACAGGAGCCCTGGTGGTATAGTGGTTACAGCATTGGGCTGCGATCTGCATGGTTGGCAGTTCGACACCACCAGTAGCTCCAAGGGAGAAAGACTGGACTTTCTACTCGTGTAAACAGTTACAGTCGCAGAAACACAAAGGGTCAGTATGAGTGAGCATCGGCTCAATGGCAGTTAGTTTTTTGTTTGCTTTGCAACAATTTGAAGAGGTCTTGTGCAGCAGATTTTCCCAATGCATTGTTTGATCTCTTGATTGCAGCTTCCATGAGCATTGATTGCGGAAGCATGACGGAATTCTTGACAACTTCAATCTTTTCTCCATTTATCATGATGTTACCTAATGACTGTTTCTTTGCTGTCACACACAGCCGCCATAGCATGACAAACAAGTGATGGACTATATTTCTTAGCGGGTTTCATTTGGTTGAACAAGAAATTATTAGTTGCCTTTATTTACCTGAATGTACTGGGGCGGGGCTTTATATAGCAAGTTTGTAGTGAGCCCTGGTTGCACAGTCGTTACAGTGCTCAGCTGCCTACCAGAAGGCCTATGATCTGAAGCTTCCAGCTGCTCGCGAGAGAAAGATGTGGCAGTCTGCCTTGGGAACCCAAGGGTCAGCTCTACACTGTCTGGAGGGCCGCTCTGGATCAGAATGGACTCTGGCAGTGAGGATGACTGTTAGGTTTTTACGCCCAGCACAGACATTTCCTCTTGTGATATCTAGGTATCGCTGTCAGCTTAGAAGGATCACGAGTACCTCCAGCAATCCTTATATCTTCAGCTTCCTCCTCCTGTCTGAGCTCCCCTGTCCCCAGTGTCTCTGTGCATCAGAGCCTGCAAGAGACGGACACTTAGAAATCTCAAGTACTTATTTGCAGAAATGGTAGGCTGGAGGCAAAGCATTTAAAGTAATATCTGTTAGTAATATGAGTGATTTCCCCTATTTTTGTTTAACCAGGAATCACTGTGTCCAATAGAATGTCTTTTATATAATTGATGATAAACACTGGGTTATTGATCTTGCACAGCATTGCAATTCATTATGATCAGTTTGCTGGTGATATTTCTGGGTTTTTTTTGTTTTTTTTGTTTTTAAGTAAATGAAATACTTTGTAGTATCCATTACTTTTATTGTTATTTTGATGGTTGTGTGTGATTTCGGCCTTGGGTTTATTTTGCTAATAAAATAGTTTATTAAATTTGCACATGGGTTCCCTCACGCCATGGAAAATTGTTTACAGCTTTCCTAGGTCTAAGTTTTCTCACAAGGTTTTTTTTTGTTTTAAAAAACCCTCCACCTGCTTCTATTTGTGTTTATTATACTAGGATCTGATGTAGCATTTATAGGTGCTCTCTGGATTTCGAATGAGTTCCTTTCTAAGTCTGTCTCTAATGAAATCTTGTACTTAAATTGGAATGGTTAGGTACACTTTGTATTTTAATGTCAGGTAGGCAAATGTTTATCTTAGTCTGTGGTGTACCTTTGTATACATAAACTTTTTTATGCTCTATCACAGCCATCAGGTGGATTCCGCCGATAGGGCAGAGTAGAACTGCCCTGTGGGGTTCTGAGGCTGGTACTCTAACTGGTGTGTTTGAAGCACTGACCTTAGCAGCCTAATGTGTAACCCATTATGCTGCCAGACTCCTTTTGTTTTAACATGTAGACATTGCTAAGCTATCATTCAAAAACTCTAAAATATCTTTTAATAATAATAAAACCCCGAAACTATTGCCATTAAGTCAATTTTGACTCCTAACAACACTGTATAGGGTTACAGAGGAAGCCTGTATATCTTTCCTGAGCAGATAACCCCCTCGTTCAACCCCCTAGTGGGTTTGAATAGCTGATCTTGAGGTTAGCAGTCCAACACTTAGCCAGGCTGTGCCATCAGGGCTCCAATATAATAATACAGTGGCACTACTTTCTGTTTAAAAAGACATACATATATTTTATAAATAATTTTATTGGGGGCTCTTTCAGGTCTTAGAACAATCCATACATCAATTGTATCAAGCACATTTGTACATATGTTGCCATCATCATTTCCAAAATATTTTCTTTCTACCTGAGCCCCCTTTTCCTCTTTTTTCCCCTTCCTCCCCCACTCTCTCACCCTCATGACCCCCTTGATGAATTATAAATTATTATTTTCCTATCTTATACCACCCACTGTCTCCTTTGGCTCACATTTCTGTTGTTCTATCCCCGGTGAGTGAGTGAGTGTGTGTGTTTTAATACACCTTTCCTTGTAGTTGATTCCCCATTTCTCGCCCCCTTCTTCCTCCACTTTCCCCCTACCCTCATGGTATCACTACTCCCATTATTGTTCCTGAGGGGTTTATCTGTCCTGGATTCCATGTGCCTAGAGCTCTTATCTGTACCAGTGTGCATGTTCCAGTTTAGCCGGATTTGTAAGGTAGAACTGAGGTCGTGATAGTTAGGGGGGGGGGAGCATTAAAGAACTAGAGGAATGTTGTGTGTTTCATCGGTGCTATGCTGTACCCTGGCTGACTTGTCCCTTCCTTGTGGCCCTTCTGTGAGAGTATGTCCAGTGGTCTGTAGATGGACTTTGGCTCTCTACTCTGACTCCACTCATTCACATAGATATGATTGGTTTTTTGGGGTCTTCTGATGCCTGATACCTGATCCCATCGACACCTCGTGGTCACACAGGCTGGTGTGTTTCTTCTATATGGGCTTTTTTGCTTCCCTGCTTGTTTAACTTCAAGCCTTTCAGACTCCAGACACTATATCTTCTAATAGCCGGGCATCATCAGCTTTCTTCACCACATTTGCTTATGCACCCATTTTGACTTAAGCAATCATGTTGGGAAAGTGAGCATCACAGAAAGTCAGGTTATTAGAACAAAGTCTAATTGTGTTGAGCCCATCTGCTACCATATGTTAACTACGATTTTTACTATGACTACTGTTAATAACTTTGTGATGGGCATTGCAAAGTAGTGCCCACTTGTTACTATAAACCATTGTATGAGTTTAAAAATTTTAATAAAATAGGGTTTACATAGACTTTAGAAGATTTGGTATAAACTACTGGTTTATAGAAGTTGAAGTTTTATAACCTGAATTTTTTCAAGTTAAGCCACTTGTAGTTTAAAATATTGAAAGCACCATGGACTGCCAAAAGAATAAACAAATTTGTCTTAGAGTAACTCCAGCCTGAATGCTCCTTAGAAGTAAAGATGATGAGATTTTGTCTCATGTACTTTGGACATGTTATCAAGAGAGACCAGTCCCTGGAAAAGAACATCATGCTTGGTAAAGTGGAAAGGCTGTGAAAGGTCTTTGACTAGATAGGTTGACATAGGGCTGTAACAATGGACTCATGCATAACAACTGTTGTGAAGATGGTACTGGATCAGGAGGTGTTTAGCTGTGTCTTATGTAGGGCTCTTATGAGTCAGAGCCAACGTGACAGCACCTAGTGATGATGACATTGTGGCAGTGGTTGGATTCTTTTGTGTATGGCCTAATCCCTGCTTCCTATAAAAGTTAGTGCCTATATATATATGTAAGGGCAATTTAGAGATTGAGAAATGAAAAGACTTGAATTATTTGCTCTCTGCCACTCAGAGTGGTTGGCTTTGGGCAGGTTATTTATCCTGACTGGCCTCGGCTCTTCATTGTTGTTAGTCCATTTTCACTCTGGGTCCCTTAGGTAACAGTGATAATTGAGTTGGAACACTAATTTATTTAACGTTCTTAAGTTTATTCACCCCTTGGCGTCTGTGCTATCAGTGGGGATCAAGTCACAGATCTCACTTAAAAAATGACTTGACATGCAGCCAAACCTTGATGAATGTGAAGCATATTTTAGTACCAGGTCATCATCCTCTTCCTGTGCAATGTTTCTTCCTCTGCTCGGTAGCCAGTGTGGGCTTAAAGGGTACCAACTCATTTAATAGCAGCCAGAATAAACCGGGAGTCTGTTACTCAGCTGTTACCTGGTCCTCTGAAATGTCTCACCAGAATAATTTGGGTGTTATCTGCTGTTTTCTCTAGCCGGGACAGCTAATTTAGCAGAAGAGAGAGTTGCAGGTGTCCTCCCTTGCTCTTAAGCAAGACATATATCCACACGTATATTTTGCTGTATAAATTGCCCAACTTCAGAGGTGATTAATTATTGTAGACAGGACCCAACACGTTAAAAAAAAAAAAGAATTCCCACAAGTATCTCCTCTCTGTATTCAAATCTGTTAGTAGATTGTAAATTTGAGTTTAGAAAACCAGCTTATTTATTTGTTGTAATTGCTCAACACTTGTCTAAATCATATTAATTTATTGAGATGTCTTGAAGTAGTTATAAAATCCTGAAGTTGCAAAAATAATGAGTCCAATGTATTATCTAATGTGTTAGGCTGGGTTGACCAGAGAAACAAATCCAGTGACACTCCTATGTATAGTAAAGAGCTGTATATCAAGAAGTAATTGTGCATCAATAAAACATCCCAGCTCAGTTCAACTCAAGTCCATAGGTCCAATACTAGCTCTTAAGTTCTTCAGACTCATGCAGCCGTATGCTATGTTGCAGAATACAGGAAGAGCACAGGCCAGTGGGTACAGAGTTGTGTGGATATCCAACGGGCATAGCAACATCACAGGGCTCATGCAGGTGTCAGTGTGCCTCATTCACAGGAAGGTGAAAGCAGAGAGAGGGAAGGTGCCCAAGACCCTTCTGAGGAGAAGGCCACACCCACAAGGAGGTACCATCAGGCTGTGTCACCTGATTGACAGGCTAAACTCCACCCCTACACTTATATTTTCAAGTCAACATGACATTATATAACTACCACAGACTACCCCTTGTCAACTTGACACAACTCTTTAGCCATGCATAATTTTTAAACAAAACAATAATAAAGTCATATTTGTATCTAACAGGATAAAACTAAAATGCAAACAACTCAAAACATGCCAGCCTCTTTTAAACATAAGATTCTATAAGTGAACAAAGCAAAAATATTCTATGCCTAATGATTGCAGTTATGTGAACACCTACACCCTAATCCTTTAACTATGAACATATTCCTCCACCCATGAAAGCTTATAAGCCGGACACTTCATGCCTTTATATCTCCCATTTTGTTGATCCCATTTCTGTACTGCCCATTTAGATCAGCCCAGTACTCTAAGGAGACAAGCGTGTTCTCTGATGTGAAGAAGCTTTATTTCAGTTGGAACCTTGTGAGTCGACATCAGCAAAGTTAAATCAGGACAGGCCATCCATAAAGTCAGCTGCAATACGCACCAGTTCACAGGCTCAAAAATCGCATCTTCATCTGGTCTACTGGTCAATATCCTTCACCCAGTTTTCCCCAGTGGTAATATCTATATATATCAGCAATATAATGATCCTTCTCCAGAATGTTGATCATTCAGCTAAAATAGTGTTGAGACTGTTCTTTAGCGGAGTTGTAATCTTTCCTCAGAGGGTAAAGAGGTGAGCAGGCCTGCTCAAATTCATTTCTTACCCATGTTTCCTTAGGCCATAGACAAGGATAGGTCTCTTTTCAACTCTTCCTCTATGTAAGCAAGTAGCTAGTTCAGGATATAATCAAGTAAAATATTTGTTAATAGCTAAGCAATAACTACTCTGGGCTATAGCTGTGTAAATTTTCAGCTAATTAAAATTTCAATGAATTAAGCATTCTTTTTAATTTCTCCTGGCTGGACAGCCATATTTAATCACTACTTAATGTTTGCTTCCTAGGAGTCCCAGTGGTGTTGTGGTTACGCAGTGGGCTGCTAACCCCGTACAGTCACCGTTTCAAACCCCCTGGCCAGCCCGTTTCAGGCGGGAAAGATGAGGCAGGCTGCTACCCTCCCGGACACCCTAGGGGTCAAGTAGTAGGAGTTGGAAGTGATTTGAAGGCAATGACTGAGTGAATGAAACATTTGTTGAGTGAATGAATATACATAGGTAATAAGCACATTGTTATAAAATTATGTAAATTAAAAAGGTGTATTATCACCCTTAGGATTCCTAAAATAATATAGTCTATCACTATTGAGTGAGAGACTAGTGATGTATGTTTTATATATTTTTGTTCTTTTCACCCTAAGCTCCCTGGGTAAATTTATACTCAGATTAGCTTGATTAATGCCTGCCTCTTTGGTACCAAAGAAGCCTGAGCTCTTTCCTCATGGCACATGACTTATTAAAACTCAGAATTAAACAATGTAGAGTACAATGCCATTGTTAAGGGGAAAACAAGTATGAAACAAAAAAATCTGCTGGTTAATTTTAGCCCTATTATGTAATTTATTTAGCTTGATTTGATCCAACTTTCTGTGTGAGACTAAATTATACCAAAGGGCTAAATTTGCTGCTGGGGAGTCTACTTCTTATTTTCCAAAATGATGATACGATGTAAATAGACTCAACTGATGCAATCATACATATTACTGATTCCATAAGTGTCTCCTAGACATTCATAATGCTTTAGTGTATGCTAGTGCGTGTGAGCGAGAAAGAAGGGCTTTCTACTCTCGTAAAGAGCTACAGTCTTGGGAACTTATGGGACACTTCTACCCTGTCCTGTAAGGTTGCTGTTGAGCCCGTAAAAACTGGATGGCAGTGAATTTTTGAGTCGGTATGATAGAGAGATATGTCTTTTAAGACATGAATTGTTCTTGCCCTCAATAATTGAAATAATTTAAAGGAGATAAGATAAATGAGGTTGTATGGGATTAGCATATCCGAGAAGTGCCTAAAGGAAGCTTTCTATGCACAAAGCACTAATAGCACTTATCTGGTGGCGTCTTGTGTTATGAGTTGGTTATTTTGTTGTACATTTGCTTCCAAGGACCTTGGTGGGGTAGTGGCTAAGCAGTGGGTGAATCTACATCAGAATTATAAAATCCGTTGATCTCACCATCATTGACTCTCTTAAAGTTTCTTGGGGCAGGGTGGGGATAGGGAAGGCCTGAATATAATATTTAATAATAAAGATAAAGGAGTCCTATTAGGTGTAATGATTAAGTGCATTGCTGCTAACTTGGTGGTTGGGACCCACCCCAGGGCTCCTCAGAAGAGAGACATGGCAGTCTGCTCTCTGGAAAGACTGTTGTGTGCTTTGGAGTTGATTCCCACTCAAGGTGACCCTGTAGAACACAGTCGAGCTTTCCCATAGCTTTCTGAGACTGATCTGCATGAAAGTAGACCTCTGTCTTTCTTCTGTAGAGAGCAGGTGCTGTTCAACCTTGACTTAGCAGTGCTTAACCACTGAAACCACTAGGTGTTCCTCCATAAAGACTGCAACCAAGAAAACCCTATGTGGGCAGTCCTGCTCCGTCACACGTGGTGTCTCTGAGAGGGAATTGACCAGTTGGCACTGATCCGAACGTACCAAACCAAACTCACCCATTGAGTCTATGCTGACTTGTAACAACCCTATGGGGCAGGGTAGACCTGCCCCTGTGTGTTACTCAGATTGTAAGTCTTGACAGGAGTAGAAAGCCCCATCTTTCTCCCGCAGAGCAGCTGATGGTTTTGAACTGCTGATCCTGTTGTTAACAACCCAATTTGTAGCCACTGTGCCACCAGGACTCCTTCTGACACCTAACAGCAACAATTGAAATACAAGGATCAGGAATAAAATGAAACACTTAAAAAAAGCACTATACTTTTATCACAAAAGCCTTACTTACTCTTAAAGCATTTTACAAGTTCACTGTAAAAATGGTATTAAATATGACTTTGTATATGTCATTTTTACAGATAATTTAGTATATGTCATTTTTACAGATAATTTAATCTGGGATTAATGATAGTTAGACTTTATGTATTTCATTTACTTTGCTATCTAGAAATAAATTTCATGAGTTTTCTCTTTGGTTGAAATGGAAATGGATTCCTTTGTTGTTTTATTACTTCTGAAATCCCCATATTTGAAGTAGTTCTGTTATGGCTAAAAATACTATTGATAGTATCTTGTTCTTGTGGAGTTCAGCTGATCACACGGGAGCTGTTGTTGTTTGCTGCAGTCGAGTCGGTTCTGATGCTTAGCAACCCAGTGAACCAGCAACATGAAACACCGCACGGCCCTTCACCATCCTGACAGTTGTTCCTGGGCCTGAGCCCATTGTTGCAGCCACCGTGTCCATCCAGCTCATGAGGGGCCTTCCTCTTCTTTGCTCCCCCTCTGCTTTGCCAAACATGATGTCCTCCACCGCTGTTAAGTAGCTGGTTTAAAGCAAGGCTAGAGGAAAAGGTAAAGTAAAATGTGACTGACTGGCAACATGGTAGGGAAAAACAGGGGAGAAAGAGAAGAATTAAGTTAATTCTAGGCCTTTCGTTTGCCTAGGAGGAGCCCTGGTGGTGTACTGGTTACATGTTGGGCTGTTAACCACAGCAGTTTAAAGTCAGCAGTTTAAAACCAGCAGCTGCTCAGCAAGAGAAAGACGAGGATCTCTACTCTTTACGGGTAAAGAGCTAGTCTCAGAAATCCACAGGGGCAGTTCTGCTCTGTCCGATAGGCTTGTTATGAGTTGGAATCAGCTCAGTGCTAGCGAGTTTGCGTTTTGTGTTTTTTGAGTCAAAGTGAAAGCCTCTGAAACCCTCTAGAGTCGCAGCAGGGTGGGTATGCACAAATGGTTTGCTCTCGGCCATTAACTGAATGATTGGTGGTTCAAACTCATCCACTGGCACCAAGGTAGGAAGAAAGATGTGGCAATTTGCCTCGGTGAAGGTCCCAAGCCATGACAGTGCATGGAACTCCACTCGGGAAAAGTTGAAGGGGTGCTTAGGGTGTGACACAGCTCATAGAACTGTGTTATTGGCAGTACTTCACAATTTCAGCCAATTGTAATCTTTCTCCAAGTACATGCATGCAAGCATGTCATTGGTCTCCAGTGAACTTTTGTTGGATGAATGCATGAACTAGGTAATGAATTTGTTGTTAAAATTTATGTACGTTACGATATCATTTCTACAGAATACAGCAGAGTCATCTTGATGGCAACTGGTTTTATGTGGGGAGTCGTTTGGCCTCTGGCCCTTCAGTGAGGCAGATGCCCTGCTGTGCCTAGTTCAAGCTGAAGCATTTTCTGGAAGGTCCGTCTTTGTCAAACAAATAAAGAGCAGAAATCCTTCAGGTTACTTTGGCTATGCAATCCCACTGAATGAAATATGATGTCATGGCAATCATTTGTGCGCCCACCTTCTTTTCCAGAGACCTAGATTCAACGCTGGGGCACCAGTCTGAGTAGGCTCGGTGACTCCCAGCCTAGGTTATCACATCAAGATGGTGTGCGTGTCTATCTGTTACATACACAGCCTCTCAAGACATGGCAGCTGCTGACAGTGCATTAAGGCCACGGATACCTGATCAACACTTGTGAGGTGAGGGCAGGATGGGGAAACATTTTGTTCCATTACTTTTCTTAGATGACACTGCCTCTGACCTTCACTCCTAGCTTAGCAAGGGTATTTCACTTTTCTCTCTATGGACTTTTCTTAGGCTAAAACTTTGGACATAAACATGTCACTCTCTTGACTCCTGCCTGTCGGTGTTGGAACGTTTTCAAAAGGCCTTCGCCTTTCTTCTTTTCCCTCTGCTTGTGGACACCCACTTTAGGGAAGGATGTAATAGTTGCTTTGCATATTCTAATGAAGCACCATTTCCTTCCAGCTAAGCTATCCTTCAGCAAGCATAATTTTAATGGAAGTCCCTCATTGTTGATTTGCTGGTGTTCAGCATCAAGCAGGGTTTGTTTTATGCTTGCTGCCCTGTGTTTTGTTAGAGTTTAGAAATGCTTTTCCAGCATGCTGAGCGCATTGAGTCTGGTCTTTTTCATTTTTGCCTCCTGTGCTTTTAAGTAATAGAGATAAGTACTCTGCTGGTATACAGGAACTGTGTGGGGCTCTTTCCTTCCATCATCTGTTATAATTACGGGATTAGTAAAAAGACCTATTTTTATATAAAAAAACATTTGAAGATGGCACAGTGACTAAATTAGTTTAAAAAAAGAAAAGGTATGTGATATTTAAAACTAAATGTAATTATTTGTTTCCTGTCAGAACTATTTTCCTCATGAGCATTTCACTGTAACTGTTTTTTTTTTTTTGCAATGAAAAGAAGCATGTCTGTGAAGAGCAATTTAGAAATAAACATATTGCCCAATAACTCATTCCTAGTTGCCTGAAGTGTATAGAAGCGCTACCAAAATCCACAAGCAGTGCCATGGGCTTTTAAAAGAGAGGTACTTAAGGATTAAGCAGAGTGCTTCACCAAGGGAAGGATTGTGGTAGTGTAACATTGGGAGAGAAGGAAGTGATTGCCTGGGGTCACAAAAATGGAAGGGTACATGTAAGGGACAGTCACCCACATGGTGAGTGACATTTCACACTGTGTTGATGGCTCGGGAGGCCTTGTTTAGGCATGGGGGGCTTTTATAGAGCTCCTGTCGTATTGGTATTCTTGAGTAAGGTCCTCCCTGGCAGTCAGTATATCTCAGTATTGGCATGTAAGCTGAGTGTTGATTCGCCTTCTGAAGTGCCCCCCTCGCCCCCCGTCACACACATTGTTAAATGCCTGCTTTATGTGTTGAAGCTATTAAGATCTTAAGACGCCATTTTTCTTTTCAAGGCACTCATAACTAGTTCAGCCCATGAATTATTACGTAATGTGCTAATGGCTTTATCTCTAAGTCATGGAATTTGGAGTTCTCGCTGAGTCGGAATTGACATGATGGCAGTGGGTTTAATTTTCTGGTATTAACTACCATATATACTTGTGTATAAGCAGAGTTTTTCAGCACATTTTTAATGCAGTTTTTGTGGTAAAATAAGGTGCCTCGGCTGATACTAGTCAGCTTATACTCAAGTATATATGGTACCTTAGTCTAAGGATTGCTGGTGGCATAGTGGGCTATGCACTGAGCTGCTAGGCATAAGGTCCATGGTTCAAACTCACCAGTTGCTCCATGGGAGAGAGATAAGGCTGTAACTTACATAAAGATCTAGTCTCGGAAGCTCAAAGGGGCAGTTCTATACTGCCTAGGAGGAGTGCTGTGAGTTGGAATCCTCTCGATGGCAGTGTTGGTGTTGTTCTTAGGTGCCATCGAGTCCCGACACATAGTGACCCTGTGCCCAACAGAATGAAGCCCTGCACAGCCCTGCACCACCCTCACGATTGTTCCTGTGCCGGAGCCCCTTGATGCAGCCACCGTGTCACTCCATCTCCTTGAGAGCCTTCCTCGCCTTTGCTCCCCTCTGTCAGACATGATGTCCTTCTCCAGGGACTGGTCTTTCCTCACCACATGTCCAAAGTATGTAAGACACCATCCTGGCCTCTAAGGATCATGCTGACCATACTTCTTCTAAGACAGATTCAAGTGCTCTTCAGCAGTCCAGGGTATTTTCAACGTTCTCCTTCCGCACCGCAGTTCAAACGCATGATTGCAGTAAGTGTGGTGTTTTGGTATTATCTTACACTCGCTTTGTTGGTTTATAGGGGAACTAAGGGAAATATACACACTTCGTGAATTTGGACTACTGTATTGATTTATGTTATGCTTGTGATAATCCCATTTGTGGTATTATGAATAAAAGTGTTGACAAAGCCAGAAAGCAAGCGAATTTAATGAAATACTACATTAATTTAATGTAGTATTAATAACATACTAAATAGATTTGGGAGAAAGTGGTATGAGTCTTCTCAGCACTGGAAGAATTAAAATGTAATGGATTGCATAAAGAAAAGTCTGCCTTGATTGAGAGACCAATTTATGGGACAAGCTCTAAACATTATTTTGAGAACTCTGGCTATGTAGCACAGTGGTTAAGCATTGGCTTAAATTTGACAGTTCAAACTCAGCCAGAAATCCCATGGTAAAAGACCTGGTGGTATGCTCTGTAATGTCGAGAGTCTAGGAAACACTGTGGGACAGTCTTATTATGTCCTGAAGGGTTGCTATGAGTTAGGATTGACCGGGCAGCACACAACAGCATACGCTATTATACTACGCATCATTTTTGCTTCCTATTTATTATTTTTAACAGTTTTATTGGCACATGATTTACATTGCATCCACTTCAGTAGTTTAATCGTTCAATCATATCAAGGCATGCAAATCTTCCTGGATTTTTTTTTTTTGTATTTTGTTGTATTAAAACTACTACTTTACAAAGTTTCCACTCTTATTGTTTAGAAATATCTATATACTTACCGACAGTTAGGGTCCAAAGACCATGTTGTTATGTGAAATCAGTCTTAGAAAAGATGGTCCAGATACCTTCTCAGGCTGTCTGTCTCTCAGGCACCCCTGGCATATCTCGGGATGTTCGTGGTGTGGTAGTCCTTCCTTCCCCACCACCATAGGGGCTGAGCTGAGGATTATGGTGGCTTGCCACCTCCCACCCTTTTCTTTATCAAGCTCCAAAGTTGCAGCGTTCTGCATGTTCCCATCTCCTCCTCCCCTCACGAATGTCCTGACATTTGGGCCCTCTTTCCGACCTTCAATTAAATTGCCCTTCAGTTAACCCCACGTGTTTGTCTGCAGGTTGGCACAATAAACCTTAACTATCATAATCCACCCCTTGCTGACTTGGCACCTATGCACAATTGTTTAGCCTAAGAATTGAAGTTAAGATTTACACCTTAATCCTATAATCCTATGAATATATTCCTCCACCTATGAAAATGTGTAAGCCAACCACTTCATGTCTTTATCCCCCCAATTTTGGGTATTCAATTTCTGTACTGCCCAGTTACATCAACCCAGTGTTCTGAGGAGACAATCATTTTTCGACATGAAGAATCTTCATTCCAGTTGGAACCTTGTGTAGTCTGCATCCATAAGCAAAGTCAAATAAGTACAGGGCATCCATAAAGTCAGCAACAATATGCACCACTTCACAGGCTCAAAAATCTCTTCATCTGGTCGAGTTCTGGTCAACTCAATGTGGACTGCCTCACTCAGTCTCCACAGGGTGCCCATTGGTCGCCTTGCCTTTAGACCATGGGCTCTCACCAATACTCAACAAGCCTAGCCTTCTTGTGCTAGGTCATGAACTTTAGACCCACTCTTTTTTCCTGTAAACCAAGTCCACAGGTGTCAGTGGCCAAACTCAACCTGTCTCCTTATTGCTTCATTTCTCCCACTTCCACTCAATAAGTAGATCCAGGTGGTCACCTAGCAAGCATTTCAGCCTGCCCACAGGCTCCCGTTAATGTTCAGTCATAGAGAGGAATTTTCTTCATGGTTCCAGATTTTTTCCAGATTCTAACAAAGACCACTGGTTCCTGAGTACTCCAGAGCACTGAGTGGGGGTCTGTCTTTTGAAAACTTTCTTTGCAGGAGTGACCCAAACCCATCTAAAAATCAAATTTTAATGGCTGAAAGCAAGTGGGCTTAAAAGCTTTCTATTTTCATACTTCCCAATAAACATTTCTGTAAATCATTATATCGATAATAAGCAGAGGAAATCAGCATAAACAAAAATGCAATCAGATATTAAATTAAATTCTTAAAACAGTCAAGTTCAATCCTT
Organism: Echinops telfairi; assembly: GCF_000313985.2. NCBI lineage: Eukaryota > Metazoa > Chordata > Mammalia > Afrosoricida > Tenrecidae > Echinops > Echinops telfairi. The sequence continues at coordinate 33,850,475 of NW_022111369.1, forward strand.
ATCTAGCTTGTCTAAATCTTTATCTAAGCTATTCTATTTATACAAAAATATGGGATTAGGTCTCTGAGAGACCTAAAATCAGATCCAGGCTTTCTGTCAGCCATTTTCATTAAGCAGCATGGTTTCTGAGAAATTCGAATGGTGATTTCTACCCTTATCCTCAAAATATACAGTAATCACATTCATTTTCGCCATTTTAAACAGGACTACAACCAATCATAATAATCAAAACTTTAACTTCCCATATTCTTTCCAGAAAACCACCCAGTAAACTGCATGGACATATCTGACTTCTAGCTAGCCAAAGAAGAAACATTACCATGAGGCAGAAGTCAAATAACCATCCACTCTCCATCTTATGATTTGTTTCTCCAGTACCCCACTCCCAAGCTACCATAATTTGTTAGCCTAGAATAGAGAAACAAAATTCACAGACACATATGGTATGAGAGAGAGTTGTTTGTTTTTTTCAAATCCTTTAATTTTTTTGAGAGAGTTTTATATAAAAGGTAAGTGTACATTAAGAAAGCATCTCAACCCAGTCCAGTCCAAGCCCATATGTCTGACACCGATCTACAAAGTCCTCCTCAACTCAAAAACACATGCAATGATGCCTACAGCAGGAGGAAAACTGAGCCAGTGATTGTGTAAGCATCTCAGCGCTGGCAGGGGTCCCCACGTGGCTGCTCCAGCACCCAGGGCTGCATCAGAGTAGGTGCATGTGGCTTCTCCTCAGGTACGTCTTGCAGGAAGTGAACCTTGCCAGCTGAGGCAAGGAACTAACACCCTGGTCTGACCATCAGAGAGCAAGAGACTAGAGAACCAGGCGAGGCTCACTGAGCCATTTATCTCTCCGCCCTTCAGTTAATCCCACATGTGTTTATCGGCCAGTTGGCACAATATACCTTACCTAACACAGGCCCTACCTGCCCAGTCCTTATCTCGTTGGTATCTCACACCCTCCCTGGCCATAGAGGCACGTCACTGATGAGCTGTAGCAGGCTTCCCACATCCAGTTAGCTGCTGTGCCTTCTGTAGCCCAATTGTCACTAGGCAGTTTTCCCTGGGACTTCCTATATGTCATTTGTAATTGCCCTCAGAGGGCACTCTGTGTGGGGCTAGCCCACTCACGGCACCATTTTGACAATTACAAATGGAAACACGCAAAAAAAAAAAAATATATTGTAAATGCAAAAATCAAACAGTATTTTCAACCTTCTTGGTCCACTGGAATGGCTACAAAGATTTCAAACAATAATTCATAAATAAAGGGTTTATTAAGGAAGTTACCAGGTGGCAATGCAAGTAAGAAATGCTCAGGATACAGTTGGTTATTGACACGTTAGAGGGTTCTTCCAGGGCTGCTAACAAATGCCTGGCAAGCCTCACCCTGACGACGTTCGGCTCCATCTCCATGGGTCAGCTGAATACTGGGAAGTGCCCAGAGTCACCCCACTCCATAAGCCAAAGCACTCAGCTTCACTTGCTCTGTGGGCTGAGAAGCCCACTTCTCTGTCTCATGCTCTGGCTCCTGGTTCTGCTGCTGCTGCTGCTGCTGCTCCTGTGATGTCAGAGCTGTCATCTGGATTCAGGAGGCTCACTGAGCAGGGCACTGTGGTCCAGCAGATACACTCCATTTCTGGCTCCTACCCAGAGTGAGATTCCCAGCTCCTGCTTCTCAGAGGGCTCATTTATACTGAGGAGGATGGCCATCACAATGAATCCTGTTTTAGAACAGCATTCACAGGGGAATCTTATCTGTGTCTTCTTCCCCTGACCTTCTGACCATGGTGGACAAAGTAGTTGGGTGGGAGGGACAGAGCACATTCAATAATTCACAGCCCTGCAGTGACTTCTGAAAAGAGAGCTCTTTTTCACGTCAATCAGTTATCCTTTCGTCTTCCGTACTGGCACTTGTAGGCATCACGAGATAGAGAGAACTGCTGATGCTTCTTAGTAACATCCTTACAGGGAACTGCTGCTGAAACGAACCAATGAGAGAGAGCTTGGTATTAAAAAGTGCTTTCTTGCAAAACAGGAGGATATGAAAAAGTGTGCTCGGCATGCGTGCTCCGGTGGCGCAAGGGGATGTGTGATTATGAGAATTTGATGTTAAAATAAGAGCCTTTCGTTACTTCCTGGTGGGGGGGAGCATATTAGCTTTGGGGTTATAGTCCACTGACAGCTGCTTCAGAGGGTTGGGGATTTATGGGTTTCAGACAGAGATGGTTGATGAACAAGGAGGGCTTGAGTAGAAGAACCCAGAGGAACTGTGGAATCTCCTCGGTTCAAGCTGTTAGATTTAAATTCCCTACCCCCGCCGTTAATCACGGTCCTGAAGGTTTGTTCTCTGTGTTACCATCTCAGTTTTCATATTCTACCGTGAAAGGGTTAGATTGGCTTGGTTTGGGTCAGGCTCTCTCTCCGTGCCAGAGCTCTGACTTCTTGGTTATATGATGCCGTTATAACACCCAGGGAAGGCCCAGCCCACGGTTCTGGCCACCATGCGCAGAGACTCACTGCCGTTGAGTCAGTGCTGATTCAGTGCAACAGTGGTGGCTGTAAACTATTCAGCAAAGTAGAAAGCCCAGCCTTTTTCCTGCAGAGCTTTCCAACTGCTGCTCTGCCGATCGCAGCACTGTACATCACACCGCACCTCCAGGGAGGGGAGTCAAGATCGGCAGGTCTCTGAGGCCTGGAGACCACCTCGCTCCTTACCCTTTCCTTTCCACTCTCTCCCCTCACCGTGTCAATAAAGGCAGAACTAGCTGGGCTCTCTCGTCTACTGATAGAAACTTAGCAGGGGGAGAAATTTCCCGATGCATCCAGAGGCCCTTCCCCAGGCTACTGACCCAGGGGGCCCTCGCTACTGCCTTGGGGTCTCTTGTGATTCTTAATATTCTACAACCCGTGAGCTAAATGATAACACCGCACTCTTTCCACAACTTGCCATCTCTGTCACTGGGGGAAAGGGAAGAGGAAATACAATGTATTTAAAGGGACAGACGGGTACATTCTATACACCAGTGACTAGTAAAAAATAGGTGGTGTCTGCAGTCCATAGTTCTATATCTGGCACCTAGGCCCTGACCGATTTCACTTCTGATTTCCGATTTTTGTTGCCTTCCCCTAGCATCTTGGCTCATCTGTTCCTTGCAAAGGGTCCTGTGTTAGGCAGGGTCCTCTAGAGAAACGAAACCAGGATATATATACAGTGTGAGGAATATAACACCTTATTAGACCACACAGCAGTACAGAGGTTTCACTTTGTGGAATAGTTAATATACTGAAGTCCTTCAATTCTGGCCTGCCGGGTCTAAGGTCAAGGAAGTAGGCAGCAGACTCCTCCCTGGGGCAAAGCAAGCAGAGTCTTCCCACAGGCAGCCGACAGCAGGGTGGGTCAGCAACAGTTAGGAGCTCAGGAGCTTAGTGAAGTAGGCCCAGAAAACTACGGAATACACCAGCCTCAAGCTTAAGCAATGTCCAGCAGCATGGTGAAGCAGGTGTCGAAGGAGCCTCAAGCTCTAGGGACGTGATCCTTGGATTGGCCTGGCCCACAGGTAGTGTAGCTCCCAGGTTGAGGCAGAGAACAAACTAGAGCAGCAGCATGCACACTCCAGCATTTTCCTAGCAAGAGAGAAGGGCATGCTTTGCAGAACCATTTATCTCTTTGCCCTCCGATTAAACTGCAGCCTGTTAATCCCACATGTTCCTATTGGCCAGGTTGGCACACTCAACCTGCTATCACAGGGCCCAAGCGTTCATTCCTAAAAGTGAGTTGCTGGTAGTTCCAATTGTATGGAACTGTGATAATCCTTGCAGTAGCACGAACAGAACAGAACTCTGGGAGATTCTCTGAGTTGTGCTCATAGTCTAAGGGATTGGGATAGCAACCCTTTTCCTTTGACAGTAAGGGAGAGTTCCCCCCAGTTCCATAGCCTTTGTCTTTGTTGTTTCTTGCTTTCAGGAGGCACTCAAACTGCACACTTTTAGATAGAGTGGAACTGTTGGTATGTCTCCCAGTATGAGATTATAATGTATAAAATATCATTCTATATTATAAATTAGGCAATATATAAACTATGTAGTAATACCTATAAAATGCAGTGAGCATTCTTCCTTAGGTATAAAAATGCATAGTCACAGTTTCTAAACTTCTTGAGTGCAACAGCAAAAACTTGAGAGCAGGCGTAAGATCCCCGCTTCAGTGTTCTTGCCTGGTTCCCCCTGGGGGTTTCTTCCAGGTACGGTACCCTGTGGGAGACTGGAGCACATGAACTCCGGGTATTCCTGAGGTAGTGGGGCAGTTGGCTCATGCAGTTGAGGCCTTGCATAACCACTTTTCATGCCCTCTGGTGGTTTCGTGCATGCACCTGTCTCGCTAAATCTGCCAGCTGGCTGGGGAAGCATTGTTTGATCTGTGATGTGGTCCCTCTTCTCTAGCTGGTTGTTAGGAAGCTTCGATCTTGATTTGTTTGCTTTGGCCTTGGCAGATTTTGGGGAACATACACATGGGACAGGCTTTTTCTTCTTTTTTTTACTTTGGGCCTGGTGTTTGAGGTTGAATTGAAGTAGCCATTCCCTATTTCTCCCTATCAATTATTTTTCTGATCTTTTCTTTCCCAAACATTGTTCATGCACTGAAATGGAAAGATGGTAAACTATGCAGTCTACTACAGAAATAATGATATATTCTAAAGGTTCTCAACATGCAGGCAAGGATTTTAAGCCAAAGCACATAAATGTTTTTGACTAAAAAAAAATGTCATTGTTGACTCTGTTCATTTCTCTTTTTAATTCTATGTTTTATAATACTGCAACTGTCGAGGGCTCACTTTAAGATTTACTTTGATTTTCTCTAGAATTTTGATTGTGTCACATATTTTGTGTGGTAAGGTGTGTATGTACCAATGATATCATTTGAACACAGAAAATATCTGAAATGTTACCCATCAAACTATTAACAGTGTCTGCTAACAGGGAATGGGTTATGGGTTATGGGATTTTTAAAAGGAATTAGTAATAGATGGAGAGTAGACTTGTTTTACTTTAACAACTGATCTCTGTAAGGTTGTAGTTTGAATTGTACTCATCCTATACTTTCATTAATATGAAAATGCCAGTGTGTGATTTTTGTTTCATATATTTAAAGTTAAGACAGAGTATGTCTGGATAATTATGGATTAATAAAAAATGCCTTTATAAAGCTGTGCTGTCAATGAAAGCATATGCAGTATATTTGAGTTTCTGTACTTTAATTTCTTTTGAAGCAAAGGAATTTAAAAAAAAACACTTTTTTTCCCAGTCTCCTTAAGCTTAAAAAATTTTCTTTAAATAATTGTATTGGGAGAGCTTACAGATATCATAACAGTCACATCAAGCAGTATTGTACAATTACTACCACAGTCTGTTTCAAACATTCTTGTCCTTGAATTCCTTGAGATAGGCCCCCTTTATTCCCGTCCCTACTATACCTCCCAGGAACTCTTATTATTATTATTTCCCTATAATAGAAATATATATTTTTGCAATGTCTTACACAATCCACTATTTCCATTCACATACAATTCTATTGTTTGATCCCGTTGAATAGGGTTATACAGTCATCAGTGCTATCAGCTCCCTACTCTCCCACCGCCTCCCTTTCCTGTAGCCCCAGGGAATCATTACTCCTGTTAATGTTCCTGAGGGGTTACCTATCTTGGTTTTCATATACCGAAAGATCTTAAATATACAAATGAACATATGCAAGTCTAACATGACTAATGAGGTAAAACAAAAACCATAATAGTAAGGGGGGGAAATACTAAAGAACTAGAAGATAATATCATATAATTGCTGCATTGTTAGAACAAACTGTTATTGAACTGAGAGAAGATTTAAGTAGAGGTGCAAAGTCCATCAAAGCATATGTCGTTTTGACAATCAAATACCTATTGAAAGTGCATCATTCTAGTTTTTCATGTAATTGTATTTAGGTGAGCATCCTTGCTTCTCCCATCAACATAAAGTTTCCATTAAAGACTTACTCTATAATTACTATCATTAACACAAACTATAATATACCTTAATCTGAAATGTCTATAATTTAGAGGTCATGTTATAATAAAGAGTTGGTGAGGATAGGAGACCATCAACATGTTATTCTCTCTTGCTAATTTTAGGTTTCATGTCTGGGCTTCCAATAATACCCAGTTCTTTGAAGGGCTCATGAGCAGCCCTATAAGCTACTTTTTCATATGTTTTGTATGTGTTCTTGGTTTGGTGGGGGCACCAGGGAGTAAGTAGTTCTTGAACTTTGTTAGTGTTTACTTTCATATGGAAATGAACCAAAAATACTCAGTACTGCCATTGAGTCAGTTCAGATGCACGACAGCCCTATAGGAGGCAGAACTGTCCGGGTAGGTTGCTGAGATTGCAGCCATTTTGTGGGAGGAGTAGGAAGTCTCATCTCCCCACCCCCGGTGGTTTCAAACTGCTGACCTGTTTTAGCAGCCCAATGCATAACCACTACCCCATCAGGCCTTTATATGGACAAAACCTGGGGCATTTTTAGATAGATTATGGCTTATGTAAAGAACCCTGGTGGTGCTGTGGGTCAGACATTGGATGGCTAAGCTTGAGATTGGTGCAAACCTTAGTCCTCAAAATAACATCCTTGCTTTTCAATACTCTAAAGAGGTCTTCTGCAGCAGATACACCTAGTAGGATATATGTCTTTTGATCTATTGACTGCTGCTTCCATGAGCATTGATTGTGGACCCAAGCAAGATAAAATCCTCGACAACTTCAAACTTTTCTCCACTTCTCATGATGCTACCTCTTGGTCCCGTTGTGAGGACTTTGGTCTTCTTTACACTGAGCTATAATCCATACTGAAGGCTACAATCCTTGATGTTCACCAAGTGCTTCAAGTCGTCATCACGTTCAGCATGCAAGGTTGTTAATAAACATGCCTCTAATCCTGCTACCTCACTGTTCCTCATAAATAATCTATCTCCTTTGATGATTTGCTCAGCATATAGGTTGGATGAGTATGATAAAAGGATACAACCCTGACACACTCCTATCCTGATTTTAAACCATGCAGCATTCCCTTGTTCTGTTTGCACAATGGCCTCGTGATCCACATACACGTTTGAATGAGCACAGTGAAGTCTTCTAAAATTTCCATTCTTCTCAAGGTTTTGCACAGTTTTATTATCGTCCCCACAATCAAATGCCTTCATAGTCAATGAAACACAAACCTGTGTTTGGCATTCTTTGCTTCCAGCCAAGATCCACGTGACATTAGCAGTGATATCCCTTGTCCTCTTCTGAATCCGCCCGATCTTCTGGCAGTCCCCTGCCAGTGTATTGCTGCAACCTTCCCCGGATGATCTGAAGCAAAAGCATTATCAGTGTGCACTATGAGCGATATCATTCCATAGTTTGAGCATTCTGTTGGGTCGCCTTTCTTTTGCATGGCCACATCGAAGGGTCTCCCAACGAGTGAGTGCTTCCAGTGCTGCTTCAGCTTCTGAAACATTTCCTGAGGACTCCCGTCGTTCCTGGAGCCTTGCTTTGTTTGGCTAACGCGTGCAGTGCAGCTTGAACTTTGTCCTTCAGCACCTGTGGTTCTTGTTCATATGCTCCCTCCTGAAACGGTGGACTGGCAGCCAGTTCTTTTTGGTACAGTGACTGTATATTCTTTCCATCTTCTCTGGATGCTTCCTGCATCATTCAATATTTTGCCTGTAGAATCTGTCAACCCTTTACAGGAGTAGAAAGCCTTGCTTTTCCCCTGCAGAGTAGCTGGTGATTCTGAAATGCTGATCTTGGGGGCCTCCGCCCTACTACTAATAGCCACTGTGCCACCACGGCTCTCCAGCTAGACCATAGAGATGAAAAAAAATGTTGCTATGTTGTTAGGTCCTCTTGACTTGGTTCCGACCTCTAGTGACCCCGTGGGCTACAAAAGGAAAACATCGCCTCTCCTATGCCTTCTTCACAATCTTTGCTGGGTTTGAGCCCATTGTTGCAGCCACTGTGCTATTGCACCTCCTTGAAGTTCTGCCTCTTTCACTGACCCTGGTTTATTGAGCATGTTACCCTTCTCCAGGGACAGTTCTCTCCTGATAGCATGCCCAACGTAAGGGGGTGAAGTGCCACTGCCCTCGACTCCAAGGAGGATTCCTTCTGCTAACTTTAAGACAGCCCTCTTTGTTCTCCGGCACTCCACGGCACTACTTCCAGTTCTCTCTGCCAGCCCCGCCGGTCACATGTATCTGTTCTTCCCTGGTCTCTCTTCTTCATTACCCAGCTAGCCTGTATGAATGGCAATTGTGATGCCATGGTTTGAGTCAGCGGCATCTTAGTCCTTACAGTGAGTGACAGTTTTGCTTTTTCACATTTTTCAGAGATTTGCAACAGTATGTTGCTTGTTTTCTTGACTCCTGCTTCCAAATAAACAACTCCCTAACCACGTTAATCTTTTCTCTTTTCATCTTGGTGTTGCTTACAGGTCCTGTTGTGAGAGCTTTTCTTTTATTTTGAGGCTGTAGTCTTTGGTCTTTATCAGTAAATTATTAAAGTCTTCTTCACTTTCAGCTAGCAAGGTTGGGTTATCTGAATACTGTAGGTTGTTAATGAGTCTCTAATTTTGATGCCACATTCCTCTGTACACAGACCAGTTTCTTAGACTTACCTCAGCATACACATTGAATAAATGTGGTGAAAGGGCACAACCCTAATCCACATCTTCTGTGAACCACTCCATTAATTCCATGTTCTGTTCAAAGCTGAACAAACTGGTTCTTGGTCCAAAAGAATAAGAAAAAGTGTTGCAACAATGTAATGCTGTGAGATTATAACAATGTAACAACTTACTGAAGTTAACAACTATTCTGCAGTTAGAAAAGAGTATCTCCTTTAAACATTCTTCTTTAAATTAATACAAAACCATGGAGCCCCCATCCTGTGAGTGGCTATGGCTTTGATGTTATTTGTATTTACTATAGTGATGATTTTAAGATTGTGGAAGTATTAGCTACAATATCTATGAACAGAAGTCTTGGTCAAATTCTGGGTGCATTCTACAGGTAGAGCCAGTTACTTTTTGTTGAGAGAGAGAGCCAGAAGAAGAGGAACTAGCAGGAGAGGCTAGGAAAGAGTGGTGATGAACTATAATGACACCAGCAAAGGATTTTGTTCTGGAAAGCACGTCAAGGAAGCGTTTCAGAGCAGAGGACTTGCTCAGTCATGAATAGGCCAAGAGAACAAGGAACTGTGAACTAGCTCTCGGATTCAGTGAGCAGGTAATTGGTGATGTCGGGAGTACTGGGTAGCACACATTGGTAAACATCCAGGTACTACCCTAAAGGTTGGTGGTTTGAATTTATCTGGAGGCACATTGGGAGAAGGGTTTGGCAATTTATGTTTCAAAGACCACAGCCATTGAAAACCCTGTGCAGCATGGTTTTACTGGGAAATATGGTTTGGAATTGATTCCACATCAACTGGTTTGGCTTTGGGTAATTTATGACCCCCACTTTTCAATGGTGTGGTGGGAAATCAAAGTCTTATTAGTGGATGTTCAGGAGAGAATGGGAGAATATTTGGGGACAGCTCTTCTGGACTGTGGTGGGAAAGGTGGGGCACGGGATAAAGAGAACTAAGTAGAATGCTAGCACTAATGTATATTAACTTCTTGAGTTGTGTGGTGGTGGTTATATGGATAGGCGCTATATTATTATTCTTTGGAGGATCCCTGGTCGTGTACTGCTTACAAGTTGGACTGCAGTCTTCACAGTGAGCTGCTTTGTCAGAGAAAGATGGGGCTTTCTGTACCTGTAAACATTACAGTCTCAGACCCTGTCCTATAGAGTCGCTATGAGTTGGCTTCGACTGATGGCAGTGAGTTTGGTTTTTGGTTTGTCTTCTCCTTTGAATTCAACATATGTTACAAATGGTAGTTGTATGCATAAGATACCATTTAAAAAACTTCCGTGTTTCATGGTAGGAGATATACGAGCATAATCAGCCTGCATTCTCCTCTGTTGCCTCTTGAATTCTTCCCTGCACCCAGTATTTTACTAGAGGTATCTTTTCCATTTCCTTCAGACTGTATTGCTAACTAAGCCTATGTCTGCCATCTGACAGGTTATTCAGTTACTCTGCTGGATGAATGAATCAATGAATGATTGGGGGAAATCAAGAGACCATTTAATGAGCCAAACTAAAAATTGCATCATTCCCTCACACTTGTAGTTGAGTGCTAAGCAGCAGTTCAGAAGTAGGATAGCAAAAGTAGGTTATCATACATGTAAAGAAATCATGTTTCTTCCTTCTCCGCTCCCCTCCCCCCTTTTCTGCATATTTAATTCTCCATAAGCCCCAGTGGTCTTTAGTGGGAAGAGTTTTATTGTGAACCTGTCTTTGCCACCAGTAACTGTGTTGTGATCGATTCTTTGCCAAGCTGTTCCATATCTTAGTTTCTGCATCAGTAAAACGAGCTGAACCACATGGGCTCTGTTGCAGACTTGAATGCACCCCTTCCCTTCACGGATATTTACGCGTACGTTTTAGCCAAAATAAAGTGTTGATGTGTGTGTGCTCCATCGGTTAAACCATTGGCAGCCGTAAGGAGATAAAGAGTCAACCAGTGGAAAATGAATGACTCAGCTGCCAGCACATATTCTGAGCATTAGCTGCGTTTCCCTTTTCTGTTCTGGTATCACAGATAATAATACTTCATGCCATCCTCCAACAGAGAATCAGATCCGGTGTGGGATTGATTTGTCTGTTGAAAAAGGAGCCAGAACTGAGTTGTGCTAGTCTTCACAGCATCTCTGTACAGTGTCGGAAACATTGGATCAGATTGGAATTTAAAAGAGCTGGGTGGTGATTACATACATTGGGTTGTGATCCACTCTGTGTGAGACAGAGGAGGCTTTCACTTACGTAAGGAGCTTCAGTCTCGGAAACCCACAGGGGCAGTGTGCTATAATTGGCAGTGACTTTGGTTTGGTTTGGTTTCCGCAGATATGGAGCTCTGCTAGAGCAGTGGTTGAAATGGTTAGCCAGAGGTCAGGGGTTTGAACCCACCAGCCACTGCACTAGAGAAAGATTTGGCAGTCTCTTTCTGTGAAATCAGCAGCATGGCAGCTCTATGGGGCAGTTCTACTCTACTCTGTCCACTACACTGTCAGCGCGTTGGAGCTGAGTCATCTTTCGTCCCAACAGATAGCTGGGTCGATTCAGGCAAGCCTCCGCTACTTGATGGCTTTTTGGTTTTGCTACCGAGAGATGAGGTGGTGGGAATAAATCATCTTCCATTTCAAATCTGGCTCTACAGCATTAGGACTTTTATTCTACAATGTTTCTCCCTGCATTAGGAACATTTCACCAATGTCGCAAATAGAAACCCGTGTATCTTTAATCTATCTGAAATGTCTGGGGGATGTGCTTTAAACATTTTAAAAGTATTTCTATCTAGTGGCTTCCAAAGCACAAGCTTTGCAACTCTTCAGTGTAGTATAGTTCCGTGGACTGAGCCGTGAGAGCAGGGGTGGCATCGGGAGATACTCAAGAGTCCTTTGGCTTCTCAGACACCTTAGTTTTAATGTCCTTTGTTGTTTACTGGAGAGTTAATTTTTAAAATGAAGTTATTACGCCTTCAATAATATTTCCCAGCCTTAGAGAAAGGACCATGCTAGTTTTCCCTTGGTTGCAAGCAATTCACGTCAGATTAATTTCTGCTCAAGCCAAGGGGAGACGTCATCAAGAGATAACAAGCTCTCCGCCAAGTTCTCAGTGCAGCGCCTCATCTCGTGCACCTCTGTACCACTCCATCTTGTCTCTCTGGAAACAGGCTTTCTTCATGTTTCCCTTCTCTCTGGTTGCTAGCACTTTCCAAGCTTTAGACCTTGCAATCAGACTTCTGAAAGGATAACTCTCACGTGACCAGTCGCAACATTTCTAGGCTGGACTCTGATTCTTCAGTCAGCCTCACCTGGACAGGTTGTGGCTTAAAAGGCTAACTCATTTTGAAACTTTGTGTTGACTTTCTTTGCGCCAAGGGCTACTCTCTGAAAAGGATATGGGCTATTCGTTACTAAAATGCAGATTAATGTTACAGTATCGTTACACTTACTCTCCACAACCTTAAGTGAAAGCTGAATTTGCCAAACCAGGAAGAAGTGAAATCTTGAATTCCAATATATAAGCATGATTAATGTAAGCTCACGGGAACTGTGATTGGAGAGCTGGGTTTTAGGTTTCCTTACACTCACTCATTAACAACCATGGTGTCCGTGCCTACTGTAGTGCTCCGATAGCACAGAGTGAAACTGCAGCGCTGATCTGAGCAGGGCTCCTGAGGCTTCCTTCCTATGGGGGTCTTATTATAGGATGCCTTTAGGGGATGGAAGGAAATGAGGAACCATGTTTGCAGGTCTAAGGTGGAGGAGGCATCCAGGTCAAGACCAGATATATTTTCCTAAACTACCTGTTTCACAAAGAATCCATAAGACTGGCTAAATAGAAGCGTGTTAAAATTGGACTTTGTAATGAAGAGATCAGAACATGGACGAAGGTGTAATGAGATTGGGTTTCAGTTCAGCCTCTGTGCACATGAATTTGTTCATCTTGCATTTCTGCTTACCAATTTCATCTTTATCAGTGGTGTTGATGATTAGTAATAACCTAACGGGATAGCTGTGAATGAGTATGTGTTAATTCCTCAAAACCATTTCTGGCACATCTTTTTTTTTTTTTTTAAAGTGATTTCTCTGATTGCAAAGTTTCTACTCACTACAATTCTGTAGTCCTAAAATTTTCTGGTATGAATTAATGTTTTGTTCTCCCCCCCCCTTCCCTGAATAAAGACTTAAAAGTTTTGGGCATCTGCTTGCATCCTACAATGAAGCAAGGTTTGATACATAATGAAAGTTCGGTTTGGATTATGCACATGCATTATTCATCTATAATTGCAAAACACATTACCCCCAAACTTAAAACAACAAGAGTCTCATTTTCTGTTGAATATGCCTGGGGCACAGGGTCTCTTATAAAGCTATCTAGATTCAAGGTGTCCATTCGGGCTGTGGTCTTTTCTGAAGGTGGACCAGGAGAACCTGCTTCCAGCTCACACCCATTGTTGTTGGCAGGATGTAGTTCTCACTGGTTGTTGGATGGAGGGCCTCAGCCTGTGTACTGGTTGCTTTCCCACCCTGCCACCCTCACTCGTCGGCCCCACACCTTTTCCTTGCCATGTGTGTCTTTGCTACAAAACAACTCCCAATATCAAAGAGAGTGAGCAAGATGGAAGCCACAGTCTCTTAATGACCTGTTAATGGACTCCTGGGAGGAGATGCTGGCTCAGAACCCCAGCAAGGGCAGTTCTCGTGTCCGGTCGGCACTAGGGGTCAGAATCGGCTGCATGGCAGGGAGTTTCTGTGTGCTTGTGAGTGTAGTGCACCGGTATTTCTTCATTCCGTTTGATCTAAGAAGAGTTATTAGAATTATTTGTGAATTGCTTTAGTATATATCAAATTATAAAGCATGCATTTCAGGAGACCATGAACATTTCATTTTTAGGAATGGGGAGACTGATTTTTAACACTCACTGGTCTTGAAAGTTTTAAGAGAAATGAATTTCTTTAGGCTTTTTCACTCTCAAATAAATTGAGTATCAATTCAATAGGATTTCTAGATAGTGTCTCTTTTTCTACTGTAGCAGAATTTAGTTCAGCAGAAACCGTAAACCAAAAAGTGCCCAGCCCCCAGCCATTAGGTTGATCATGACTCCTAGCCACCTTGGAGGACACAGATTAGAACTTAGAAGTGCCCACAGGGTTGGTTCCAGAGCTGTAAAGCGTGGGAGAGGCAGACGGCCTTGCTTTTCTTCTCTGAGCTGCTTGCGGGGTTGAACCAGTGATTCTCTTGCCACTCGAAGGCTGACCTGGGAGATGCAGGCGTGTTTTTTCATCATGTGGTAGTATTTTCCTGAACCAAATATCCCTGTCCCATTGCTTGTGTCAAAGAGGATGTTAAAACCGTTTATGTTCTTAGGATTCTGTTACCAGAATATTAAGCTGAGAGTTTTGCTTGTAATTTGCCATTTTTTAAATTATGTAAACTTCTGGTAGAGTTAAATTTGTGGTGAGATCTTGAGTGTTTGACTTTTATCAGGAAAAGTGTTTTTGGTTGAAAAAAATGAAAGTTTGCCTAAAACATATGCTTTCAAAAAACATAAGATGGTTTTTAAAGTTCACTGAAGGATCTTGAGACAAAGTAAGATTAAATGATTGGAAAAGTTTCTATAATCAAAGAAACTACATGTTGAAAATTCAACAATATTTCTAAGTAATTTTAGGATTTTACAATTTCATTCAGTAACATAAGTTTCAGAACATAGAAATTTTAATCATTTTAACTTAGCATTTTGTCTTTTTAGGTGGATTGGTTTTTGTTTTTCTTGTTCAGCCTCAGAGTGTTGTTTCGTTGAGTGGAGACTGGGGGCAGTGCCTACAGCAGAGTCCTTCGTGGACCCACAGTATTTCATCGTTGGCACTTGTTTGGGGATCAAATTATGTACTGGCTTTTATCAGCAGTGTGATAAAATATGTATAAAGTATTTAAAAGCAGACAAAATGCAATATAAGACCACATTGTGGTTAAGATTCCAAACTTAGTCAGACTTTCTTTTTTATAGCATGACTTGCATACAGCTATGTGCCCTTGGACAAAGTACTTCTTTTTTCTAATGTGGTTTTATTAATAGCATTTAATAAGTTTAGTAAGGCTTCAGTGAGACTGCCTGTAAAGCGCTTAAGACTGTGCCTGGTCTGTAATACAAATGCTAAGTGAACATCACCTGCCGTCCGTCATTTCGTCATTTTTACTTCTGAAGTTTTGAAGGTTAGAATAATGTCCACTGTGTGTGTGTGATATCTCTCCAGCTCACTGCCCTCGAGTCCGTTCTGACTCACAGCAGCCGGTAGGACTGAGAACTGCGCTGGTGAGCCTGCTAGACTGTAACTCGATGGCAGTAGAAGGAACGCCTCATGTAGCTCCTCTGGGGAGTGACTGTTGGTTTTGCACAGCCAGCTGTGCAGTTAGCAGCCTGACGTGTAGCCAAAGAACGATGCCACTAGGAGGTGTACTCCTTATCGGGAATTACTTGTTATTGCATGAAATGTTTTTATTTTTCAAAAGTATAGAGGTTTTAAAAACAATTTCATTGGCACATCTTCGACATATACAATTCAATAGTTTAATCATATCAAGGAGGTGGTACATTCACTACCACAGTCAATTTCAGAGCCTTTTCTTCTTCCTTGTACTCATTGTTATTAGTGTAATTATTATTTTTAAATTGTGGCAAAAGTAAATGTATAGGGTTTTTAATAAAAGGCTAGAAGCTTAGAAAGAGGAGAACCCTCACTTAAATAATTGGCTTCAAAGGAAAGGGGGAAAGGAATTGAGGAAGTTGTGTGCTGTTTGTGTTGTGTAAGTCTGAGAGGATATTAAACAAAATAAAACTGGGAGCACTAGAATGTCGACTTTTCATTTCCCCCCTTAAAATCTGTTAACCACTAGCCACTGCTTCCGTTTGGATTTTGCTCCGGGAGGCCCACCTCTAGACTGACGTAGATAGCCTCGGAGAGTACTTTTGTCCTTACATGGTTTTATTACAGCTTCCCAGATGATACGTTTTTCATATTTTCTGTGGCTGGAAAGGAGCATTGCTGTTGTCAGGTGCCTTTAAGTCAGTTCTGTTGTGTGAAACGACCCTGTGTGCCACAGGACAAAACACCACCCGCCCCCGCCCCCGCCTCACAGTGGTTCTTACCTTTGAACCTGGATAGACACAGTCACCGAGTCTATCCATCTTATCAAGGGTCTTCCTCGTTTTGCTTTATCCTCTACTTTACCAAGCATGCGGTCCTTTTCCAGGGATTGGTGTCTCCTGATACCATGTCCATACCCCATGTGGCAAAATCTCACTAACCAGGCTTCTCAGGAGCTGTACTTCCAAGACAGATTTGTTTGTTCTTTGGCAACTCCTGGAACTTTCAATATTCTTTGTCCGCACCGTAGTTCAGACTCATTGATTGTTCTTCAGTCTGCCTTATACAATGTCCAATTTTCACGCGCGTATTAGGTCTTTGAAAATGCCACAGTTTGCATCAGGCATATTTAGCCCTCCAAGTCCTCAAAAATCAGCCGTCCTTGTTCAATACTTTAAAGCGATCTTGTGCAGCAGATTTAAGACTAATTCCAATTTAAAAATGACCCTGCTCAAGAAATTCAGTTTTATAATGTCTTGGAGATATTTGAATTTCGCCATCCCTCAAATAGTAACTAATGATAATAAAAGTAAAACCATTCATAGCAGCCAGGACTTATTGTTTCATAGGCTTTTACAGATATTGTTGTTAAGGTGCTGTTGAGTAAGCTCCCAGTCACAGTGATCTTATGTGAATGAAACAGTGTCAGGTCTGTGCCACCTTCATGGCTGTTGATCTGTTTTGAGCCTATTGTGGCAGATATTACGTCGATCCATGTCTTTAAGGATTTCACTCACCTACCTTGGTCATTCAGTTCACTAAACTTGATGTCCAGGAGAAATCCAATGATTGGTTTCTCCTGATTACATGTGCAATGTAAAGGAGCCTTGGACAATATTCTGTGATTCATAAGGTTCTCATTGGCTAACTTTTGGAAATAGGCAGCTCGACTTTTCTTCCTAATATATTTTAGGAATTAGGATAACTTCTAGGGTTCGAAATCGGCCAGCCTGGTACAATATAATAAGTGGAGCAGCAATACAGATTTACATACTTGTTTTGTTTTCAGTAAGAAGCTTAGGAGATAGGTTCTATTACTGTTGTAACTTTATGTCATTTGGAAACAGGCACCAAGAAGTAATTTGCCCCAAATCACAGGATTAGGAAATGGCAGAGGAGGAGTAAACCACCAAAAATCCAAACTCAGTGCCATCAATTCGATGCTGGCTCATAGCCACTTTATCAGACAGGATAGAGCTGTCCTGTGAGATTCTGAGACTGACTGTGCATGAGTAGAAGCTCCATCTTTCTGCTTTGGAGTAGGCTGATGGCTTTGAACTGCTGACCTTGCAGTTAGCAGCCCAAAGTATAACCACTAATCACCAGGGATCCGGACTAAACCTGGGCTCATGTATTTAACTGCTCTGCTACCCTGCTGTCTTTTGTAGAATATAAAGGAAGACACGACTTGCTTTTTTTCCCTAAAAGAAAATGAAACATTTCACTATGTTTGGGTTTCCGTTCCAAGTCCACACCAGTTATAGCTTATTGCTGAGAAAAGTAAGAAAGCACAGGTGTTTGAACCAGAATCATTTGTTCTATCTTCTCAGGTGACCTTGAGTAAGCATTTTATTTTGGGGTAGAATATATTGATGTGTGATTGAGTCCCAGGGTTTGCTCTGTCTTAAACGTATTTTTGGTATTTAGTCTGTTAACTTACTTGTGACCTTTGGAAGTCCTGTACCTACATAAAGGTCCAGATGTATATGTACATGTGGTTCTTTTAGAAAGCTACTTTGGGCTTTGGGAGCAATTCTCCTGGTACAAATACAGTAGTAGAGTTGCTGCTGCTGTTGTTTCCCCTAATTATTATTTTACTCTCTTTGGGGAAGTATAAATTATCTCACTGTCTTAGAGTACATTAGGTTGCAAAGAATAGATGCGTAAACTAACACAGATTTTGGGGGGTGGAAGCGGGGTGATGGTTTGGTGGTAATCTCAAAGAGCTCAAGTCCTGGAAGTGTACAGCCAGGGTTCCAGGAAACTGAATGTACTCGGGTACGTATTCTACATTGCTTGTTCTGGAGTTGTGTGCACTCTCATTTTTGTTTCCCCCTGCCGGCTGCTTTTCTGTGTCCCCTGCTCAGTTCAATAGCTAGTTATTGGTGTTAAGTTCTGTTGGCCCTGGCCCCTAGCTAATTATCATGGTCATCTTTTCTAAAATCGACCTTCCTTGGAGAGAGAATGTTTGAAGATTGTCTGACACTGCTTTAGTCAGCTGTATTTGAAAGGGCCAACTGATGTGTACACGAGAGAATTAGCTGGTTTTCAGGGACGAGGGAAAGGGCAGGCTATCTAAGAAGGGGCCATGCAGGAAGAAACTGAACATGGGATATCTCTAGTATAGTATTTTAATGAAAGCCATTATAAGTTAAAAATATCTGGGGTTCTATGTTTGGACACATTTTGAGGTTACTGCTTTGAGTTAGCTATTTGCTTGCTCCGGTGCACAGTGGGGAAGTGTGTGGCTGCTGCCTCAAAGGTAGGTAGGTGGTTCGAAGCTGTGTGCCACAGCCCAGGGAAAGATGGCACAGTGTTCAAGATGACAGCTTGGGAAACCCTTTGGGGTGGTTCAGCTCTGCCCAAATAGATAGGGTTGCTCTAAATCAGAACCAGCTCAAGGACAAAAAATTTTGGACTTTTCCCACGCACGGGTGTTGGGGTTCTGCGGCAGGCTTATTTCCAGTAGTGCACTAAGTGAGAGGTGCAGTGGGGGCACCTCACTTTCAATGCTTTGTGGTGAGGATCTCCATAAATCCAATTCCCCAAATGTGGAATGGATCCAGTGCTTTTCTTCCTGTATCTCTGTCTTGGTGGTCATCTGCTCACCGCACATGCTCCCAGCTCCCCAGAGTGAGGCCAGAGCTTGCCAAACTGGCGCCTCCTGGCTCTTACCAATACCTTCCGGTTTCTTAATCCAGAGAATTTATGACTCCGCAGAATTCACAGAGCATCTCCCCTGCTTTCTAAAGATTTCTTACAACCAGCAAGGCCGTACTTGAATTGATGCATAACATAAGGCCTGGGAGGAGTTTGAGTATGGAGCGTCCATGTCCCAAGTAGGGGCATGATACCCAGCCCTTGATAAGCACTAACCAGGAAGCTCCTCGAGCCTCTGTCTCCAAAGGCTTTGTTGCCTCACCTTGTGGTCACAATAAGTTGCATCAGGACTCTTGGGCCTTAGTTAGCACTGGGCCTCCAGATGGTTTCTCTTGGTCTGGTCAACCCCCATTCATTAGCCTCAGCTGTTGGTAGGGCAAGAAAGAGCCAAGAACAAAGGCCAACTGGCTTACATTGCTCTTAGTTGATGGCCTGGACTGGAGCTACTTTTTAAGTCTAACAGAGGCATTATTCTTGGAACTAAAGGAATGCATTACATTTTGATATATTTTACTGTATTTTGTTTTAAAACTATTTTATATTATAACTGTATTTTGAAAAAGCATGTCCTTAAAAAGTGATTTCCAGCACAAACTGTGTAGCAACTATAGCATTAAATTTTTTATTTTATAATATTTCTTAATGTTCATTATAGTCCTTCTTTCTGCATGCTTTGCCTAAAGGCTGAGTGTCAGAGAGAGAGAGTGAGTTTGGTCTTTGTGTTAAAGAGTATCTAGCACAGATTTAATAGAGGAACATCTGTTACATGGTAGAAGATGTATGCAAGTAACGCATAGATTTTAAGAAAATGTAATTTGCTTTAACTTTTGTCTACTTTGATAAGACTAACTGGTGAAGACTCTACAACTAATGGCTTAGGGGAAGATTTGTGCAGTAAAATGACACATTGTCATCCTTTTCAATGTGGGCAAGTTCAACCCTTTCATATTTAAAGTCTGGGTGGTTGTGCTGCTGTGAATCAGTTTCTTTGGATGGTTTCTGGAAGTAGTTCCCCCAGCTTTTCTCTCTTACTTTGACATCTGTGGAGCAAGCGTCACTACTGTAAGTGGCCTCCGTGCATAGTGGCCTCCATGCATAGTGGCCTCCATGCATAGTGGCCTCCATGCATAGTGGCTATGCAGGAGTGCCTGCAAATCAAACTCTTGGCTCAAGATTCAGTGTGTGTGTGTGCATATTCAAATACAGTATTTAAAAATTACTTGCATTTAGCTATTTTTTTTCCCTTTCAGGTATTTTGTTGTTGTTATCTTGAGATATGTTTGTATTCTTGATTCACTTTGCTTTTGTTTTAGAATTTTCCCCTGAGATAGAGTCAGTTATTCTGGCCCCTCTAGCCATAATTCCTTATGTGATTTTTAAGCAATTCTAGTCTCTGTGCCCGAGGTTACAGGAGTCCTGGCAGTGGGCTGCTAACTACAGGGTCAGCAGTTGGAAACGACCAGCCTTTCCTCAGCAGAAAGATGGGGCTCTCTATTCTTGTAAAGCATCACAGTCATGGAAACGCAAAGCGACAATTCTACCATCCTACAGGGTCACTATGAGTTGGCATGGACTCATTGCCAATGAATTAGGCTGGTTTATGCCTGTGGTTATAATCCCACTTTCAGGAGCGTTCCCTATTATGCCAATGGACAGGATGAAGGCAGGGTTTATTGATCCTTGCCCTCTGACCAGGTGTGAACCAAGTCACTCTCTTCTGTTTCCTTGGGGATATGGTTGGGTGAAAGACGAAAACCTCCATCAAAGCCATTCGTCTGTATCAGAGACATCTCTAAAGCAAGAAGAGAGAGAAATCCCAGGTCCTTCTGAAGAAGGGTCACCAGTGGACCTTGTTCTGTGTGAAGTGGAGGAGGCTGAGAACAGAGGCCACAAAGAGATCATGAGACAGAACAGAGGAACAGTGCCAAGCCTGTTGGACTGTGAAGGCGAGCACTAGGCAGAATCCCAGGGATCTCTTTGAATGAGAGGCTGAGGACCAGAGAGAGAGAGACCTGGCTAGGACAGGCCCTGATGTGGACCAGTGACTGTATCTTTACTCGTTACTGATCCCGACTTGCGGTCCTGTGAGTTCTCTAGTAAACCCCATTCCTTGTTCGTGTGGTGCGGGAGCTCTGTGTGGCCATTGCCATGAATAGGGAACCCAGAAAAATGAGTGTTGTAGGCGGAACACTTGGTGTAGGAGAGGATTGCGGCAGGTCTGACTCTGGCCTCGTCGTCAGAGGGAAGCCAAAAGAGCTCAGGTATGGCTCACTTCATGCTATGTTTGCACGTGTCGTGTCCCCCTCCCACTCCCCCACTCCGCCGCCATCTTTGTGACCTGAATTTTAGGATTAGAATATATGTATAGAATGTTACTATGTTTTCAAAAATTAAAGTGTATCAAAAAAGGGTATACTCCAGCAAAGTGGTGATCCTTCCTGTATATCTTACATCCTATTTTCCCCACCCTTATTTTTCTTCAGTTTTACTGTTTTCTGGTTTATCTTTCTGATGTTCTTTTTTGTAACAGTAAATACATTGTGCATGTTATCTTATATTGTGGGGGTTTTTTTGACATGAAAGGTAGCATGTTGTATAAACACTTGTGCACTTACCTCTTTTTACCGAATAATGTGCTCTCTGAATCATCCCCCATCAGTTCATAGAGATCATCATTATTCTTTTGTGTATGTACCCCAGTTTATTCAGCCTGTTTTCTATGTTTGGATATTCAGAGAGCTTGTCTAGTATTTTCTAGTTGTAGAGTGCTGTAGCGAATGGACACACCTTTTTTTTTTCTTTTTAAAATCATTTTATTGGGGGCTTATACAGCTTTTATCACAATCTGTGCATCCATTGTGTC
>NW_022111369.1:33873135-33879079 GCF_000313985.2 Echinops telfairi
TTTCATCTACATTGCCCTTGATCAAGCCCCACCAGGCATCCTATGCCTTCCTCTTGTCCCTTGTTCTTGAGTTTGTTGACACCCCCATCCTTTCCCCCACCTTCTCCTCTCCCATGTTCCCCCGGAAACGTCTGTTGTTTTCTCCTCCAGATTGTTTATCCTGCCTATCTTATCTAGATAGACATGCAGGGACAATAATCACAAAAACAAAACAACAAGAAAAGGAAAACGTTTAAATAGTTCCAGGTCTATCTGTTGACCTTTAGGAGTGTTTTCTAGTTGAGTCTGATGGGTTGCCACACCCTGGCCCCAAAGTCTATTTTTGGTATTTCCCGGGGACTTCATTGCTTTTTGCCCCTTGGTGCTGTGTTGCACACCCTTAGTGTTTTGCCCCAGTGTGATGGGGTCATATAGGACACAATCCTTGCCCTGTGTCTCCATTGCAGTCCCCCATAGCACTATGGGTCAATGAGAGACCTCTGTGTCTCATGGTGGGGCTGGCCCAATGGTCCTCTCTGTGCATTGGCTGCTCTTGGCAGGAATATAATCTTTGGGCTTGGTGGGCCAGGATGTGTTACACTCTTCTCTCCTTCTCTCTTCATTTGCTCCTGGTACACACCTTTTTTAATACTATTGGGGATGTATCTTCTGAGCTCAGTTCCAGAAGTGGGATTGTTGGGTCAAAAGGTAATTTGAGTCGATGTTACTAAATTCCCTTCCATAGAAGTTGCAGTATTTGGCACTGTTACCACCAATGTGAGATATGACCGTCTTCCCTCAGTCTTGCAAAGAGAGTATATTGTCAAGCTTTGGGGGTTTTGCCAGTCTGAACGACAAGAAATAGTATGTCAGTCTAGTTTAGATGAGCTTTCTATCTTAATGTGAGCTTGAATGGCTGTTCATCTTTATAATAGTCACATTACAAGTGGGCTTCAAAAAGTTTTGCAAAATTCCTTTATCTTTTGAGGAAAGATGGAAGTATGGAAGCCACATCTGACCTCCTCTGGCCTCACAGGGGAGGAGGAGAATCCAATCCCAAACCAGCCCAGAGGTGATTTCTACGAGGCAAAAGTCAGATACGCCTCCGTCCTCCATCTTCGGTATTCTGACAGTGTCCTCAGCTTCTCCATCGGTGTGATAAACGTTGCACTGGCCACATAAAGCTCACAGACAAGACTCAGGATTATGGGGGTTTCTTACGAAAGTGAACAGGTTTCAAGATATGGATACAGTTCTTTTGTCCTCAGTCCTCTTCTCAGCCCTTCTAGCAGGCATGTCTCTGGTCCTGGGTCTCTCAGTCACATGTTCCCTTGGTGGCTGTCTCCATGAGTCAGGAAACCCCCTGCTCTGCTTCATGGTCTCAATACTGCCCCTCTGTTCTGCCTTATTTATAACCTGGTCTGGCTCCTCTGCTTTGTCCCATGGTCTTGATACTTCTGCAGACCCCCTACTTCAGGCAGGTATCTCACATGCACGTTGCTGGTGCCTCTTTGTTGGTGGTCACAGGATTTCCTGTTCTGCTTTTGAGGTAGCCCACTTTTATACCCATCAGAGTGGCAAAAGTTACCAATCCCTGAGTGAGTCTTTTACAGCTTATTTGCATGTTCATTTGATAATCACAAAAACTTGATGGAAGAGCCATACCAAGTAATTTGATTTCATCACATCTTTCAATTCCACATTTTCTATGAACTTTTGGAAGCCCCTTATAAATGGAGGAGATTTTGGCCTATGTCTTCCCCCATTTCACTCCACGTTTTGGGGATTTTTCTTCAATTGTTGAAAACTTTGTGAAGGTTTTTCTTTATAATATAGATTGTAGAATTTGTCCTCAGTTTTCTCTCCGGTCTCTTGCTTTTGCTCTTGTTTGGTTTTGCCGTAGGAGGTTTATTCTTATTTTTATGAGTCAAATGGATGAATGGTGTTTCCAGTATTGCTTTCAGGAGCACTGTGGGTGAAGTAGATTATGTGTAGAGCATCAGCACTTGGAACCGCCCAGTGCTTCTATGAGAGACATATGGGCCTTTCTGTTCCTGCCAAAGTGTGGGTTCTATTCTGTTATATAGTATTGATACGAGTCAGAAGCTACTCTGGCAGTGAGTTTGGTTTTTGGTATATTGCTTTGGCCTTTGGGTTATAGTCAGAAAATATCATTAATTCAAAATGGATCTACTGTGTTGAAGGGGGAGGGAATGCTGGAGCTACTTATCCAAGATAAACAAAGAAAATCCTCCCTGCTCTATTTATCACTGTTCCAAATCTTAGTTCTTAATGCCTGAGCCAGAGTGATCACTAGTCTAGAGATCACACCAATCTATTTATTTTACTGTTAACTTTTTATTATAGAAAACCTTGGGCATACATAAAGAAAGGGAACCACCCATGTACCCACGGCAGTGCTTCCGTGGTGATCAGTTCTTTCAGGGCCTTGACTTGCAGGTTTTCAGCGAACGTGAATGAATGATCTTTGTAAAGAGGAATGTTTGGACTAGCCTAGGAGGCTTTGCCCAACTAGCCTCCCAGGCTCTTTGGCTTCCTTTCAATGATGTTGGCACCCAGCCTGACCTCTTTTATGCTTCTGTGGTTCCACCATTTCCACAAATCTGAACTTTATAGAAAAAATGAAGATAATCAGCCAGGGATTAACAAAGCTGCCATAGATCGGTAAACTATTTCAAAGGAGGCTTGGCAGATTGATGCATTAATAGTTCTCTCTCTCAAATTAAGATAAATACTATTTACTGTATATATGAATATTGGTGTATATATATATATATATATCTGCTTTCCATGGTTCAGTGTTGTTGGAGCCAGCAGACATTTTTATCAATGAGCCTACGGAGACATTTTCTATAGACTTTTTAAAAGCCAAACTAACTGTAACACAGAAAACACTCTCAAGATTCTAATTTCCTTAATGGCATTTTCCTTGTGTTAGCATAATTCAAACCCAAACTATATTGCTTTCTTTGGCTAACCTCCACAGGAATTGTTTTATTAATTCATTAAAATTTTTTCAACTTATCAAAAATCCATGAGTTGTTTGAAGGAATAATGAGAGATCACAAGCACTCAGGGCTGCCTTACTTACATTTCATGGACCTGCATTTTATTTGCAACAACGTTCGTCAATCCCCCCCCTGAAGCAGGACTTTGAGCTGGTTCAGTCATGGTGAACACAGCGAAACCAAAACAGATCTGAATTTGTAAAAGGCAGGTACCAGAACTGTAACCCAAACTGGAAAAACTATAGTTCAAAGCTCTGGCCAGGGTGACTTGGATGCGGCCTAGTGAGCCCTGTCAGGAGCCTGCTGGAGAGACTTGCATGCACAGTGGTGCCGTCAGTCCATGTGAGGGATTTAGTTTGGCTCTTTAAGTCATGGCCTTTACCCGTCCCACCAGAGACCCTGTAGGTAAGCAGGTGAGGAGAAGCTCCTGAGCGGGTTACATGATTCTGCTGTGAGTGATTGTTAGAAGGGTTCACTGGGAGCATCTCAGAAGCAGGAAGGGGACTCTTCCTATGAGCTAGAGAGAAGAGCCTGGAGTGGAGCGAGCCCTCTGTGCATTTACCTTCCTAGACCCAGGAGGCAGCTTTGATGCCAGAAGAGCATGAGACAGAGGGCTAGACTTCTCAGGGCAGAGAGCAGATAAAACCAGGTGCCTTGGGGCAGGAGACTGATCTGTGGAGTGAGAGTTTCTGGGAACTCAATCGGGAAATGGGTGTGCCATCGGACCCCTAACGCTGGAGTTGAGTGCCTTCCGGCTGAGGCTTCTATCAGAACAGGATGCCCTTTGGGCATGTATTGACTGTCTTAAAAGAACTTTGTAACCTTGCTGTAGCAGGGCAGAGGCCAGGCCAAGACGCTGAGAGCCTGGGGGAGGCCTGCCAGTGGGCAGAGCAAAGCAGAAACTGTCCTGACTGAACAACTCAATCCCAGTGTTTCTCACTGAATTGTAAACTGTTAAGTTCCCTAAGAATCAAGAGCAGCGGCTGTGAGCTCTGTATGACGATTGCAATGATTTATCAAAGCCAGCCACAGAACCAGAGTGGGTCTGACCTCTGCCTCGCGGCAATGAAGCTGGAAGAGGTCAAATGTGACCCTCACCTCATTTCCTCAGCTGCCACTTTTGAGCTGGGCACCGTTGTCTCCCACCCTGCCATTCAAGAGATTTGGTTGCCATGCAATCTTGTTTTCTAAGAGGGAGATTAAGGTTCTGAGAGGGCATCAATCTTTAGTTTTTCCCATCCCAGTTATCTTTCCCGGACCACCCACATTTTGAAAATCTGAGTCCCTTCTGGTTTTACTACTGGGAAGTACTGTTTGAAACCCTCTTTTGAAGTCCTACATTAGATTCAGAATGACAGTTCTCCCTGCTTCATGTAGAAGCCCGATAGTCAAATGCTAGTAACTAAATGCTGAGGATTGTAACCTGAAGAAGCACTGTTTACGGAAACACAAGGACATGCTGTATTGTAAAGTCTCCATTAATGATTGTAAAGCAGTTGCATAAGTAGAGCCAACTTTAGTCTCTTTCTTTTCTTTTTTTCATGGCCAGAGAGAATGCTTGCTGGCAAGAAATGGGTGGGAAGGACTGGTCTACTGAAAGGGATCTTGCTGCATTTGTTGCTGTTGGCTGCTAACTGAGCCACTCCTGGTGACCCCCTGAGTGCAAAGTAGAACCGTCTCAGAGGGGCTTCAAGGCTGTGACTGGTAGGACAATCCCCAGGCTTGACTGCTGAAGAGCCCCTGGGTAGGTGTGGCCTGTCAATCGTGGGCAGGTAGCCAAGTAGGAAGTTTACCTTGTGTACCACTCGGGGACTAGGCTAGGGTTCATGATTTTTCTTGTGACCCTGCCTGATGGACTGTGTTGCATTCTGTATTTCTTGACCTGCAGTCTTCTTCTTTTTAAAAAATCATTTTATTGGGGGCTCCTAAAGCTCTTAACACAATCCATCCATACATCCATTGTGTCATGCACATTAGTGCATATGATGCCATCATCATTTAAAAAAACATTTTATATTTGAGCCCTTGGTATCAGCTCCTTATTTTTTCCCCTCCCTCCCCCACTTTCCCTCATGAACCTTTGATAATTTATAATTTTTTCCCATGGATGACACCAACTACTATCTCCCTTCACCCACTTTTCTGTTGTTCGTCCCCTCGGGGATGGGGTATGTGTGTGTGTTATACATCAAACTTTGTGACTGGTTCTTCCTTTCTCCCTCCACCTTACCTCTACCCTTTTTGTATGGCTACTTTCATTATTGGTCCTGAGTGATTTTATCTGTACTGGATTTCCTGTGTTTCCAGCTCTTATCTGTACCCGTGTACATACTCTGGTCCAGCTGGATTTGTAAGGTAGAATGGGGTCATGATAGTCGGGGGGAGGAAGCATTAAGGAACTAGAGGAAAGTTATAAGTTTCGTTGGTGCTATACTGCACCCTGACTGGCTTGTCTCTTCCCTTGTGACCTTTTTGTAAGACTATGTCTAGTAGTCTAGAGATGGGCATTAGGTCTCCATTCTGGCCACCCCCTCCTTTTCATGGATATGATTTTCTGTTCTAGGTCTTTGATGCCTGATACCAATCCCATTGACAATTCATGATCACACAGGCTGGTGTGCTTCTTCCATGTGGGCTCTGTTGCTTCTCAGTTAGATAGCCACTTGTTTATCTTTAAGTCTTTAAGACCCCAGATGCTATATCTTTTGATAGCTGGCCACCATCAGCTTTCTTTACCACGTATTTGCTTATGCACCCATTTGTCTTCTTCTTCTTCTTTTTAGCTGATGTT
Source organism: Echinops telfairi (assembly GCF_000313985.2). Classification (NCBI taxonomy): domain Eukaryota; kingdom Metazoa; phylum Chordata; class Mammalia; order Afrosoricida; family Tenrecidae; genus Echinops; species Echinops telfairi. The sequence goes on from NW_022111369.1 coordinate 33,878,935, forward strand.
ACTTTTTATTGAATAAAATGAGCAGGCCCACTTTGTCTTCTACGATCTTGTTGGGAAGGTGAGCATCACAGAATGCCAGGTTATTAGAACAAAGTGTTCTTGTGTTGAGGGAGTATTTGAGTAGTGGTCCAATGCCCATCTGCTA
>NW_022111369.1:33879689-33881352 GCF_000313985.2 Echinops telfairi
TCTCTCTCTCTTTCCTTTTAGCTTATGCTGTCCATTCCTCTTTTAAATCACAGCTTGTCCACAAAAAAGAATTTTCTTAAGTTATCCAGAAGGATTATAAAATACAATCATTTTTTCCCCTCTGGTGACTATTTTGTTCCTGAATATGTGACAAGGATCTTTTGTGGATTTGGGAATATCAAATGTAAGTTCAGCATTAAGTTCATTATGAAACAGAAGTTCTTTATTGGTCTGTCGAAAGTAGTGACAACCCTGATTAGAAAACAGCTTGATAATTGGTTCTGTGCACATGCCAAAAGCACGAGGAACATTGTAGTATTTGTGTGTATATAATTAAGACCTTTCCCCCAAGTCTAGTTTTTAGCTTATTGAAGTTTGCACACTTAAAATTTCCACCCAAAGCCTCTAGAGTTTTGTCATTCAAAACCAGAATGTACATATGTCTTTTTCTTTTGGGAGCCTCATATTTCAACTACAGTAAAAAGAGAATTGTAGATGTGGAGATAAAGCAAAGTAAAAATGGACAACCAATGACCTCAAGTCTGCAGTGAACCTGGTTTTTATTTCCTTGTACTGTTTGTTAGTTTAGCTTGGCTTGAAGACCAAGTCTACTATAAAAACAAAATTTTTCCTTTGGATTCATATATCAATTTCTCATTGAAAATGCCCTGCGGAGTTGGATACTTTTTTTCCCCCCTTCAAGTTGGCCATGATGTTTGAAGGTAGTACTCTGTCAGTTTACGCTGTAGTGGCAGTTTCATTGTGAAGGACTTTAAAACTAGTCAGTTGCTGTGTTTCAGAAATAATATTAGGCCTTAAATACTTTTATTTTTAATTGGTTATGTTACTCGATGTATATGCCTTTTTAAAGGTTTTGAATATATATCTTCAAATTTTTGCTTTTAACAATTGCATTTAGTTAACAGAACTCCAGAAAAATATCTACAAATATAAAATTTATAATGAATACTGATTGAGTTGTTATATCAGGAAAAATAATGGTAGAGCAACTAGATGTTTGGCAATTAATTAATACAGCACTTTGCTAACTAGAGGACTAGAGAACATTGAAAACAAACAGTAAACCATGAAACAAAAAGTGAAATGTTCCTTGCCCTTGCTCTCAGAAGTAGAGAGAATGGTATATCAGTCATTTTCATAATCTAGTACACGGTTCTTTATTTTCATGCCAAATCTTACTTTTATTTTACTTCTAGAAAGGATCTACTTTTATTTTTTAATCTTTTTTTGGGTGGCTTGTACAGCTCTTATCACAATCCATCCATCCATTGTGTCAAGCACATTTGTGCCTTTGCTGCCATCATCATTTTCAAAACATTTTCTTTCTACTTGAGCTTCTCATTTTCCCCCTTCTTCCCCCACCCTCCCTCCCTCATGAACCCTTGATAGTTTATAAATTCTTTTTTCATGTCTTACACTGACCAATGTTTCCCTTGACCCACTTTTCTGTTGTCCAGTCCCCCGGTAGAGGGTTATAGTTAGATCACTGTGATCAGTTTCTCCCATGTCCCCCCACCTTACCCTTACCCTCCTGGTATGGCTATTCTCATATTGGTCCTGAGCAGTTTATCTGTTCTAGACTCCCTGTGTTTCCAGGTCTTATCTGTACCAGTGTACCTGCTCTGGTCTAGTCAGACTTGTA
>NW_022111369.1:33882707-33890073 GCF_000313985.2 Echinops telfairi
TTGGTACCTCATGATCACATAGGCTGATGTGTTTCTTCCTTGTGGGCTTTGTTGCTTCTCAGCTAGATGGCCACTGGTTTATCTTCAAGCCTTTAAGACCCCAGATGCTGGTCACCATCAGCTTTCTTCACCACATTTGCTTATGCACCCGCTTTGTCTTCAGCAATCGTGCTGGGAAGCTGAGCGTCTCAGAATGCCAGGTTCTTGTGTTGAGGGAGTAATTGTGTAGAGGCCCAAAAAGACCAACCATTACGATGAGTGAAGAAGCTTTGTCTAATATCTAGAAACTAATGAACCATCAGTGTAATGGCTACTGAAGTAAGATCTGAAATGATTTGATGTGTTCATTTTTAAGTAATCAGCTCTGCTTCAGCAAGGTTTGTGTTCAGTGGGTTCCAAAAGTGTTATGTCTTGATCAGCTAGCTCAGTTCATCTTTTTACCAGCCATTTAGTCACAATCAACGCAAAGGCAGATGTTTTTATCTAAAGAAACGCCATGGGACAAGTCTTGGATGTACCAATATCATCCAGAGAGGAGGACCCAATCAAAACCGTGGCTCTTGGAGGAATCTATTGGTCCTCTAAATTAAAGGCAGAGAGATCACAGAGGGCTATCTCTAGGGGAGCGATTCCAGAGAGGGATAAACTTAATAGATTTTCTGAAGCACATGGCACAATCATAGGGGCTTATGTTGCGGAAGTTGTTTTAAGGAAATGGAAAACTGCGTTGGTGAGAAATAGGCCAGGAACATTGCGCTGAGAATTTTTTTCCCTTGCAACACAATGCATCTTTGGTGGTAGCGAGGGCTGTCCTATAGTACTTTTATTGGCACCCCTTACCTTCCCCACTCTACAGCCCTGACTTTGCCTTTCAGACTTCTTTTTTTTGTTCCCCAAACTCATAAAACACTTGATAGGAGCACAGCCGAGTCCTTTGAGGATGCCACAGCTGCTGTTTGATGTGATGCAAATAAAAAAGCTCAGACTTCTTTGGGGAAAGGTTAGAGATCAGCCCTAGATTAGGAGTGGAGAACAGCCAGCCTGTGGGTCCTGTAAGGCTCACCAAGTCAGCAATGCCCGCTGACACCTCACCAAAGCGAAGCCAGGCATTCTAACTATCACGTGAAGCATGAGTTAATTAAATTTGTTTGACAAATTATGGCTCATGAGTGATGTTACAGATATCCAAAAAACCCTTGGCAGAAAAAAATTTCCCAACCCCTGACCTAGATGGAGGATGGTTTTTTGGAAACAGTAGCTCCCTGTTGATAATTTTGTTCAACAAAAGTTTTGATGATTTTGTAATATTGTTCTTTTTTTACTTATTGTATTTCCAGGCTCACCATTTCCTTCCATAATAATTTTTCCTTGATTTCTCCTGCCTTCTTTCCATTAGAGATCTGAGGTTAAGTTCTACGTGTTTAGGTCACGGGCGTGTGCGTGTGTGTGTGTGTGTGTGTGTGTGTGTGTGTGAAGCTTTGTTAGAGTATTTGTGCTGTATTGCCAACCTCCACTCCTTATTTGTATTCCTTCTATGACAGTAACCTATTTCCCACTGAGTCTGTGGGACTTCACGCTGATATTTTTGAAATGAATAAATGCCTAATAGTTACTTATTGTTAGGTTACAAATCTCAGTAGAGAGTCTCTATGAATCAGAATGCATTCAGTGTCGGTAGTTTCTTGTTCTTGTGTTTTTATGTTACAAGTTACTCAAGACACTGATAGCGGACAAAACAAAAATGCATTCTCTCACATTCCTGCAGGTCAGAGGTGGTTTCGCTGTTTGGTTCTGACTTAGGGTTTCTGATGAAGGGAAGTCAAGGAGTCAGGACGGGTCACCCACACGGCTGCCACAGAAAGCCTCAGGCTGCACTGCCCTGTTGGCTTTTGGCAGGAAGTCTCAGGCCCACTCCTTGCGGCCTGCTCCATAGCGCTGCTTGAATGCCCGTCTAGCACCGACATTGGCTTCCTTCAGAGTAAGGGACCCATGAGAGAGAAGAGAGGAAAGCATCATTCCTTTGATGCCTTAATCTCAGAAACCACACCTGGTCAGTTTACCACATGCTGTGCCTTAACAACAAGTAACTAAATTCAATTTATAATTCAGGAGCCAGGTAGACTTTACCTTTTAAGGAAAATATATCAAAAAATTTGTAGACACGTTTAGTCATGACCACAGGGTAAAGGAATTAATTTATGATTCTCCCTTGGCCCTGGCCCATAGGTCATTCCCCTCTTTTGAAAAATATTTGTCTAAATAGAAAGTTATTTTTCTAAAAAGTATACTTTTGTTAAAATATTTTACTTATTCATATTAACAACCAGATTGCGTATGTGTTTACAACGAGCTAAACATGTATCTAAGAATATTGATGATTTTATCAAACTCTTTTACTTAGAGTCTAGAAATAAAATAATAAAGTCAACACATAAGTTTTGTATTGCCTGTCACAGAATTTCCTGCTGTGGGGCTTATCAAAGTAATTAGAAATTAAAAGGAAACTGCCCCCCCCCCCAGTATATACACTTTTAAGTTGAAAAAAAAAAAGCAAAGTAAAATCTTTTAGATTTGTAGGTTATATTGTATTTTAAACTAATGTATACAAAACAACCTTTTTAGCCTAATCCACTAATTTTCTTTCTTCTGTTATTATTCAGACCCTTTTCTAGGTGCTGGCTGTAGATGAACAAGAGAGACGTGGTCTTGTCTATTTGGAGCTTAGCTCTGGTGGGGAGCTGCATCATAAAATAGGAGTAAGGAGTCACCCGTAGTGAGAAATCGTGTTTATTGGGGATGATGGAATTGAAGTGACAAAGGGTGATGAGAATGTATCAGCAGACACAGCCCCAGAGACAGTTTTCTGGACAAATCAGAAGTGGGAATGAGTCTTGGACATTCTAATAGGTTCCAAGGTCCAACCCAAACAGTGGCCTCCCAGCGGATCTGCCGGGTCAGTTCAGTCAGGGCACAGAGGCCAGCTATGGTGGTATTCCACGTTTTGAATTCCTAAGGAGTAACCTTGATGTGTCTTCCCAGGGACACAGGGTGATCACAAGGCTTGATTAAGAGGAAGTTTTCAGAAGATTGAAAACTGCACTGAAAAAAAGGGCAAGAAAATTGTTCTAAGAAAATGTTTCCCCCCATATACCTACTCATTCTATCAGAGAAAGCTGAGCCCATTCACCCAGAGGAGCACTGATCTTGTCCCATTCAGACTTCTTATTGTTCCCTAAAAGCAAAGGACAATGAAATGAATATGATTTGAGTCTCTGAGGGATGCCAGACCTGCCATTGTGACAGGAGGTAAATTGAGGGGGTTCTGGGAAGGGTTCAGAGAGGGAGGACACACCACCGTTAAACGTGCATAGATGCTGATGGAGAACATGATGGGACGCAATAGCTTCTCATTTGGGTATTTTTGTTTCATAAATATTTCTATGGTTTTGTGGCAGTACTTATGGACTTGCCCACGTATTGAATGCAAATGGACCTTTTACACTTAGGTCCTGTGTGGAGATAAAGATGTGGATGTGTGTTGCATAATTGGTTAAATGGAGAAATCTGTGCAAACTATATTGTCCATATGCTTTGCCCCTCTGCCTCTTCAGTCTGTGTCATGTATATCTATAAGTCTGTTTCCTTCATAGGAAACTTGTTTCTTAAATCATGAAACATTATGATAAAAGCATGCTTTGAAATGTTTTGAAGTCTTATGCTTCGGAAGATAGACTAGAGCAGTATTGTACTAAAAGTTATTTCTATTCTTTTGTATCAGTGCTGTATAACTATTAATGTATAATTGATTGCATCTTGTTAATGAACAGTTTGATATGCAATTAAGAATTATATATTGATAATTAAAATTGGACATGCCTACATATATTGGACATTCCTAGTCCTTTGAAGGCAAATATAAAACCTTGAATTTGAAGCTCTGAGATCTGGTTCTACTGTCTGCTTTCTGCCTCACTGTCTTTCCCTGTGGATCAGTCGAAGTAGTAACTCAACCACCTCTTTTCATGTATTCTATGGAAGATGTTGTAAACGCTTCACTGAAATTATGTAGTGCCTGAAGTTTTCCATTACTTGGAATGCTGCAATTATGTTTTTAATGATATTGTGGAGGAGAACACTTATTTCACAGATATTATGTCAGTTTTATGTCCATTTCAAATAGAAATATCTCAGCATTCCAGATATGCATCTCAATGGAAAAAAAAATAGGTGTTTTCCTGGAAAGTTACAGAACATTAAAAGGTGCCTTTGATTTGTTTCTCAGTGGGAAAAACTTACCTGTCAAGTGTATGTACCAAGTGTAGCGACCAGAATTTTGGAACTTGACATTCACTGTAGAATGGAGTTCACAGTGGCTGACCGTCCCTACATAGCTTGGTCACCTTAATTCGGTCTTCTACCTTGCCAGGACAAGGCCTCCTAAAGAGCACACAAGGATCGATGCCTTGCCTTTGGGACTGCCCCCCAAACTTTACTCCTCCTTCTATCAATATTTATTCTCATAAGTCTTGGCAAAATGTTGCAAATGAACCCGTTACACTTTTTACTTCCTGAGAAAACCTGTCTAGTAGAGGAATCAGCACTTTTGGCCTTTTGTTTATGAATGCCTATCACTGTAGAATGGCATTTCATTAATTCTAAGAGTAATGTTTACCCCTTGTTTGAAGAAGCTAGACTGCATCTCAGAGTGGATGTTATTGTGTCATTTTTAAAATTGGCACGCGTTTTGTGTGGTTGTTACATAAAATACTGAGAGTCTTGTTCTGGGTAGTAAGACGCCGTGGTGGCTCAGAGGTTTAAGTGCTTGGGTGTCCTGTCAGTCGCCCCTAGTCCGTAGGTGGTTAGAAGGTTTTTACTCATGTTCTGATGCAGCCTCAAGTAAAAGATGCATTTAGATACATTATCTCCAATCCTGACACGTCTAGGATTTCAACCTAGTAGTATCACGCCTCCACATTCTGTCTGTTAGAAATGAGTCTATATTCAGAGTGGAGTTAGTCTCCACCTTCTAAAATAGCGGTTCTCAATCTGTTCGTCGCAACCCCTTTGAGGGTCGAATGACCCTTTCACAGGGGTCGCCGGATTCATAGCAGTAGCAAAATTACAGTTCAGAAGTAGCTATGAAAATAATTTTATGGTTGGGGGTCACTACAACAACTATATTAAAGAGTCGGGACATTAGGAAGGTCGAGAACCACTGCTCTAAAGAAAGAAATATAAAAGTAGAGACTCTTTTTGATGTGCATGCTTTTGGTCATGATGAGAGATTCATTTTGTTCTTTAAAAGAGATTGTTGGCATTGATGTTTGTGTGGATTGTGATAAGAGTCGTATGAGCCCCTAATAAAGTGATTTTTAAAAAGTAATTAATTAAGAAAAAGGAAAAAGAGATTGTTGGCTTTGATTTCAATACAAATGGCCCATAGAGAATAGTGGTTGGTCACTGTGAATTCTTTTGTCTTCTTTAACTTGAGACACTGTCTATGATCTATTAATAAGCACAGAAGCCGCAATTAGTCTGAATGATCTGAATGTACAAGAAATAATGTTCTTCTAATTTTTCGTGTTTGATTATTTAACTGATTTTATCGAACTTATAGAAAAATACATGTAACTTAGAAGTTGTCTTTATTCTTAATTATATGAAAGTACTAAATCATACATCATGTTTTCTCTGAAAATTTTTTTGTTTGTGTTTGCCAGATTTATTCTTTTGATTAATTCAAACTATACTGATGGTCAACTTGTAACACCTAGTGCCAAAATTAAAAATATATATATAGGTAATTTACAGAACTAAAACACAGATGGCAGCGTCTTTGGGCACGTGCTAGCTTTTCTTGACCACTTGGAGACATGAAAGAGATTTGAGAGCAAAATGGGAAAATTTGAGTATCAGAAGGGCTGATCACTGTGATAGCAGCCACCCTTTATATTTATGGCTGATCTACAGAATAGAATAGATGTAGTTTGAGATCCTTGGACTACACTTCTCTTGTGTGTCATGTGTCATGTTTGAGAGAATGAGTATTGCACCCCGCACTTTATAGCTTGGATAGCACCTCTCAAAGGGTGCAAAAATACCACGGAGAAGCCCTGAAATAGGTTATTGATTTGATGCCCTACAGAGAATCAGCAATATTACCAGGAATCAAGTTTATTCTTGGGAATAAAACCTAGGAGTGGATAGCACCTGTCAAAGGGTGTAAAAATACCACAGAGAAACCCTGAAATAGGTTATTGATTTGATGCCCTACAGAGATTCAGCAATATTACCAGGAATCAAGTTTATTCTTGGGAATAAAACCTAGGAGTGGAGTGACTCAATTTCAAACCCAAACTATAGTTTCTGATCTGTTTTTCATTGTTAAACTGCCCTGAATGATTAAAGAATGTTCTTTCTTACTGTATTTGGCTTGTTTAATTGGTCATTCTGTTTTGTTCATTTTTCTTTTCAAATGATCGTACAATGACATTGACCTGTTTGGGTCCATAGTGTGCTACCCATGGTATAGCTACCAGCTCAATGAAGGCAGAAAACATTTCCATGGCCCCTAAAAAAACTTCTGTGCTATCCTCAGCCTTTAACATCAGAAAACCACCGCCCTACGCTCCACCACTGTAGTTTTCCTTAATTGAATCACACAGAATGTAGTCTGTTGACACTGGTTACTTTCACTTAGCATGGAGTTGTATTTGTATCAATGGTCATGTATACTTTAGTTGAATGGATGCGCCACTGTGTGCACACACATCCTCATGTGCAGGCTCAAGGACATTTAGGTTTTGTTCGGGTATTAGGTTTCAATGACATATAGGCTTCCTTAGGCAATAATGAAGATAGTGATGCCGTAAACTTTGTGTGTTGGTTTTGGTGAGTGATAAGTTTTCGTTTCTCTAGTGTAAGCATCAGCAACATTTTTTTTCCTTCCTGTAAAGAGCTGGAAAGGAAGTCTTTTCCGCTTTGCTGGCCATAAGATCTCTGTGATAATTACTCAGATCGGCTGAATAATAGAACAATAAGCAAATGGGTGTGGCCACCTCATGATCAGACCTTATTTATGAAGGCATTGGTAATCCTGGTGGGCAGGTGAACAGGAGAAGGCAGGATTTGGTAATACTGGACCCTTAGTAGTTAAACGCTCAGCTACTAATGAGAAAAAAAAAAGTAAAAACAATAGCCAAACTCACTATACTCAAGTTTATAATACAAGTTTCTCGGGAATGGGGGAGGGAGCAAACCATATGGGAGGGTACACTAGAATTGATTGTAATGATGTTTATACAATGCTTTAAAAGTGACTAAATATGGAAGTGTAGAATATGTATATTTTATATCAATAAAATGG
>NW_022111369.1:33890173-33902301 GCF_000313985.2 Echinops telfairi
CCAGAGGACAGGATAGAGCTAACTGCTCCCTTGGGTTTCTAAGACTTTCACCCTTCCCCAGGGCTAGAAAGCCTCATCCTTGTCCAGCAGAGCAGCTAGTGAATTCCAGCCACTGCCCTCTGATTGATCGTTTGTGTGTTTAGCCCACTGCCCCCTCAGGGCTCCTGCCGGTGAAGATTAGCCCTGCCAGCCCACCAGGCGCTCGCCTGGAGAAGGCTGCGGTGGCATTTTGCTGCGTCAAGATCCACGGCCTTGGAAACTCAATGAGGGCAGCCCTAGTCCACCTTTAGGGCCACCATAGGTTGGACTTCACTCAGCAGGTTTGGTTTGTTTTTAATAGTAGTTTCCAAGGAGCCCTGCGTGCAGTGGCTGAATGCTGCCCACTAGAACGTCAGCAGTGTGAACCCACCCAGCCTGTCGGAGGGAGGTAAACATGTTGATCTGCTTCTGGGAAGATGACAGCCTGGAACCGTCAGACAAGAGCACCGTGAGTCAGAATGGACTGGACAGCACACAGCAGTCACAATAGCACTAGGAATTTCGAAGAGTCCTGGGATGGCACAGCACTTACGCTCCTGACAACCGGCAGACAAGTTGGCTACTCAGACCCACACAGGGGCACCTCAGAAGCGAAGCCTGGTGGTCACTTGTGACGGGTCACAGCCTTGAAGACCCTATATAGGGAGCAGGGTTTCCGTGAGTCAGCATCGACTTGCAGACAGCAAAGAATAGCACTGTGTGGACTTCAAACCGTGTAATTACCTTGGAATGGGCTTGATGTGTCACATGATAACTCACTGCATCTGGTCGATGGTGACTCACATCAGCAGGGTAGAGCTGCCCTGTGAGCTTCCAAGACTGTAGCTGTTTACTGGAATAGAAGGCCCCGTCTTTCTCCTGTGGAGCAGCTGGTGGTTTCGAACTGCTGACTGTAGGGATTGCAGCCCAGTGTGTCACCACTAAATCTCTGTTTACTGAACAACAAGACAAAAAGCCAAATTGCCAAGGTCACTGGTTTTTTAAATGCTGAGTCCAAAGGAGCTGACCTTGTAGAATGTTACTGAATTTGAACTTGACTTCCAAGCAGACTCAGACAGTTCACTGTGGAGCAGCTTTGGGTTTGGCCTTCCATCGATGGTGTCCTGCCTTCTATTCCTGTTGGCATTCATGAGTGTCTTTGTGGGTCTTTTCTTCCCAGTGGGAAAGAAAGATGCTCACCCTGCTTTCAGTGGCTTTATTTGGATTAGTCAAGTGATGATGGGACTTATCAGGGAGGTTGCTTCTTTCTCCCATGGATGCATTAACGATGTAGAATCAAGCCTTTTAGGGTGTAAAATCAATTACACAGTTAATTTTATCCTAGGAATTGAGTGTACCGTATATACTCGTGCACAAGCTGAGTTTTTCAGCACATTTTAAATGCAGTCTTTGTGGTAAAATTAGGTGCCTCGGCTGATACTCCGGTCGGTTCATACTCGAGTATATGCGGCAATTGGACAGACAGCCATCATACGGTGGCGGGGGATCTCTTTAGAAACCTCTCTTTTTTACCTCCTCCCTGACAAACCCAGACTGCTTATGAAGGAAGGTCTTCTTTTGTCTGATGGAAATTTCTGGTGACAACTTAGGTGTTAATTCGTCATTTTTGTCCCTGAAGTGTCCTAGGAGTGCTTCCAAGGGCCAGCACCCACCAGATGCTGCTTATACCGTTGTCTGTATAATGTGTGAGATACAGAATTAGCCTTCTGTGGGCAGCATTTTTGTTTAATTTCCAATGGAAACAACCAAGGATATATACTGTCTTGGGCATACCACGTTCGTGAGTTTGGGGATGGTGAAAAGAAGGGAGAAGCATGTCCATCTCTGGTTAGAGTTAAAGATTAGCATAAGCTGCCAGCCTCAAAGATCAGTTTTCCTTCTTGATAAAAATACAACTCAGGTCTTTGATGCCTGATACCTGATCCCTTCGACGCCTTGTGATCTCACAGGCTGGTGTGCTTCTTTCATGTGGGCTTTGTTGTTTCTCAGTTAGATGGCCCCTTGTTTATCTTCCAGCCTATAGGACCCAAGATTCTATATATTTTGACAGCTGGGCACCGTCAGCTTTCTTCACCGCATTTGCCTATGCACCCGCTTTGTCTTCAGCATTCATGCCAGAGTAGGCTGGTGTGCTTCTTCCATGTGGGCTTTGTTGTTTCTTTAAAAAAAAAAAAATCATAGCATTGTGAATGAGGGCCCATCCATGGGAAATTGGACATCCCCTTGCAGAAGGGCTGCGGGGAGGAGACGAACCAGTCAGGGTGCAGTGTAGCAACGATGAAATATAAAACTTTCCTCTAGATCTTGAATGCTTCCTCCTCCCCCTCCCCACTGTCATGATCCCAATTCTACCTTACATATCCGGCTGGACCGGAGGATGTACACTGGCACAGATAGGAGTGGAAATATAGGGAATCCAGGACAGATGAACCCCTCAGGACCAGTGGTGGGAGTAGCAATATCGGGAGGGTGGGGGGATGGTGAGGGAGAAAGAGGGAACAGGATTAAAGGTCTACATGTAACCTCCTCCCTGGGGGACAGACAGTGGAGAAGTGGATGGGGGAGATGTAGGATGGTGTAAGACATGACAAAATAATGGTAATTTATAAATTATCAAGGAGGAAGGGGGAAGGGGGGAGCAAGGAGGGAGGGGAAAAATGAGGAGCTGATACCAGGGGCTCAAGTGGAAAGCAGGTGTTTTGAGAATGATGATGGTAACTTATCTACGAATGTGCTGGACACAATTGATGTATGTATGGATTGTGATAAGAGTTGTATGAGCCCCTAATAAAATGATTAAAAAAAATTCAACTCAGCATAAACTCAATAAAATATAAGTGAAGTTAACGTCATGGAGGTGGGAAGAACATTTAGTACTAATAGTATTCCCAACTGCCTTGAAGAGATGGTTGATTGTGTCCATGGGTGGGAAGTCCTGTTGATATAATAGGCTTAAAAAAATTTTTTTTAAGAGGTAACTATTTGGAAAATGAGTTCTTTCCTACCTTCTAATGGCTTAGACATTGGAAATTAATCATGATAACTGTCTTAGAGAATTAAGCAAAAAATCACAGATCATCTTCCTAAACTATGGTTTGCAAATCCAACAGTTAGCATGTGGTTTTAGGGTTTATTGCCTCATAAGCTAAGACAAATGGAGCACTGGTGGTGCACTGGGTATGCATTGGAGGCTAACCACCCACTGCTCCATGGCAGAAAATGGGGCTTTCCATTCCTGTAACGAATTACAGCCTCGGGAACTCACAGGGGCATCTCTACCCTGTCCTATAAGGTCACCGTGAGTCCGCAGCACCTCGATGGCAGTGTATTTGGTTCTATTGGAAGCCCCATTAATGAAGCCCTGGTGATGTGGTGGCTGATACACTGGGCTGCTAACCGTAAGGCCAGCAGTTTGAGACCTCCAGGTGCTCCTTGGGAGAAAGAGGAGATTTTCTACTCAGAGATTACAGAGTTGGAACCGCACAGGAACAGTTCCACCCTGTCCTACAGGGTAGGAACCGACTTTTTTTATAAACTAGAAGCCAACATTGCTGTTACTGTTTGCTGTAGTAGAAATGCTTGCTGACGCTGCTGCTCAGTGTGGAAGCTCAGCTGCCACTGGACAGGACAATGGTTTAAATCCACCAACTGTTCTGTGGGGAAAAGCCAAGGTTGGGTGATGCCCTACAGATTGACTGTCTGAGAAACCCTGTACAAAGTTGCCAGGACTTGAAAGCCACGAGATAGCACTGTGTTTTTGTTTGTTTCTAAAGTGACTGTTGAAGGATCCCTGGTTGTACAGTGTTTAAAGCATTGGCTTTTAAAGTTTAAATTAATTTGAGGTTAAGTTTGGAAAGCCACCTATATAGCTAGTGACCGCTTTGCAGATCAGAACAAATAGTTTTTTCCATCCCTGCTTGTTTTGACACACAAAGAGGTTTTGTGAGTGTTGCTTGTGGGAGTTTAATTCTGATATTTTGTGAGAATGTCGTTTGTGGGAGTTAATTTCTGATATTCTGTAGCTGAGCAGCAGTCTTCTGCCTCTTCAGTTATGGCCAGTGAAAACATAGTTTTGTTCATTGGTATGTAATTCTGCTTGGTTTAAGGAAATTAGAAACATTTGACTGTGTCTCTCCCACAGTGCAGGTTTGTCCTTGGATATTAATTGGTTTATCCAAAGACTGGACCTTGAATACCTTTTGTGTGTTTTTCTGTGGTTCCTCCAGGGTTACTGCGTCCTTCACTAGGGACTCTCTGGGACTATAAAGCCACCACCCCCCAAATAATTTTAACAAATCTATTTTCCACAGTTGAATATTAATTAATAACAAAATAAGGGTGACTTCCATAAAACCTAGTAACTGCATTCCTGTGGCAGTGATTCTCAATCCTGAGTGCATATTAAAATCAACTGGAGATCCTTTAACATCCTTTACCATCAGCCCGGAGTCTCTGGTGGATTCATTGCTGTTAGTGAAACGTCCTAAGGAGCCGTGGTGGTGGCCCACTTGTTAAAGGCTCGATTGCTTACCTAAAGGTCAGCAGTTCAAAACCACCAGCCATGCTGACAGAAGGACACAGCAGTTTACTTCCTTAAAGGTTATAGCCTTGCACCCAGAAATCCCGAAAATAGACGTCAGACTTGCAGGGCAGGTCTTGGCACCTCAGCAGACTTGATCGGAAAATGTTCATAGGGGTCAGCCGACAGACCTGGAACTATTTATAGGCCACCTTTTTCTCTTCTTTTTTTTTCATGCCTCTGCCTATAAGGCAAGATAAACAGTCACAAGGAGTAAACTGTGGACCGATGGTTCCAGGGAGGACAGAGGAGAGGGGGAGGTTCGGGAAAGAAAGGGGGGAGCCAACATACCCAGGGTGAAGGGAGCAATAAGAGCTCTAAAATCAATGGCGAAGAGGGTGTCGAATGCACGGTGGGGATGGATCAAGTGCACTGTAGCCGAGAGGAATTTGAAAACCCTGAATGAAGGTCAAACATGATAGTGGGGCAGGAGGAAAGTAAAAGGAAATAGAGGAAAGAACAAGGAGACTAAAGACATTTATAGAGGCATAAGTACAGGCACGTATATATGTAAATATATTAATATATAACGATAGGGATATACGTTTATGCATATTTACTGTATATACTTGTGTATACACTGAGATTTTTATCATATTTTTAATTAAGTTTTTGTGGTAAAATTATGTACCTCGGCTGATATTCAGGTCAGCTTATACTAGGGTATAGAAGGTATGTGTTAAGTTTCAAGGTAGCAGATAGACATTGGGCCTCTACTCAAGTTCTCCCTCAATGCCAGAACACTTTGTTCTAATAACCTGGCATTCTAATTCTGTGATGCACACCTTCCTGACATGATCGCTCACGTCAAAATGGGAGTATAAGCAAATGTGAAGAAAGCTGATGGAGGCCAGCTATTACAAGATATAGTAGCATCTAGTGTCTTAATGGCTTGAAGTTAAACAAGCGCCCATCTAGCATGGAAGCAACAAAACCCACACAGAAGCACACAAGCCTGTGTGATCATGAGGTGTCGATGGGATCAGGTATCAAGCATCAGAAGACCCTAAACAAACAATCCTATTGATGCAAATGAGGGATGTTGGAGTGGAGACCCAAAGCCATTCTGTAGATAATTGGACATCCCTTCACAGAAGGGCCACAAGGAAGGGCCACAAGTCAGCCAGGGTGCAGTATAGCACCAAGGAAACACAGAACATTCTTCAGGTTCTTTAATGCTTCCTCCCCCCACTATCATGACCCCAGTTCTACCTTACAGATCCGGCTAGACCGATGCATGTACACGGGTACAGATAAGAGCTCTCGACATACGGAATCCAGGACAGATAAACTCCTCAGGAACAGTCATGGGAGTAGAGATACAATGAGCGTAGGGGGAAGGTGGGGGGAGAAGGAGGAGAAAGGGGGAACCAATCACAGTGATGAAGTTTAACACACAGCCCCCCTTCTAGGGGGATGAAGCCCAGATACTTGGGTGAAGGGAGACAGCAGATGGTGTAAGATAAGGAAACAATAATTTATAATTTATCAAGGGTTCACGAGGGCGGGGGAGGGAGGGAAAAAAGGGGAGCTGGATACCAAGGCTCAAGTAGAAAGAAAATGTTTTGAGAATGATGGCAACATATGTACAAATGTGTTTGATACAACTGGTATGGATTGTTGTAGGAACCCCCAATAAAATGATTTATAAAAACAAAACAAAAAGTAAAGAGATCTTTTGCAGAAAAGCAAAAAAGATTATACCGTCTTGGAAACCCTGCGGGGGCAGTCCTGCTCCATACTACAAGGTTGCTGTGAGTGAGCATCAACAGAACAGCAAGAGGCCTGGGGAAGCCTGGGGCCTCAGCTTTCGTGTCTTTAAATTGCCGATTCCACGATACACCCAGTACTGAAATGGCTGTCATATGGGACAATGGGTGGACCTGGACCATTCTGGATGGGAGACTAATTCATAATCTGCTTTTCCTCTTTCTAGTTGGAGCCCAGATCTCGTCTTGACTCAATCATCACCAGGGGAATGGGCCCTATTGTGGTCACGCATCCAGATTTTGTAATCCAAGGAATGCCCTAAAGGTCAGTGGATGGCGAGATCAGGTCATGGAATTTTGTTCTTAATGTGCACTACCGTTCAATTTATTCATAATTTACTAATGTAAGATACTTGTGAGTATAGATGGCTCTTTGAATTGACTTGATTTATATTGCTACTATTATGTCTTTCATATGTTCCTATAGTATCATTTCTTGAAAATACAAACTCTGTATCTTTACAGGGGCGTATTTTCCATACACTATTTAAAGGAGTATACATGTCATATGTGTGCCTATATGCTTCTCCGTGCATATCTTACTTTTGCAAAGATATTCTAGAAATGTGCGTGATTCTATGGAGGAAACCTAGGGTGGTGTAGATATTTACTTCTAGTCTATATTCTTTTCATGTCCTTTTTAAAAAACCTCATCCATATATTAAATTTCAACATTTTTAAAAAAGTTTCTAATATTTTAATACAGTTTTATAAATATGCTTATAATTTTTATGTTTGGAAATTTTTTCCATCTTCACAGTTGTTGACATTGAGAGTCTATGGATTGTATGGTACAGTTCATGTTATTTAGGGTCATGTATCTGCCTCCTTTGTCCCCGGAAGCCCAAGTGCTAGGTTTTCATGGTGTAGCTCATTGGGCTGTGATCCGCAAGCTTGGTAGTTTGAAACCACCAGCCGTTTGGTGGGTGAAAGACCTGGCTTTCTACTCCAGTAAGCAGTTATAATCTCAGAAACTCACAGGGGGAGTTATGCCCTGTCCTATGGGGTCTCTGAGCCAGCTTTATCTTGTGGCAATGAGTTTGGTTTGGGGTTTACTTCTACTCTTGTTTTTTTTTTTAAATCTTACCATGGCCACACTGGTCTCCTTTTTAATCTTTTCACTCATTCCTATCCTTTTACGTCCTACTTCATCAGTGGCACTACCACAGCCCCAGTTATCCAACTGGAAGTTTTGCCTCAGTCCACTGTACTTCCTTTTCACTCATCCTCAGAGAGAATCCATTTCTGTATGGTTAATCCTCAGTTACTAGCATTCCTTGTCTTTCCCCATGGCACTACTCCAGGCCTCACTACTCCAGGCCTTTCCCCAACCGGTACGGTCTTCACCACAGAAAAGGAGCCTGGTAGTGCATTGGGTTGAGCATTAGGGCTGCTAACTTCAAGCTCAGCAGTCCTGTTGCCAAAGAAATTTGAGGTTGCCTGTTTCCAAAAATGCCCCCTCCCCCCAACTTGTGAATTAGGTGAAGGTTTACAGTTTCATATCCAATTGCTCATCAAGCCTCCTCCTACACTGTTTCCATCGTTTTATTCCCCATCTCTTGTTGGATTCTCTCTTTCCTTTTCTTCAAGTTAACATCTGCCTAGGCTCTAGCCTGTGACTCTCTTCTCTCTCCCTGTCGCTCCTGCAGTAAGTGATAATGGAGAGTTGGCTTCCCTACGGTCACAAGGCAGGGGTCAGACAAGCCTCCACGGTCCATCCTTCATTATCTATTCCTACACCAACGGTTCCTCCCCCAGCACTCTGCGTCTATGCCGGGTTTGATGGTTCATTGCATTGGGCACACAAACCACAATTAAGGAGGTTTCTTGGGGAAGTCAATAGGTTATCACAAGTCAGGACCAGCCAGAAGTAAGGATACAGCCCTTGGTCTCTGCAGCCAGCAGCCACGTCTCTCTGGGCCTCAGTCCCACAGCCACATGGTCCCTTGGCCTTTGCCTCCGTGGATCAGGAAGTTAGACTGTCAGTCACTGTTGTATAGCATAGTCTTGGGGGTACATCTAGTCTTGAGGCTTCTCCTCTGAGCTTTTGTGCCACAGTCTGGGATGCATCAGACAGAGATATTGGACATACTCTTCAAAAATGGCCCAGGACTTATTCTCTCTTCTCTGCTTCAAAAAAGCCTCATCCTTATAGCCAGGAGTGATAGTAACAACAACTGACCAGTCAGTCCCCTCTGTTCGTGTTACTCATGCCTTATCTGCACAGTCCCACTTAGCCATTTCGTGGGAGTTGGAAACTGGGGTTGTGGTGTAGAAGGGGTGCCTTCTACTCATCTGTGGTAGTGGTAGTGTTAGATGCTATTGAACCCCTTCTGACCCATATTGACCCTGTGCACAACAGAATGAAACATGCTACACCCTGCACCATCCCCACAATTGTTCCTGTGCTTGAGCCCATTATTGCAGCCCCTGTGTCCATCCATCTCCTTTAGGGCCTTCCTCTCCTTTGCTGCCCCTCCATGCGATGTCCTTCTCCAAAGTCTAGTCTTTCCATAACATGCCTACAGTATGTAAGATGTAGTCTCACCATGCTTGTCTTTAAGGAGCACTCTGGCCTTACCTCTTCCAAGACAGATCTGCTTGTCCTTTTAGCAGTCCATGATACTCGTAATATCCTTCTCCAGCACCACAATACAAATGAACCCATTCTTCAGTCTTCTTTATTCAGTGTCCACCTTCACATGCATATGGGGCAATGCAGAATACCATGGCTTGGTCAGGCACGTCTTAGCCCGCAAAATAATGTCCTTGCTTTTTGATAGTCTAAAGAGGTCTGGTGCAGCAGATTGACCTAATGCAACATGCCTTTTGATCTTTTGGCAGTTGTTTCCATGAGGATTGTGAAACAAGACAGAATCTTTGACAACTTCAACTCCCCCCACCCCTACTTATTAATGATTTTACCTATTAGTCCATTGCGAGAACTTTGGTCATTACACTGAATTGCAATCCATCCGGCAGGCTGCAGTCCTTGATCATCATCAGCAAGTGGTTCAAGCCCTCCTCACTTTAAGCAAGCCAGGTTGTCTCGTCTGCGTATCACCGGTTGGTAAGGAGTCAGAGCCTTAATAAGCCATTAGATGTGGGTAAAAGAGCCATATGAGGAATTTTCTCTTCTCCACACTTCCCATCAAAGTCTGTTTCTTTTAGCGTGAAAAATTTTGAATTTTAAAAGAAGTATTACAGTGCTCTCCTACATCATTTGCCCTTTTGTGATTGACTACTAATTTTACTCAGTGTAATGCCCTTCAGGTTCATGTATGCCATTAGGTGTTTCACAAATTCAAAGTTATTCTTTACTGTTGTTTAGTATTCTTTGTGGCAATGAGTTTGATTTTTTTCTCATGTTTTGAGTATTCCATTGTATGTGTCTACAGTGGTTCAAATAAGCATTGCAGTGGTTACACAGAACTCACATGTAATCATGACAAAAATCATGATTAAAGAGTTTATGGAGGAAGTTAACAGGTTGTAATGCAGGTGAGAAATGCTCAAGATATAGTTATTCATCAGGACATGTTCCAAAGTTTTTTTCAGGCCTGCTAATAGATTCCTAAAGGGCATACATGCATGCCTCAACTTCAGAGTCTGTCAGCTCAAGCTCTGTGGGTGAGCAAACCCAGTTTCCTGAATTCAGTGCCCAGAGATACCCTACCCTCCTCCAAAAGCCAGCCCCTCCCCAAAGCACTCAGCTGGGCATGCTTCATGAGCTGGAAGTTGTCCACCACTCTGTTTCAAGTTCTGGCTTCTGGTTCGGCTGCTCCTCCGATGTCATGGCTGTCTTCTGGATACAGGAGGCTCATTGCACAGGGATCTCAGGTCCAGAGACGCCTTGCTCTTACTGGTAATGAAATCCCCTCCCTCCTCTGCTTTCTCAGAGGACTAATTCAAATCCAGCAGGATGACATTCCATTGAATCCGGTTCATAATTACTCACAGGTGAATCTTACCAGTCTCTTCCCCACCTTTTTACCCAGACCCTTGTAGGGAAAGATCCTTTGGTGGGAGTTAGAGACTGGCTAGAAGAGCCACACTAAATAATTCGCTCCCCTCTAGTTTGCTTCCATCTACTGTGACGTGCTGCGATGAACATGGTTGTCCGTATGACTCTTCTTCTTTTAAAGAATTACATGAAGTAGCAGAATTTCTGGGTGATAAGGTATTTCTATTTCCAACTATTGGAGTAATGACATAGTCCTTTCCACAGTGATTGTATTGTTTTCTAGTACAACTAACAGCATATGAGGGTGCCGATTTCTCTGTACTCTCTCCAACATTTTGTTTTTAAGTTAACTATCAATGTTGAGGTGAGGTGGTATTTCATCGTTGTTTGGGTTTGCATCTCTCACATGGCTGACAATGGCATGCACTTCTCAAGTTTAAATTTGCTGGGTGCTTGAATGATTTCTTTGATGAAATGTGTGTTCATTTCCTTTAAAAATTTTAGTTTTAAGTTAAAAAAAATTTTTAATTTACCTTTTCCTTGTCGAGTTGTTGGCGTTTGCTGTAGATACTGGAGATTGGGCTCTTGTCTTTCCCCCCAGTCTGCAGGTGCTCTTTCTTAAGCTTTTGATGTGCAGTCTGTTAGTTCCAAGTCCTCTGTTCTGTCTTGTTTGTGTTTTTCATTGTGTTCGACAGTGTGTTTATATCATGTGTTAGGGTCCCTGGGCTTATCTCTATTTTTTCATTGATATTTATAATTCTTGGTTTTACATTGATGTCTTTGGTCCATCTTGATTCTGTCTTTCTCTGAGATGTGGGTCCTATTTCTTTCTTCTGCAAACAGATATCCAGTTGTGTCAACAGCATTTGTTATAGAGACGGTTTCTTTCCCATTTTGTGTGTTTTGGCTCCTTGTGGAAGATCAGCTGTCTGTAAGCGAATGGGTTTGCTTTGTGTTCTCAATTGTGTTCCATTTGTGAACAAAGTACAGTACCGGGTTATTTTTACTACTGTGGCAATGTAATAGGGTTTGAGATCAGGACGTGAGCGAGTGGCCTTCCATTTTTTCTTTCATAGTACTTTGCTGACCCAGGGTCTCTTTCCGTTTCCACCTGTTTAAAGAATAATGCTAGAATCAGGTTTGGGATTGCATTTTGTTTATAGATCACTTTGGGGTAGTATTGACATCTTGACAATAATATGTCTTCATATCCATAAGTCTAGTATATTCTTCCAATTCTGTAAGTACCTTTTGGTTTCTTGTACTAGCTTTCTGTGGATTTCTTCGCAGAGTTTTTTATTATTATTCTCTGGTTATATTCCTCTGTGTCATCATTTGGGTAGCTGTTGTAAATGTTATATTTCCTTTTCAGAGCTCTCTTTGTGTTAACCTAAGGAGCTCCCATTTATTTCTGGATGTTGCTCTTATAGTTGCCACTTTGTATCAGCTTATAGAATTTGATGGTCTAGAGTTTCCCAATGTTCACGAATAGAAACATCCAGAGATTAAATAGAAAATCTAGAGATTAAGAAGTTTAAATCCTATCAATTTTACTTAGAGGATTTCTAAAAGTATGCATCTTAGCTGAGCAAGATGATCTCACTGAAGATGGTTGAGTGAAACCACTTCGTTCCACCTTTCCCTCTAATCCTAACGAACTACAATGGAAAGAATACAGAAAAGGGAAGAAATCCTTGACCCGTATTCAAACTAAGAGAAAGCCACAGTCCCAACCCTCAGAATGGAACATTTGCCAAGAGTTTGAATTTTAGAACAA
>NW_022111369.1:33903202-33905116 GCF_000313985.2 Echinops telfairi
CAGAAAGGCATGTGCTGTGTAGGCTGCATCTTCTCTTGTTATTTCAGCACCTAGAACCCTGCTTGGCAGAGTCTGACTTCACATTGTTTTGTTGAACAAATTGGCAAACAAAAGCCTGAACGTTTGGGTTTCCAAAGTAAGTACCGTAGAATTCTGTACGTTGTAGAAACAAGGAGATCTGTGTGTCCTGAGATGTTCCCAAACCCCACCGTTCGTTAGTGTCCATCTCTGTAAGAACTGCTGTGAAACTGCCCCTGGTATAGAGAAATATGCAGTGTGTGAAGTGAGGCCCGGGAAAAGGACATGTGGCTCACGTCACTCAGTAAATTAACATTAAACACGGCATTTAGTTTCAAAAAAAAGAAAAAAATTGAAGAGAGAGATACATGATCTAAATTCCAGAAAGGAGTAAACAGAATTCTTAATTGTATATGATAGAAAATAATCACAAAAAGTTTCTTCCATAATAGCAAGCCACAAACAAAAGATATCCCAGAAGGAGCTTTTATACTCTAGAAAGAAACCTTGGTACTCCACTAATTTTAATAATGAAACTTAACTTTCTGTAAAAAGAAATAAATAGACCTAAAAGTACATGGGCATTTTTTCATACAACAAAGGAAGCATTTCAGTGCCATGTGCTAAACATGAGCAGTTCAGTTAATGGTGGAATTACGGAACAGCTAATTAGTCATTCAGAGTACATGGTGTAATCATGCCCAATGATTTACATGTTAAAGGAAGAAACCTTTAAAAGACCAGAATAAAAGTAGGTAATTTTTGTTTGTTTGCTGTGCAGATCTTTCTAAACAATATGCAAAGAAGTCATCAATGGATACAATTGACTGCCCAGACATGGTAAGGGCTTCCATATGGCAGAGTTGGTCTTTTATATTGCGTGTGCTCTAGCTTGCCTCTCTAGGATCTAATCTGCATTGCCGTGGCTACACAGAACCAACACGAAATTCACCATGAAAGAAGGTTTTATTAAGGAAGTTAACAGATTGTAATACAAGTGAGAAATGCTCAGGGTAGAGTTGTTTATTGGGACATTTTACAAAGTTCTTTCAGGTCTGATAATAAATGCCCAGAGGGGCGTGCCACTCCTCTGTAAGCCTCAACTACAAGGCATCCAGCTCAACTCCAGGAATTCAGTGCCCAGAGGCACCTCACTCCAATAAGCCTCAGTCCACGCAGCTCCGCTTCCAATTAAGTGCCTACAGGCATTCCACTCCAAACGCCAGCCTCCTGCACAGCAGCATTCAGCTGTGCCTGCCCGCTTTCTGCCCACCACACTGCTTCATGCTTTGGTTCCTGGTGCTTCTGCTGTTCCTCTGATGTTACAGCTGTCGTCTGGATTCAGGAGGTTCTCTGCACAGGAAACTCAGTATGCATATCCCTTGCAAAGTATGCAAGTACAGAAGGCTTTCAATAGATTTTTTGTGTACAGGTAATTTTAATGTGTTGTAACATTTTGTGTATACCTGTGGTACATCTTTTAATGATCACTGACTCAATCATTCTTATTGATTTCCACAACTGTCCTCTTCAAGGATAGAGCTAACTGTCCTCTTAAAGATAGGACAGATATTTATATATGGATGATGGGTGACAGGATCCCCAATAGGATGGAATGCTTGGAACTTTAGGAAACCAGCCTGCAGGTATTTTTGACAGAATTCACACAGGGGATGCTATAGGCCTGACAGCTCAATTTCTTCAACAAGTAAATTCAAGAGGGCAAAACGATAAACAAGGAAGATGAAGTTGAGAGATCTGAAGAGGCCAAAAAAATAAAGATTATCAGCTAATGATAATAAGCAGGCCTCAATTTGATCCTGAGTTATGTAAATAACCATACATATAATGACATTCATGAAACGTTGGACTCGGGCTAGTTCATATTGAGGAATT
>NW_022111369.1:33905430-33909036 GCF_000313985.2 Echinops telfairi
GAGGCTGTGCATTTTATAGAAGCAGCTGCCGCATCTTTCTTACAGTGTGCTGAGATCAAATTAATGATTGTAAGTTATAAAATGACATTGCTAATGAATCCATATTCTATTTCTCAAGTGTTCTTCTGTTTGTTTGTTTTTTTTTTTCAGTGCTCTTTCACCCTATTGAGTATGAGGGAAGCTCACCTAATTAGAAAAGATAAAAATGATCCATTTCTGATGTTACAGTTTTAACCAAAGGTTCAATTAATTTGAACTATATAAGCAAATTGCCTTTAAGTTAAAGACTTAAAGGTATAACTTCTGACCAGTTACTCTCTTGGGAAAGCCTTTGGGGGGGAGTATGTTTCCCTGTTCTGAATAATATGCTTTTCAACCAAACGAAAGGAAGAGCTCATCAAATTGTCGGTTTATAAATGACTAAAATTAATATCTGATGATGAATCACCGTGTGAGTTTTCTTATGTGTGTGTGAAGAACTTCAGAGAATGGAGGGACAGGAGCCCTGTTATGCACCCAGCCTGCTAATCAACAGGGTGGTGAGTCTCAGGACTCCTGCCAGCCCTCCCAGCAGTTCCATAGGAGAAAGACCTCACTCGTGCATTAACTCTCCCACAAAGTATAGCCTAGAGAGCCCTGCAGGGCAGCTTTCTGTGAGTCAGAATTGGTAGACAGCACCTAACATAGTAGTAATACCCACACACCCTCCATTCTCGTCCATCTTATTTAGTCAACTCGTTTTCGTAATACATTTATCTTGCAGAAGGAAAGAAGGGGAGGGAGGAGTGGGGCAGAGAGAAAGAACACCAAGGCCAAACCCTGCCTTAGTTTAGCAGTAAGTTGTGTCCATCCACAGATATATTAATCGGATTATGAAAGGAATTACTTCATGAAGAGATTTGTCTTCAAAAATTTTGTGTAGTACTTCTTTATCAAAATATGTCCTGTACTTCAATTATTTGGTCTGTGATATACCAGTAATAGTTGTTACCTCTCCAGAAAACTTTGCTTTTCACACTTAGAACCTTATATAGATTTCTGTCTACTTTAACCTCCTTGTACTGGAAAGTTAAAAAGAAAACCAATCAACTTATGTGCGTATTTTATAACAGAAATATGATAGCACAATCAATAAGATGTTCAAGCTTAAAAATAGATTAGGGGTAAAAATGAGAGGAAGTAGAATAGAAATAATAGTTCAAGGAGAAAACGGAACAAGTTAAAATATCCGTTAAGTTAAATTTTTGTGTAAGTACATGGAGGATAGTGACTGTGGATGGTCTTTACATTCCATAATTACACTCAAAGCCTGATGAAACATTTAGTGTAAAACTTTCAATGCTCATGTTCTTTGCAACTCTATAAACTCAACTCAAAGTGTGTGATGTCAACATAAACGTATTCGAGTTGATACATAATTCTAGTTTCTTTTAAGGGACAGAGAACAATAGCAAGCAAAAAAAAAAAAAAATCCCCAAAAGAATTTTCCAAACTGTCTTAAGATGTTTTTATATCCAGGGTTACTTTTTCCCACGCCTGTCAAGAAGAATCAATGCTGTTGCCACTAGTGTGAATGCAGTGTGGAGAGAGATGATTGTGATGCCCTATGAGTGTTTGCTTGAAATCAGTCTTTAGGTGTGTAGTTGTTAAGGAATCCTGTTGGCCTTGTCAGGTTAGCATTGGCCAGCTAACAGCAAGGTCGGCAGTTCAAACCCACCAGTCTCTCTGAGGGAGAAAGATGAGGCTAATTGTTCCTATGAAGACTCCCTCTTAGAAACCTCATGGAGGAGAAGCCTCATGCAGGGTCGCTGTGAGTCACAGTCAACTTGCCGGTAGGGCCTGCAAGTTGTTGCTTGCTTTCAAGCCAGCTCCAACTCCTGGTGGCCCCAAGTACAACCTAACGAGACGTTGTGCCATCTTTGCTATTGCGGGGGTGTTCATATTGCTCGTGGCCGTCCAAGCTGGGTGGGTGGGTGGGGCATTCATGTACCAGACAAAATCCCATTGTGATCTCTGGTGTTTTCGTACCTAATTGTTGTAAATGAATTGCTAGGCTTCCCTGTCAGACTGTGGTGGCTTATGTGTTGCTGTTATCCGAGAAACCTCAGATCCCAGCAGCTTCACCTGTGGTGGACATGCTTCAGCAGAGCTTCCACATGAAGACAGTCATGTGCAGTGATGCGCTCCTAGAACAAAATGAAGCACAATTTCCACTCGAAATACCGGCTCAATGATATACATCTAGTTAGTCTCTGCTCAAATTTTGTTATCTAATTTTCAAAATTTTTGAAAAGACAAAATTTTCCCCCTTTATTCAATAGTATTAGTATTTTAACATATTATTCAGAGTGGTCTTTGTTTTTAGTTTTATCATGGTGCTTTGCTTGGAAGACTGGTGGGTCTGGAGTTTGACTGCCTAATTTGAAATAAAATTCCATGAACCAAGCAAGTCAATTTTCCAACTAACCTTATGTGTCAATGTTTCTTTTTAAATTGGCTTTGTTTTTAAAACATTTTTGATAATTTATTAATGAATATTGTATTTTAAATTCATAAAGGGTGTTGCTAAAATGATAAGTTTTGTTGTTGTTGGAAACGAGTGGTTCTCATTTTTGTACCTGTAGCACTGTGGATCTGTAAGGATTTAGTTCCAGAGAAAATAATTCATTGTAGCAAACGTAAGCAGAAAGAGACCCTTTAAAGAGCATTAATGGCTTATGGAATCACAGAGGACAAGAAAGGGCCAATGATACAGATTTTAGGCTCACCCCCAGTATTACTTCACGGGACCTGATGGATCAAAAGAGCTTCCGCTAGCTCCTCTGTAGGTCAGGAGCATGTTGTAGGGTGCAGCACCTAACTGCTTGCAGCCAAATCCAACACTCACCTGCTGTTTATGTATGACCTGCAAGTGAAACAGGGTTTTTGCATTTTACAATGGTTAAGAAAAGTCAAAAGAACAAGAATGTATTTAAATGATGGGTAATTCAACTTTGTGTTTATACATCTTAAAACATACACAACCAGGCTTACTTATGTACCTACTGTCCATGGATGTTCATTTCATGTTACCATGGAAGGGTTGAGTAGTTATAACAAGAATCACATGGCAAAATATTTACTCTTGGGCCCTTATCAGGAAAAGTTTGTCCGTCTTTGCTCTACAACACATTTCCAGTGCTGCTCCAGGAAGCTGCTGCTCCTGCCTGCTTGCTCCATAACCGTGCTGTCAGTCTTGGGCCAGCCAAATGGATGCATCATGCTCCACCCAGCAATCATGCGGGTAATTAGTGGGCACTTGGATCTTGGCTACCAGTGTGGCTAAAAAATGTATGTGTCAGCAAGAGTGTGGTCTCTGCTTCACTTCTGTCTTCTAAAACTTGGACAGTAGGCTCCACTGGGTGAGCTCAAATGACAACGGGAACCCTCCTGCACAGGTGTTTATGGAAACCCACCCAGGGTTTCAGCCCTGCGGCCTCTCGTTTATGAAGGCATGTTCCAGAAGCTGTGGGGTACATGTTGAGCCCCAGCTCCCACCATGTGAAATGGACATGAGCTATAGAACTTGAAGCGTACTCGTAGAATCCTTTGCATTAAAATGTTTTT
>NW_022111369.1:33910164-33911815 GCF_000313985.2 Echinops telfairi
TTTTTGTTTGTTTGTTTTTGTTTTGTTTTGTTTTCTGCATAAATCCAATGGTTGGTTTAGTGGTTAAAGGCAGGGGGAGACAGAAAATCTCACTGCCATTAAGTCAAATCTGACTCATCCCGATCCTATTTCCAGGGTATATTTTTCTAGGAGCAGCAGACCCCTTCTCTCTCCCACACAGCGGCTGATGGGTTCCAACTGCTGACCTGTTGGCTGCCCTCACAGCAGAACCTGCTGCGCCAGCAGGGTACCACGATAAGGACTTCTGATGAAATACTTGCAGAGGGATGACTGCCGTGTGGCAGTCGTCACTTTGCATCTATTCTGACGGCTTCCGTGTACCACACTGTAAAACCAGTGTGTAGTTCTCTGCACTTTACAGGAAAGGACAATGTGGCCTGGAAGAGTTAGGCTGACTTCATTGAGGACACACACACACACACACACACACACGAGTTGTGTTACAAAGTGTAAAATCTTTGTCTACCTCATGCCAGAACCTGACCTTTCAACTACTGCCCTTCACATTTGCTGGTGTACGGCGTTCTGTGTTGTCATGAATTTATTGTCATGAATCTAACCAAAAATGTTATGTCATGTATTTAGAACATCTAAATATTCTTTCCTGATTCTTGATTTCCTGTCCACAAGTTACAATCACTTGGCTCTGTCTCATCTTCAAGGAAAGCGGAGTAAGAGATTTTACTTTCTATTTTTCCTTTGTATACTCTTGATTTAGTTAATGTAGAACTTCAAATATGTTTGCAGCATTGTATGCACTTTACAACTATTGAACAGCAGATTGTAAAAATTTTGGTATTGACATTATATGCATTCATGTTTCATGAACAACAAATTTATAAGCTTGAAATAAAATATTCATAGAAGGGAATGAAATTCACACATAGAAACCTGATCAGAGATACAGAGATCTTGCCTTTAAGCTAGCAAGAGTATAAATCAGACCAATTAGATAAGAATTTAGGGAAATATTTCCTGTGAGACTATTTTGGTGAAAGAAATGTGACTTTGGATCCTAAGCCAGAATATTGTATCTCTTTGAAGTTAAGTCTAAGTAAATAAATAAATGTTTAAAAGCCCCCTCCCCCCCAACAAAACAAAACTAACCAACCAACCCAGCTATTGTACCTCACAGCAACTCTGTAAGGCAGCGTGCAGTTGCTCCTAAGGGGTTCTGAGAATGTGAATAGTTTGCCAGCTATGGGAGCTGCGGAACAGGTCCCCGTGCTCCGGCAAAGCAGCTGGTTTGTTGGAAGCACTGACCTTGTGGAGAAAGAAGACTGGGCCCTACGCAGAGTGGACGCGCTCTGGGGCTACAGGTGTGGCCAGGGCCAAGAGGTTCTTCATTTTTAGTGTTTGCTGATTTCTTTTTTTTTTTTTTTAATCATTTTATTAGGGGCTCATACAACTCTTACCACAATCGTGTTTGCTGATTTCTTGGTATAAATATTACCTATTACAGCTCATTTTAAGCTATTGTTCAAAAACTGGCTATTCATATAAAAATAATAGCCATCAACTCTTGTGAGCCCATAGGACCTGGAAAAGTTAGCACAAGATTAACAGGAAATACAGCGAACCCTCGCCACTTCGCGCTTCGACTTCCGCGGCTTCACTCTATCGCGGTTTT
>NW_022111369.1:33912388-33922091 GCF_000313985.2 Echinops telfairi
AGGATGTATTTTCATTGTTACAAATGGAACATAATTAAAGAATAGTGATTAATCATGAAAATAATGTAATTATATATTGTGAAATATTTATTTCTAATGACAAATAACTGAAATTTTGTCTTGAAGCATGGTGTAGCATGGGTAACAGTCTTCACGCCAGTTACTCGTATGTGGGTGTATCTGCATGTAGGCAGACTTGCCTGGAGAAGGATAGAGAAGCGGTGTCTCAGTTCCTAAAACCATCGGAAATATGTGTTTTCTGATGATTTTAGGCGACCTTTGTGAATGGGACATTCAACCCCCAAAGGGTTTACAACCCACAGGTTGAGAACCACTGTTTATTAAGGAGTTGTACAATCATCACCACAATCAAGTTTAGAACATTTTCTTCTTTCTCATTGTTATTAGCTCCCGATTTCCCCCACCTCTCCTGCCATATCACGAACCCATGAATCCAGCGATTGTCTCTATAGATCTACTTCTCCTGGATCTCCAGTGCAGAAAAACACAAAAGCAACAGCAACACCAAAAATCACAGTAACAAAGTACAACAGAGAGAAACCTCAATAGAAAAGAAAGCAGAGAATATGGAAAACTAGAACAAATTTAAAGTGGGTCAAAAGGAAGATCAAATGATAAGGTGTTGAATTGTAACCTAACTGCATCTGCAATAATTTCCTTTTAGTACATTTCCCCCTAAATTTACAAAATGTTCTTTTCTTTGTCATTAAAGGGAAAAAGTTAAGAGCCTGTTAATTACGTAATGCATTGCTTCTGTTTACTTACCACTAAGAACTCTTGAATTGTATTTTCCTTTGGAGAGTTCTGTGAAAAAATTATTTCCTTAATATTTGTGTGGTTATGTGTGAGAGCAATTGCGGAAGACTTGAGCTAAAGGGACAGGATATTCTCAAAGGAAAAGAAACTGTAGTTAGGTGCATGTAGCATTTCCCTGATGTGTCAGATGTGTCTAGAGATACTAAGAATTCTCTGCCAAGGTTTTGTCTTGAATTAGATTTCTTGTTGCCAGTCTGGTTACACGCTTGGTGGAAGATACACAGAGTAAACAGCGATTGTTTTGTTTGTTTGTTTGTTTTCTTTTCATTTCTTTTTTAACTTCTTGCGGACCAAAAATCCTTGGGAAAATTCCCCCAAATGTTTTAAGGAAGAACAAATTGTGACATGGTTATTAGCTAGAATAGTGTGCATATTTTAAATTTTAGAATAAATTTTGAATTGGGAAAAAAAAATTTTAATGCCATTGCTTTTCTAAATTTACTTCATAAAGACAACAAGCCACGTCTAATCCGTTGGGAGAGGCCTGGGAGTTAGAAATAGAAATCTTGAATACAAATTTCAACTACTGATAGTCATGGAGCTTTATGGCAAAATTTAATCCCTAACATTTGTTTCTTCAACCACAATTCAGGCATTATACCATTACATGGAAGGAAATACGTGAGTAAAGTTCTGAAAATCCCAAGCATTGTGTTTGGCTGTGGATCATAAACCTGTACTTCCTGATGCCGAGGCAGGAAACGAGAGTTCCTTAGGGATTAACGCCAGCCCTGGCTACTAATTGCTGACGCTGTCCCTTTGGACTCCTAAGATGATTCAAGGGCAGAATGGCTGGTGTTTCCACTTGGAAAAACTGATTACAAACCCAGGAGTAGAATAGTTTACATATGAATAATTAGCGCAGAGTACAACACTGCAAAAACCTGTTTGGCTTGAATGGTCGGGGGCTAAGCCAGTGGAGTCCATTTGTTTTCATATATTGTTAAAAATCTTTGAAAATTGCCCCCATCTTCCTGGAGACCGTCTCTCTCCCTCCAGCCCTGCCACTGTGTGGTTAGATCAGATTTCCCTGCTGCCCTTTTCCCTGTGCCTGCGAGGACACCATCCTTACTCCACGAGGGTGGAGATGCCACATTTACCTTAAGTGAATTGTACTGTATGAAATGCCTACCACAGTCCTCAAATGGTACTCTGCTAAAGTTTTATATTATTCGAGATGGCCTTAGAGCCTAGCTAACACAATGGCTGACATTTTACACATAGATGTGGGGGAGATTATGCCAAGTTTGTAATGACTCAGAAGTCCTGTTTTATTAAGGCCAAATCTAGGATATTGAACACTACTGAGCCATTGTGGTATTCTCACTGTTGTTTGTTTCTTTGGTTTTAGTTCATGGACAGGCTTGTCTGGAGATTGGAAGCAATTTGATTTATTTTGTCATTAGAGGCTATACCTTCTTTAAACAGGATAAGTTATATATATAAAATATAGCTATATGTCTATGTATAATGTGTACATGTATTTTAGAAAAAATATTTCTCTCCACTTTCTCTCTGATGCCAAGATTCTTTCTGGACCTGAGTGAGGTTGCCTGGCTTGGCTCATCCCTCCAGTTTTATTTATTTATTGTACACACTGAGTGACCATCACCGAAGAAGGTCATTCCCCCCTCACCATGTTAATGGATGTCTAGCTGGACTTTATATCCTTTGCCATTCTAATTCTGACAGCCTCACATTTTAAAATAAGAGATAAGCTAAATATTCTTGGAAAGAATTGTTTTTCCTTGTTACCTTCTGAACAAACTGACCCTTAAGGGAATATTTCCAATATGAAACAGAGACTTCAAAGGAATGAAAAAGTTCATTTGAGGAGGATGTGATGCATCACAGCTCAATTCTGAACGCACTGAATTTGTGGTTGGCTAAGGCGTATAGAAGGGGCCCTAAATCCCTTTTGAGTCTCCATGTGGATTCATCCTCCTTGAGTTCTTTCTGACCATTGGCTGGCAATGTGAAAATCATTGCCCTCTGGTTGGGATTCCCCTCACTCACTCAGAGAAGGCAGTCTTGTCTTCCCCTGAGGGAGTTGCCTCGCTGTGCCATTGATGGGAATTGGGGTGGTCAGGTTGCACGGTCATGAGTCATGTAGCACCACCACCAAGGTGTGTTGATGCGCTGAGCCAAGCTTAGAAGCCCTTACAATCTGCGTTAGTGTGTGTGGCTCAGTCTTTGACCCTTTCCCACTTCCGTAGTTTTCTCTACTACTCTGATGAATCGTAATTTTGTGGCCAATTCTTTTTTTCCTGTTGCAGGAATTGTGTTCTTTTCTTTTTCCAAGAGCAAAAAATTACTCTGAGCAGACAGAGAGGCACGTGATAGAATTTTATTGGAGATTCTAGGAGGGAAAGCCATAGCTAGTGCGGTCACGAAGAATGGCTTCTTCTCAGAGCACCTGTGATAGGAGCGTTTTAAGGGTTCTTGTGGGGCGTGAAAAAATCTGGGAACTTCAGTCTAAGAATGCTATGTTTCAGATGATGTTGAATGCAAGGAATTCTGGGGAATGCAGTCCACCAAATGGTACGGGTCTCTGAGGCAATATATGTGAAAAATAATTTGATTTCATTAAGATAAAAGGTTTGACTCTAGGACAGTGGTTCTCAGCCTTCCTTATGCCGTGACCCTTTAATACAGTTCCTCATGTTGTAGTGACCCCCAACCATAAGATTATTTTGTTGCTACTTCATAATTTCGCTACTGTGATGAATCATAATGTAAATTGTAACGTGTATTCTGATGGACTAGGTGACCCCTGAGAAAGGGGTCGCGACCCACAAGTTGAGAACCGCTGCTCTAGGTGCTTCTCTAAGCTCTCTTCCCACAAGGGAGCCACTTTCACCTGTCTCTGGTGTAGCTGTCTGCACGTGTGCTTCCCCGCCTGGTTTTATTTTCCATGTTTTTTTAATTTAGCCACGTGGCTGTGGATTCTTTGGACATCATTATGACCTCATACATAAAGGTGTCCCTCCTCTGGATGAGTCCTTTGTGTCTTCCTCTTGTCTTTGCCCTACTTAAGACTTAGGGAAGAACCCTCTGTGAGTTACATTTCCCTTAAACGAAGGACCGGCTAAGGATTACTGTAGAGACGTGTGGGAGCGGAGCGGGAACCAAACCTGCTTGGAACTGGTTTGATTTAGGAATGAAATGGCTGATATTTAAATACTTGTTTAGTTGTCAATTAGAAATATTGAATCTTATTAATATTGAACATTCATTCGTTGAGGTTCAGCAAATTCAGAAGTATCCCTGTGATAGTTAAAAGGTTTATTGTGCCCACCTGACTAATAGGAACATGTGGGATCAATTTGGTCGCAGTTTGATTGGGGGGCAAAGAGATATATACTCAAGTATAAGCAGACCCGAGTATCAGCTGAGGCACCTAATTTTACCACAAAACTGCATTAAAAATGTGCTGAAAAACTCGGCTTATACACGAGTATATACGGTAAATGGCTCTGCAAGCACGCCCCCTCTCCCCCCTTTTGCTCTCTGGTGTTCAGAATGTGCTGGAGTGGTGATGTTGCTGTAGCTGGTTCTCTGCTTCAGCCTGTAAGCTACGCTACCTGTGGGCCAGGCTAGCTGTGAATCATGTTTCTAGAGCTTGAGGCTACTTCGAGACCTGCTTCACCACACTGCTGGTGCATGCATCGCTTGAGCTTGAACTTGAGGCTGGTGGATCCTGTCACCTTGCATGGCTTGCATTTGATATCCCATCAAGGCTCTGCTTGCCTTGCCAAGGGAGGACTGCACTGTCTGCTTCCTTGACCTTGGACTAGGCAGTCCACATGAGTCGAAGGACTTCCAGTATATTAACTATTCCATGGAAGTGAGTTGAACTGAACCCTCTGTACTGTTGTGTGAACTGATTAGTTGTTATATTCCTACTCAAGATATATACATATATATTACATATATATATGTGTGTGTATATATATATATTTATATATATATATAGTCATAAATGTTGTGCTTTTGTTTCTCTGGAGAACCCTGCCTAGCACAATTGCAAAATAATTGTTCCTTTTAAATAGCTATTACATTTAATGAAGGACAGGCACAAGCATTCTAAAGGAGTTCATGTTTAAATATTATATCTATCTCTATATATTTTTATATACCAAAATCAACTAAAATATTTTTGAATTACACTTTGGACTATCAAATAAGTTTTCCTCAAATTAAAAACAAACATAGCCTAAAAAAAGTATCGATACTTTATTGAATCACTATCTGGAAAATTTTGATCAATCAACACAGTAATTACAGAGTGTGGTCAAGAGACCTCGTGATCCACATGCACCCCCAGTGTCACGGGGCTGGTTCTAGCACATGTTGACCCTCTAGGACCGAGGAGAACTGTTCTCCAGGGTCCCCAAGGCTGTGAATCTTTACAGAAGCAGACTGCCACATTTTTCTCCCATGGGGTTGGATTGATGACCTTTTGGTTAGCAGCCCACCACTCAGCCTGCTGTGTAAACAGGGTTTCTTATACATATATAATTCCATCATTATATAGAATGCTCTGTGTATTTTCTTGGGGGGAAGTTAGGTAATCAAATGTACTTTTAACTTTATAACATTCATTTATGGACATTAATTTCTTATTGCATATATTGCATATATTTTCTACTGAAGCCTTTGGATTCAAAAGTCTAGGAATTTGAAATACTACAAATAAATCAGATACTTAAGATATTTAATTTCCCCCTCTAAAAGATAAACCATCTAGCATATAGTTGAACTTGGTGATTGCAATACTATAGTCTTTGTCCTTTTTCTGCAATATTTATTATGTTGTTAATTAACTGTAATGGAGTTACATGCCAGGAGACAAGCAAAATGAGGCCAACTCTTCTGTTCACCAAGAGGTCATCAGTTCAAACCCACTAGACTTTGTGGAAGGAAGATGCTCTAGTCTGCTTCCAGGGTTACATGTTTGCAAGACTTGCGGAGCAGTTTTACTCTGTCCTAGCCAGTCAGTGTGAGATCGAATCTATACCAGTGGGGTTTTGTCTGCTAGTTTCTTGTTCCTGAAATCACTGGTGAGCTCCCAGCAAAGGCAGTGCTTTTGGGTTGCTTTACAAAACACAAGCGATCAAATTGTGTTAGGCAGAGTCCTCTGGAGAAGCAAAACCAGGACACTTATGCTTATATGTATATAAAGGAATAAGTTTATATAGCAAAAAGGAATGTCACAGCAAATTAGTCCAAAACAGTACAGAGAGCTCAGTTCAACTCACTTTCGTGGGGCAGGTAATATACTGAAGTTCCTTCCAACTCATGCAGCCACTCACCCAAGACCACGGACTCAGAGGAGTAGGAAGATGGGATGTTGAGGTGTAGCAGAGGCCAGTAATGCAGCATGGTGAAGCAGGTCCTGATTCGAGCCTCACAGTGTAGCGTTTCGAGGTGGCTGGCCACAGGTGTGGTGTCTGGATTGGTGGCAAGATGAGTGGAGTTGGTGCACAGGCAGAAGACCTGGCAGGTGCCGTGGCATAGAACAGCACAGTTGTTCTTGTGGACCACCTTGTGGACTACCAAGGTCCACAGTTGAAGGCCCAAAGTTGACTCAGCCAGGTGGAGCAGAGCACAGAATGACCCACTGGTAGCACAGCACACATGAGGAGGCAGGCCAACTAGATCAGACAGTGTGCGAGTCTGACCACCAGACAGAGAAGGGGTGGGAGGGGGGGCTCCCACCAGCAAGCCATTTATGTCAGTTGCACCTCCAAAGGAGGTCATCAAGTTGCGACCTGCTTGACAGAATACACTCTACTCATATCCTCTTACAGGTGCCATGTTGGCACAAAAACCCTCACTTATCATACAAACCCACTACCATCGCTTCAGTTCTGAACCATACTGACCCTGTGTTTATCCATCCATTTATTGATGGCTGTACTAGAACTTAAATTCTGAGCACCCTGTTTGCAGTAGGCTACAGATGACCATGAAAGTCCACAATTCATTTGCAGAGTCCACATGTAGATTAAATCTGTGTTGAATTCCTTCTGGTCATTAACCAAGGATGTAGCTAGTTTTACCCTCTGGCAGAGTACCTGCCCCTAGCACATCATCATGGATCCGGTAGGTGCAATTGTACAGCGATAACAAATAAAGATTATAGTAAAGTCATAAGAGAGCATGAGAGGTAGAAGAGAGAGAGAAATAGTGGAGTCAGACACATTTCCTGGCAGCAATGCTCACCTCAGCCCTGCTTGGTGGTCTATGGCGGGGGGGATTTAATGCTAACCAAGACTTTTATCTTCTCTAGGACATGCAAGCCCCCTAATTACAGGTGAAGACCTACGTCACAGGAAGGGGTTGTGCTACAGGTAATACAGTAATGGGAGGGGGTGATCTAGGGGTATCCATGCAATAGGAAGAGGAGGGATTGGTGGTATACATGTGGCAAGATGGGCGGATCCTAGATACAGGATGGCAGCCTAACTTTGGATGTCACAGAGCCAGTTTGACCCCTGGCTCAACTGATAGAGACCATTATCAGTAGGGTGTGAACTCCACCTACAGGAACCAAATAGATGACTGCAGGCCTGTACAGTGTCCTTAACAGCAGGGAGCAGGACCTACCATGTAGTCTGGGGACTAATTGCCTCCAGGGAGGATGTCTGTAAGCATCTGACCTCCCCCCACACATTCGAAAGTGGTTCACCCCCATTCCCTGTCAGGCCAGGGCGGGGCATTCTCTCTTAGGGCTGCCGGGATGTGTTCTTGATGGAGATCACTAGACTTGGGGCAATCTTGGGGCCTCATCGTCATGATTCATGCCCTATCAGTCCTACTTTGACTGTCTTGGTCGGAAGGTCTTAGACCAGTTTTGTAAGTTCTTCTGACATAATAACGCATGTGTCTCAATCATGGTTCTTCCTGTTCACACCAGAATGACTTGCTATAAATCAAAAAGCATAGATTCACCAGGGACGCTGTAGCGATGCAGCAACACTGTCTTCAGAAGCAGAGATGTCGACAGAGGATACGTGGCGAAAGAATAGTTTCACATTTTGATATTTTTGCTTAGTAAAGGCTTACATTAATTTTGTAGCAGTCCTTTTTGACAGACCTTCCTATTTTTGTAAAATTAACCATTTTAGTTGCATTTATTCCAAATTAAAAAGACAGTATTTAGAAAATACTCGTCAATATTTCAGCTGAATTTAGAAAATGTACTAACAGCTCACAGACAAGAATAGCATTTCTCCTTTCATTCTTCCCCAAAGGCATTTTTAAAAATAGGCTACATGATATCAACTGTGAAATGACGTAATCAGGACAGGGCTATTAGTAGTAGTGATGAATTGTATGTTTTGGTGTGGTGATGGGACGGAGGGTTATTCTTTTATATGACATTCTCATGAGAGAGGGTGGGAGAGGGAAGGGATAGAGTACCATGTTCTTTTGTATCACATAGTGCACTTTCCTATCCCCCTTCTGCCCCTCCACTCCTCTCTAATGAGAATGTAAGCCCATTCCAAGAGAATACCAATGCATTTTCATATTTCACTTGTAGGAGTACATGATGTAAAGTGTATTTTAAAGTGTATTTACGTGAGAATTTCATCAGCATCCTCTTCATTCCCATTTCCCCAATTTGTGAATAAGTTGTAGGTTACAGGTATTTAACATAATTCAGATAGAGAAACGTATGGAAAGTATAATAAATAAGTTAGGAGTCGGCAAAAGGATTTCCAGCCCCACTCTGCTCCTCAGTGCCCGCACCCCTCAAATATACCTTCACAGGGAGACCTGTGTGAGACCCAGAACTCCTGGGCACTGCCTGATTTTTGGGGTCTCACATATCCACCGTTTTGACACGTTTCTGTCACTCTCTATTCGTGAAAAATATTTGAGTTTTCCTTCTCTGAAGTTTCTACCTTACGCCGATTCTACCTTTTTGCATGCCTTAAATATCTTCCAAGAAAGCCTGGTGACTGTGTGTTCATTATATGTTGGGCAGCTCACCACCAGGTCAGCGGTTTGAAACTACTAGCCACTTTGAGGGGTGAAAGTGAGGCTTTCTAGTCCTGGAAGGATTTACAGTCTTGGAAACTCCCAGGGGCAGTTCTGTCCCGGCCTATAGGGTGACTATGAGTTGGAGTCAACTCAGTAACCAGGGATTTTAGGGTTGGAGATTTTTTGAGGACTCTTCCATGTACCACTTCTCCATATAGCAAATATTAAAAGTTGAATATGAAAAATATAAAGCCACTCACGTCATTCACACTAAGTTCATTTTCCGGGAATGCAGGCATTGCCTTTTCATAGATACAGAGACATCTGTACTGTACCCCTGTGGTAGGTCGAAAAACGGCCTCAGGAATCAGACTTGGTTGTTTGCTGTTGACTTGGAGCATGACCCTCGTTGTGAGACTTGTAAACCCCGGGCAGGTGTGAGAAGTTTGTTTTTGTTTTGTTTGTTTTATTTAAATCATTTTATTGGGGGCTCATACAAGTCTTTTTTTTAATCATTTTATTAGGGGTTCATACAACTCTTGTCACAATCCCCACATACATCAATCGTGTAAAGCACATTTGTAACTTCATTGCCCTCATCATTCTCAAAACATTTGTTCTCCACTTAAGCCCCTGGCATTAGCTCCTCGTTTTTCCCCTCCCTCCCTGCTCTCCCCTCCCACCTGAACCCTAGGCAATTTATAAATTATTGTTTTGTCATATCTTGCCTAGTTTGACGTCTCCTTTCACCCACTTTTCTGTTGTAATCGGTTCCCCTTTTCCACCATGCCCCTTCCTCCACCCTCCTGGTATCACCACTCTCACCAGTAGTCCTGAAGGGATCATCTGCCCTGGAGTCCCTGTTTTTCCAGTT
>NW_022111369.1:33923560-33924949 GCF_000313985.2 Echinops telfairi
CCCTTAGTGTTTTGCCTAGTGTGGTGGGATCAGATTGGGTTGAATTCCCTCACTGTGTCTCCAGTGTTGTGCCCTGCAGAGCTATGGGTCAGTGAGGGATGTCATGTCTCATAGTGGGGCTGACCATGTGGTCTTCCCTGTGGATTGGCAGCTCTCACCAGGAATATTGTCCTGAAGGCTTGGTGGGCCAGGATGTGCTCCACTCTCTCTTCCTCCCCATTCGTGTGCTGTGATCAGACATGTCCCTCTCCCAGAGCTGCAGATTCAGTGCTATCCTCTGAAATAAATTCTTCTCGGGGGAGGGGCAGCTGTCCATGTAGTTGGGATTGGGGCCAGCTGAGAAGTTTGTTCTTCTTTGGTGCTATGGAGCCAGCAATGTCTAGGGCCCACGTGTGCAATAGAGTGAAGCCCTTCCCTGCCCTGCCCTTCCCTGCCCTGCACTGCGCTCACCGTTGTTATGTTGGAGCCCAGTGTTGCAACCACTGTGTCGTACGGGTGAACCCCTTTCTTGCGGCCGTTCTACTTTACCAAGCCTAGTGCCCTTCTCCAGGGACTGGTCTCTCCTGAGCACATGTCCAAAGTACATTAGATGTAGTCTCTCTATCCTTGCCTCCCGGCTGTACTTTTTCTAGAGAGGTTTGCTGGTTCCTTTGGCAGTCCACGGTGCTTTGAATGTTCTTTTCTAGAACCATAATTCAAAGGCATCAATTCTTCAGTCTTTCTTATTCAGTGTCCCAGTTTCACTTGCATACGAGGTGTGATTAAAAATACCATGGCTTGGGTCAGGTGCACCTTAGTCCTCAAACTCACACGCTTTTCCACACTTTAACGAGGGCTCCTGCAGCAGATTGACCCAATGCAGTGTCTAGTTTGATTTCTTGATAGCTGCTTCCATGAGCTCTGAATCCAAGTTTGACAACTTCAGTCTTTTTTCTGTTTATCATGATGTTGCCTAGTGATCCAGTTGTAAGGATTTCTGTTTTCTTTATGCTGAGCTGTAATCTGTAGGTATGAGTCAGTGGTACAGAAATACACATAGGGATTGGAACAAAAGTATATACAGAGAGGAAAGCAATGAAAATTTTTTTCTTTTAATTCACTGCCGTCGAGTGGATGCCAATTTGTAACCACTGGATAGGACAAGGTAGAGCTGCCCCTGGGAGTTTCTGAGCTGTTATTCTTCTCAAGAGTAGAAAGCCCAGTCTTTCTCCCTCAGAGTAGCTAGTAGTTTTTGTTTTGTTTTTAATTATTTTATTGGGGGCTCATACAATTCTCATCACAATCCATACATCCATCCATTGTGTCAAGCACATATGCACATTTGTTGCTCTCATCATTCTCAAAACATTTGCCTCCCACTCTAGCCCCTAGTATCAGTTGCTCATTTTC
>NW_022111369.1:33927397-33975844 GCF_000313985.2 Echinops telfairi
AAAAAAAAAAAGTTCCTGCCTCACAGGGCTCAGTTCAGTGCATCTACAGAGCTGCATTCCTTTGGGAAGCTCTTGGGGATAATTGTTTTCTGGTGTTTTCCAAACAATGCTAACTGCCAGGCCAGCAGTTTAAACCTACACAGGAGAAAGATGAAGTGGTCTACTCCCCAAAAGATTTCTAGCCTCAGAAACCCTCTATAGAGGGCTGCTCGTATTCCTTAGGATCTGAGATGGCACAGTGGATTATACATTGGTCTGCTAACCACAAGGTGTTCGAAACTGCTGTTGTCCAAAAGATGAAGCCTTTTCTCCTTTAAAAGATTATTCTTGGAAACTCACAGGGGGAAGTTCTAGACTCTCCTTTAGGATCACTGTGAGTCAGAATTGGCTTAGTTTTGGGAGTTAGGAGAATTATTTGGTTTGTGATTGCACCATTTCAAACTTTTTCAGACTCCTGCCTCTCTCTTCTGGGAGTCCTTGCAATTTTATCCATCCGGGATACTCGTCTCATCCCCAAACCCTTGATTTAAACAGACTGTGAAGTTGGTTTTCTTTTGTCATATATGACAACATAGGCCTAAATTTAAAGGACTAGGGTGTGGACTTTTTTGGGAGCTCCCCATTCTGCCTACCACAAATAATAATTCACCGTGGTTTAATTTGAAGTTGCAATTTTTATATTGAAGTTGTACAGCTCTTCATGTATTTGCTGCTGCTAATATTTTCTGTGTGATGCCTGTTTGCCTCTCCATTTTCTGTGGGTCCAGTGTTTTCCTCTAATGGATCTGTCGGCATATTTGATCTATTTTGGATTTCCTGCTTTTTTGTTTACTGCATGGATGCTGCAACTATTCTCCCCCCAAACCTGTGGCTTGTCCTTACTTTCATTTTGATTTGCATGTGTTTTGATAGGGTCAATTGTGTGTTTACTTGTTTAAGAAATTATAACCCTGTGATTATGAAGATATTTTCTAACACTGAAAAACATTATTTCTTTAGAATTAACGTCTCCCCTCCTTGTAGTGGTAACTCTGGGCTACTGAAAGCAGAGTGATTATGCCTGGGAATGAGAGGGGCTCGTTTGGGGGCAGGGGCGTATATGCCTTCATAGAGATTTCTTTGAATCAAGGACTATTGGAATGAAAGGTCCAAATTGTCTTAGGATTAGGTAAGATCATAGAATATTTAATACAGGTTGTCACGTAGTTTTTTCTTTAAAAAAATTGAAGAGGGCATTTTAGATTGTGTGGAAAAAGCATTAAGAGTTTGAAACGGCCTGGCTTGTTCAGGGAATACCAAAGCCAGGAGTCGGTTGCCATCAGGATGTTTCCGCCTTGTCTTTCATAGTAGACCTGTGTGTGCTCCCAGGATTTTCAAGGCTGCGACCTCTGCAGAAGCAGATTGCCAGGCCTAACTTCCAAGGTACCGCTGGGTGGATTCAAGCCACCGACCCTTTGGCCTGTAATCAAGCGTTTAACTGTGCCACCAGGGACTCCTGTTCAGGGACGAGCAGGTTGGTGGAGTAGCATGAGCATAGGATGAGAGGACAGGGATATGGCAGCAGATGGACCTTCAAAAATAGATGGACACCACATTTTAAAGAGGTTTGATACTTGCACAGGGTTTTTGATTTTTCCCTATTATAGTTCATGATGCCAGTTTTAAGAGGTCATGTTCTTATCTGTTTAGAATTTTAAAAAAGAATATAGAAGCAGCACCCCACTTACTGCCATCAGTTTGATTCTAACTCATAGTGACCTTACAGGACAGAGTGGAACTCTCCTTTGGGAAGAGTCTGTACATGTTTACGGGAGTAGAAAGCCTCATTTGTCTCCCAGGGAGCCGTTGGTGGTTCAAACTGTTAACTTTGAGGTTAGCAGCCCAACGAGTGGTGCACTACACCACCAAGGCATGGACGTGCTGAACCAACTGGAGTTGATATTCCCATCATCTCTTCTACATAGTGATTACTTGGGGATTAAATTTCAACAGTGCTATTACTCAATACATTTATTTAATAACTCCCCCCAGAACCAACTGAAAATCTGTACTGTGTCCTTTCGATTATTAATGGTGCGTTTCCAATCTGTTAAATGGATTTGGTATTTATTAACAAGCAAAAGTTAATCGAGAGGAAGTTTGGCAACTCAAGCAAATGAGCAAGCTGGGTAATTCCACGTTTGGTAAAACATGACAGCTGATGACACTAATTTTCAGATGTAGGTTATAAAGTGCTCAGAGTGATTTTTAAAGGGGATTTTTAAAAAATATTTTTGAGCACTGTCATGTCCACTGAGTCTCTTCTAAGGCTGTAAGAGCAGCATTTAGCTAGAAGTTTAAGTATCGCTGTTTAGAAAAAAAAATGAAAGTAAAAGCTCACATAGACTTCCCATGATCATATAACGGTTTGTGAAGAAGCCAACATTTATTTTACATAATGTTTTTTGTTGATGTCATTATTTGATCAATATTTTTTTCATTATCAGATCCTACTAATATAACTGTACACAATTATATTGGTCGTTTCCTTTGATCATTTTCCAATCACAACCTACATACCGACCCTGTTGGATACTGATTTGTTGTCAGTTCTGGTATGCTGACTTCCTCTGTGAGCTGCTCCTCGTTCTCATGTTGTGGATGCAGAAACTCCCACTGGATTCTGGCTTACTGCCTTTTGTTTTGACATCATCTGCTTACCAACCAAACCTGGCTCCCTCTTCGTAGTGATTCTCCTCTCCTGCCACCCGGCCCCTCATTTTCCCCTCTGCAACTTAAAATTTCCTCAGCCCAACCAATCAACCTCATTGTCATCGAGTTAGTACTGATTCATAGCAACCCTATAGGACAGGCTAGAACTGGCCTGTGAGTTTCCAAGACGGTCCCTGTTTGGGGGATTAGAAAGTCCTTCTTTCTCCTTTGGAGGAACTGGTGGTTTTGAACTGCTACCCGTGAGGGTCGCAGCCCAATGTTTAACCATTACTCCATCAGGGCTCCCTATAATTTTCTCAATAGTGGTACCCAAAGCTTTTTCTCATTGTATCTCTTGTTCAAAGTGGGTAGTGGATGAAGGAATGTTGAAAGACTTACATAAGTAGCAGTGCCAAACTTTTAATCTAGACATTTTGAATTCTCAACCTACTAATTGTAGTGTGCCTCACTAAAAGCTATGTATTGAAACATAAGTTCTTAGATGCTTATAATTTATGTGTTTTAATTCACATCCTATAGACAACCTTCACAGTTCTTTAACTACTCTAGAAAAATTACATTATTTGTTTTTTAATTTAAAAGTTTCTAACCTGTTTAAGTCAGCATCATTTCTTGCTGCTTATTTGTCAGTCTCTTTCATTTGACCATGAATTTATGAAAGCACAATCTGTTCTCCAAACCTCAGGAGAATAATGACTACTTCCTGGTAAATGTGTGCCACCATAAAATAGTAGCGACAGTAACGCATGGTCCCGATGAAAGAGAGGACAAGTAAGTCACTATGACAGAAATGTGTTTTTCCTAGAACTTCATGTGACCTTGGGCTTGGTGATAGGTTTTTTACATACCTCATCAAGGGCATAATCATGAAATAAATGATTGATTAGTCCTTTATCTAGGCCAGGGGTCCTCAAACTTTTTAAACGGGCATAATCATGAAATAAATGATTGATTAGTCCTTTATCTAGGCCAGGGGTCCTCAAACTTTTTAAACAGGGGGCCAGTTCACTGTCCCTCAGACCCAGGGCCAGACTATAGTTAAAAAAAAAAACTATGAAAAAATTCCTATGCATACTGCACCTATCTTATTTTGAAGTAAAAACCAAAACGGGGCAAAAACACCCGGCGGGCCGCATGTGGCCCACGGGCCATAGTTTGAGGACCCTGCTCTAGGCATTTACTAATGCACTCTAGACATTTACTAATCTGATTTGAAAATGTATGGCCTGTCAATCAAGTCACAGCCTGATGATGCCTTCTTGTGGGATTGGCCTTCTCCTGTGAGGATTCTGGGAACTCCCTCTTCTTTTCTGCTGGGAGGAGGACCCCACCCCACCCCTGCTTCACGTTCCTTTTGACAAGCCTCATGGAGCCATGCTGAGACTTGAGCAAGCCCTGGGGATGCCTCAACCGCCAAGGGACCCACAAGAAGTTGCACACACTGGCCTGTGATCTTCCTGCATTTTGCACCATTGTGTGTGCTGCATGAGTCTGCAGAGGGATTTAAGGACTATTATTGGATTTAGCGACTAATACCGGACTTAGGGACTTGCTTTGGACTGGGCTGGGATTTTTAAAAAAAATATACAATTTCTCTTTTATATAAATCTCTTTATTTTACATATACAAATGTCCCTGGATTTGTTTCTCTAGTCAGCCTGGTCTAACACAGTATCTATTTCTCACTTCTGGCTAGTGATTATACATAAGTATTTTGAATGCCTAATCAATCAAAATAATTATCATTGAATGCATAACTATTAAACATTGTGGGATTTGAGAGCATCACAGAACCATACTGAACAAGGGGTGCCAACGTCTGCAGCTTTAATAGTGTGCTTGTCTTTGCCTTCAGGTCCCTGAGCTTTGCCTCACGTACTTTGAATTGATACCCTGTTGTTTGGTCAGACATGGCTAGGGCCATAGAACTTTTTGTCAGATTGATGCCTTTATCATTCTGTAATTTCTCTCTGTGTCCTTGCTAATTTTCCTGGTTCTGAAGACTGCCTTTTGGGCAAAGTAATATAGCTACTCTGATTTATTGACTACAGTTAACCTGAAATCACTTTCTTCATCCCTTCCTTTTGTGCCTGAGTATTTAGAATGCAAGTAGCTTGCTTGTAGACAGCATAGAGTTGTGTCTTGCTTTTATATCTACCCTCATAGTTGTGGTCTTTCATTTAGTATGTGTCTCCATTTCTTAGTGTTGCTGTTACCAAAATAAAGTGATAGATAGATGAGTAGATAGATGGATGGATGGGTGGGTGGGTGGGTGAGTGATGGATGATGGATGGGTGGATGACACTTCTAATGGGTAGTTCCGAAAAACAAAAATTCATCTCCTCACAGTTTTGGAAACTCTAAGTCCCACCCCAGACATAGGCTCTGGTTGAGGGTTTTCACTGTTGGCAGCCCCTGGCGTTCCCTGACAGTCATCCGTCTCTGTTGTGATCCTTGGCTAGTGTCTTCCCCTCCTGAATGTTCTGTTCTAGTCCGTGCCCTTTAAAGACTTCATTCAGAAGTGGCTACATCTAGGCTGGGTCAGTGGTTGGAAGAACGCGGAGGCTGAGGCAGCCTGCCTCCATACAGCTGTACAACCTGACTCCAGGGAGCAGCTCCACTCTGCCCTGCAGGGTCTCCAGGCCTTGGAATG
The DNA here is from genome assembly GCF_000313985.2 of Echinops telfairi. NCBI lineage: Eukaryota > Metazoa > Chordata > Mammalia > Afrosoricida > Tenrecidae > Echinops > Echinops telfairi. Next base: position 33,932,763 of record NW_022111369.1, read on the forward strand.
GACCAGAGCGCAGTGTGCTGGTTCTGGACCGCCTTCCTCAGCAGAGCCAAAGAAAAGCCCTGTCTCTGAAGCAGGATCACATTTATAGGCACAAAGGTCAGGACTTTAGCACATTTTTTAAAAAAGTCATTTTATTAGGGGCTCCTACAACTCTTATTACAAATGATACATCAGATGAATCGGCATATTCGTACATACATTCCATCGTTCTTTTCTAGACATTTACTTTCCATTGAGCCCTTGGGATCAGCGCCTCTTTTTTCCCCTTACACCCCCCCCACCCCAACCCTAGTGGCCCCTTGATAGATTGTAGGTTGTTAATTATTTTCAAATCTCACACTGACCGCTGTCTCCCTTCCCCTCTGGTTTCTGTTGTTCTTCCCCCTGGCTGGGGGTGTGTGATTATGCGCCATTCACTGTGATAGGTGCCCCCCTCCCTCCCCAACTCTGCCCCCCTCCCTCCCCAACTCTGCCCCCTTCCCCTACCCTTTTGGTATCTCTGTTCCCATTCCTGTTCCTGGGTTCCATGTGTTGTGAGTCCTATCTCTTGTCTACACCTATGTACATGCTCCCGTCTAGTCTAGATTGGGAAGCAGCACTGAGTCATGCTAGCGGGGGTGGGGTGGGAGTGTGTGAGAGCACCTCCAGAGATCAGAGGTAATTGCGTGACCCATTAGTGCTCTACTGCAACCTGATTGACTCACCTCCTCCCTCGACCCCTCTGTGGAGGATGTTCCATTGTCCATAGATGGGCTTTGGGTCTTCACTCCAACACCCCCCCACTCCATTTTCACCAATGCATTTTTGTTTGTTTGTTGTGAATCTTCTGATGCCCATTACCTGGTCTCGATGAAACCTCATACTCACGCCAGTTGGTGTGCTTCTTCCATGTGGGCTTGTTGCTTCCTTGTGGATGGCCGCTTGTTTAACTTCTAGTCTTTAAGACCTCAGACACTGTGTCTTTTAATAGCCGGGCACCATCTTCTGTCTTCACCACATCAGCTTATGCACCCATCTTGTCTTCAGCAATCGTGGGGGGTGGGGTGGGGCAGAGGGGATGGTGGTTGTTGAGCATCACAGAATGCCAATTTGTTAGAACAAAGTGTTCTTGTGTTGAGGGAAGGTATGAGGGAAGGCCCGTCTGCAGCTTCAGTGTATTGCCTTATAAATAGATGTACATAGGCCAATACCACTATTGTTACGGAGTAATGTATTTGCATAAGTGCACACCTCTATTAATCTCCCTAAGTATGCCTTTGCTTCCTAGAGCTTGCCTCTGTTTCCTGTTGCCTCCTCCTGCCCCGCCCTCACTTTCCCCTTCTTCCACCTCTTAGTGCTTCCTCTCCACTAGCTTCGTGTTGCTCTGATGCTCACAGGATCGCTACCTGCTCCTAGATGCTGGTTCTGCTTTCCTAGTTGTTCTCCTACCTTCTCCCCACCTCCTTCCCCCTCCACCTACTGGGGCCATTGGCCTCATTGCTTTTTCCCTGGGCTTCTCTCCCATGGTCCAACCCATATAATTAGTCAACCCATCCATGCCCTAGTCTGAACAATAAGAAAACATACGGTTGAAAAAAGAAAAGGAAAAAGGAAAAGATGAGAGAAAAGAAGAAAAAAAAAAACCCTACATAGGTCCAGGCCTGTTTGCTGGTCCCCATGAGACCCTCCCCCTGGTCCTGAGGGAGATCAGGGGCTGCCCCTCCTCACCCGAAGTCCATTCTTGGGGCTCCTCAGGGGCTCTGTGGCTCGGCTTTACTCCAATTGCTGATCTGTTATGCTCCATCCCCACACTGTCTCCCTGCCGTGTGTCCCCATTATTGTCCCCTGTCTCCGTATGCGCCATTTAGGAGACAACAAACACATATTTTTTTAGAAACAAAATTCAATCTGTAACAGTAATTTTAGAACATTCAGTTGAAAGTGGGAGTTGAAGATAATTGAATTGTTGTCTACCGTGTTTGTTAACTGTTCCTATTTGTGATGGTTTTTGCTCCCTGTGTTTTTGCCTTCTCCCAGTTTTGATGGAACATTATCTTCAGTTCCCTTGTATCTCTCTCCCCTTGGCGCTATCTACTGTGCCTTTTAAACGTTTTAAAAAAGTGATGAGGTTTCAGGTATCAAAAGAAAAAAAAATCATATCATTGTGAATGAGGAGGAGTGTGGAGTGGGGAACCAAAGCCCATCTGTAGGCAACTGGACATCCCCTTATATAAGGGTCGCAGAGAGGAGACGAGCCAGACAGGGTGCAGTGTAGCAACAATGAAACACAACTTTCCTCTAGTTCCTAAATGCTTCCTCCACCCCCCACCCCCCACCCCCCATGATCCCAATTCTGCCTTATAAATGCCACTAGACCGGAGCATGTATACTGTACACTGGTATAGATAAGAACTGGAAACACTGGGAATCCAGGACAGATGGTGAGAGTGGCAATACCGGGAGGGTGGAGTAGAAAGGGGGAACCAATTACAAGGATCTATATATAACCCTCTCCCTGGGGGACGGACAACAGAACAGTGGGTGTAGGGAGACGTAAGACATGACAAAATAATAATTTATAAATTATCAAGGGTTCATGATGGGGAGGGTGGGGCAGGGAGGGAGGGCAAAAAATGAGGAGCTGATCCCAAGGGCTCAAGTAGAAAGTAAATGTTTTGAGAATGATGACAGCAACAAATGTACAAATGTGCTTGACACAGTGGTTGTATGTAATGATTGTGATAAGAATGGTATGAGCCCCCAATAAAATTATTTTTTTTAAAAGTGGTTACCCTAGAGTTTCTAATCTACACTTTTTACTAGTCTCTATCTACCCTCAGGAGCCCTGGTGGTGTAGTTAGTTATTCCTTAGGCTGCAATACCCAAGTCAGCAGTTTAAAACCACCAGCTGGTTTCTTGGGAGAAAGACGGGGCTTTCTATTGCCGTCAAGAGTTCGTCTTGCTCTCAGGGGCAGGTCTAGCCTGTCCTAAAGGGCATTGGTTCCATGGCAGTGAGTTTCACCTTCAGATAACAGTATCTAGTGCTCAGACTTAGTGGATGGTGTTGGGTATTCCCAATTTCTCCTCTGTTCTCTCTTGACATTGCTGTCACCCCTCTCCCATTCCATGAGTCATTGTCATCAAATTAATCATTATCATCTCTCTCTCTCTCTCTCTCTCCACTGCCATCGAGTTGAGGAGGACTCATGAGAACCCTATGGGACAGGGTAGACCTTGTAACTCTACAGCAGTAGAAAGCGCTGTCTTTCTCTTGCAGATTGACTGATGCTTTCAAACTGCCAACCCTGCAGATTGTAGCTCAGCCATAAGCACTATGCCACCAGCACTCCTAGCATTACTTTTAGCAAATAGTTATCATTTGGATCAATTAACAAGATTTTTTTTTAAATTTTAGTACCTTCTCTTATTCTTCTTCTAATTCCTGCATTTATGTAGATCAAATTTTCTGACTTGTGTAATTCTTCTTGGAATTTTTACATCTCTTGCAAGGTAGTTCAGCTAGCAATACATTTCCTTGGTTTTTGATTGTCTAAGAATGTTTTGTTGCTACTTCGAAAGTTAATTTCAGTGGACATAAAATTCTAGGTTATTTTCTTTTTTCTCTGATCACTAAACATTTTACTTCATTCCTGTCTGCTTGCATGCTTCTGCTAAGAAGTCACTTGTAATTTCATCCTTGTTCATATTGTGAAGGTGTGCCTCCCCTCACGGCCCTTAGTGTCTATTGAGATTTTTTTCTTTGTCTGTGATTTGCAATACAGCTTGAAAAGGATGTGCCTGAGAGTAGATTTGTTGGTATTTTTCATAATTGCTTCAATCTGTGCTTGCTGGCTCTGGGGATTAGTGTCTGCATTCATTTCACAAAGCTCTTAGCCATAACTTCTTTATATATTTCTTCTGCTACCGTATTTTTTTTGCCAATAATGATTTTTTAATGCTACAATACTGCTTTCTTTCAAAAATTCTTCCTTAAATATTTCACATGTCAGCTTATATTTATCATCCAGTCTTATATATCGTCCTGATATGTTCAGCATGTTGTTCCCGTGTGACTTGAAGTTGATTTCCACTCATACATTTTTCTATACGACAGTACAACTGCCCCATCGGATTTCTTAGTTATAATATTATAATATTACAAGGACGGGTCTTTTCTTCTGTGAAACCACTGGTGAGTTTGAAACATTGATCCTTTAATTGGCAGCTGAGTCTTACCCATACATCACCAAAGTTCCATATACTTTTCATAAAAAACACCACCACCACCAAAAACCTCACTGCCATTGAGTCGATGCCAACTCATAGATCCCTATAAGATGGGCTAGAACTGCCCGTGTGAGTTCCTGAGTCTGTAATTCTTTACCGGAATAGAAAACCCCATCTTTCTCCAAGAGAATGGCTGGTGGTTTGGAATGAACAGGTGACATTGCAGTTAGCAGCCCTAACGCCTGACCAGTACACCATCCTCACCTGTGTTATATATAAGTCTAGCTTGCTTTATCCCTTCAGATTTGAGGGTGCGTAGTGTGGTGGTGCGGAGGGGGGTGTTTTGTTTTTTGCCTTTTGCCAAAGTTTGGAGTATTCTCTTGATGCCTGAACATGTTGTATGGAATAATAGGAAGTGTGGCAGATGGGTCTTTGTAAGAATTTTTGACCATCTGGCTAGATATTAAGTTTTGTTTCATGTTTACACCTAGTTGTAGATGCTTGTTGTTGTTAGTTGTCCTTGAGTCAGTTCCTGATGACCCCAGTTTACAACAGAATGAAATGGAGCCTGGTCTTGCCTCGTCTTCATGGTTGTTGACAATGCTTGAGCCCATTGTCACACTCAGGGAGTATCGAGTGACTTGTACCTAGGGGCTCATCTCCCAACATTATGTTGGACATGTTGTGCTCTGACCTACAGGATTTGCATCTACTAGTTTTCAGAAGTAGATTGGCAAGCCTTTCTTGTCTGCCTTACCAGAAGCTTTTTTGAAATCTAGCCAGTATGGGTTTCCCTGCCAGTATTCTAAATACTAGAGGCACAGCTTCTAGAATCAGAGCAACATGCAAGCCCCGACAGTAGATACACATTGATGAGTGGCAGTCCATATGCTGACCTTTGCTTAAGGTTTACTGTAGTAGGAAGGAGCCCTGGTTGCATTGTTGGGCTAGCATTGGGATACTAACCACAAAGTTCAAGGTTTAAACCCAGGAGCCACTCCATGAGAGAAAGATGAGGCTGTCTGCTCTCTTAAAGGTTTAGGGTCATGGAATCCCTGTATAGGGTCGCTGTGATTCAGAATTGACTTGATGGCAGTAGATTGGGTTTGGGTTGGTGTGATAGGTAGGTTATTGTGCCAAGCTGGCCAGTAGGAACAAGTGGAATTAATAAGGTCCCAGTTTGATTGGAGGGCAAAGAGATAAATGGCTCCACAAGCCCTGCCCCTCTCTCACTCTCTGATGATTGGAACAGCTTGCAGCTGCTTTAGCTAGTTCTCTGCCTCAACTTGTGAGCTACATTACCTGTGGGACAGCTAACCCATGGATTATGTTGCTAGAGCTTGAGGCTCTTTTGACACATTGCTGGTGTATACATCGCTTAAGCTTCAGGCTGTCAGATCCTGTTGTCTTGCATCCCTTGAGTTTTATATCCTATCTGGGTCTGCTTCGCTAAGCTCCTGAGCTGCTGACTATTGGTGACCCGCCCTGCTGTTTGCTGCCTGTGGGTGGACTCTGCCTGAATTGCCCTATGGAAGACTCAGCTGTCTGCTTCTTGACCTTGGACTCAGCAGTCCTCTGAGTTGAAGGACTTCCAGTATATTAACTGTTCCACGGATGTGAATTGAACTGAGCCTTCTATACTGCTCTGTGGACTAATTAGCTGTCATATTCCTTCGTGCTGTATCTATCTCTTTCTAGCTACCTATAAAATCATAAGTGTCCTGGTTTTGTTTCTCTAGAGAACTGTCTAACACAGAAAGCAAGGGCTGTCCAATGAGAAGTTTACTGGGAAACCTGCCGCTTTCACTCCACTGTACTGATCTTGACCCTTAAGACTTCTTTTTGATCCCCAAACTAAAAAAACATTGAAAAGGAACTTAGTTTGAGTACATCAAGGATGCTGAAGTTGCCATTTTGACATGGTGTCAATCAGATGCATACTTACTGAGGAAGGGTTCGAGAGCTGGAACCGCCTTCAGAAATCTGTCAGCCTTGATGGAGGACATGTTGGGAAACAGCAGCTTTCATTTTTCAGTAAAGGTTTCTATGATTTGGAGATAACCTTGTAAAAGCAAATCATAACGTTAATGGCACTTACATATTCTTTGTATTCTATGATTTCTGAAGAGTGTCCTGAATGGAAGACTTCTGGGTTTTAAATGTACTTAGACTAACCTACTACGAACAAAGTACTGATTTAGCAATCTGATAATGCTTTGTTGGTGAATGAAGAGAAAAGGAGGATTCTGAGCTCCATCCGTCCTTGAAATAATCTAAGCTTTAGGTTCCCAGACTTATTTGGCATACTAGCCCCTTTTTTAGGGAAAAAGAAAATTACTCAGTACCCCCTGGCAGTTTAAAACTTTGTTACTAGCCCATTCAATGGCTGTATATACTATAGTCATTCAAATTGGTCATTGAATAAGGAAGACCATAGAAGAATTGATGCAGTTGACTTGTGATGCTGGAGAAGAATATTGACAGTACCATGCCTGGACTGCTAAGAGGATAAACTAATCTCTATTGGAAGAAGTAAAGCCAGAGTGCTCCTTAGAGGCAAGGATGGCAAGACTTTGACTTTGTATTTTGGACACGTTGTCAGGAGAGTCCAATCCCCGGAGAAGGACATCATGTTTGGTCAAGTGGAGCGGCGGCGAAAAAGAGGAAGGCCCTGAGGGAGATGGGTGGACAGCGTGGCCACATCAATGAGCTCAGGCACAGGGACAGTTGTGATGATGGTGCAGGGCCTGGCAGCATTTCATTCTATTGTGCCTACAATTGCTGTGGGTTGGAGCCAACTTGATGGCCCCTCACACAATAGTAGCCTATAGTCCAGGATAAAGTATAGGTACCTTCTTTCCCCAGATTGTGCCAGTACCCACCAGAGAGTGATACCGCCCACTTTGGGAAACACTAAACCATTGAGAAATAGTAAAATCACATAGCTTCTAGGCCAGTGGTTCTCAACCTTCCTAATGCTGTGACCCACTTAATATGTTGTGGTGACTCCCCAACCATAAAGTTATTTTCGTTGCTATTTCTTAACTGTCATTTTGCTCCTGTTATGAATCAGGCGACCCCTGTGAAAGGGTCATTCAACCTCCCAAAGGGGTCGCGACCCACAGGTTGAGAACCACTGTTCTAGTCAATTGTAGGCCCTTTTATTAGGCAGGGTTCTCTAGAGAAGCAAAACCAGTAATACTTACATACGCCTGTATATAGAAAGAGATTAATATCAAGCAATGGCTCACATGGTTGTAGAAGTGGGTAAGTCTAGTCCAGTGCAAGTCCGTGGGTCAGTCGGTAACCTGGAGACTTTTTTTTGACTCATGTAGCTAAAAGGCTGATGAACCAGGAAGCAAGATGACAGGTGGATGCACAGTTAAATGAATGCAAGGTTAGCGGTCTGCTGACAGCTCTTGGCATTGAGTCTTTGACCTAGTTAAGGAAGCTGGGTTCCCCCATAGCTGCTGGCCCTCTGAGTTAATTACTTTGTTAGAATCCCATCCTGGAGTTGATTACCCTGTATTAGATCACACCCTGGGGGATTACTTCGAAACTACTGAGAACCCTGGGCCCAGCCAAGTTGACACAAAACGTATCACAGTTCTTTTCTTTTTTTTTCATGAGTATGGACTGTATTAAGGAAGTTAACAGGTTATACAAATCAGGATAAGAAATGACCAGGATACAGCAATTATCCAATCAGGACAGCATCTTCCCTTGGCCTCTGTCCTGCTAGGGCAAGTATTACAAAGCTCCTTTAGGGCTGATGAATGCCCCAAGGCATCCCATTCTTCAAGCCGCCTCCTACCCAAAGGCTCTCAGCTTGACTTGTTCTGTTATTCAGGAAGCCTGCCATTGCCTCAAGCTCTTGGTGCTGCTGCCTCTGCTGCCACCTCCGCCACTGCCGCTTCTCCGAGTAGGGATCTCAGGAGCCAAAGGAGATGTTCTGCTCATGGCTCTTCTTTCTTCATGACCCTGAGATTTCCCCTATTCTTACTTCTGAGATAGCTCATTTCATACCCAATGGGATGGCAAAATTGACCAGTGTCCACATTAGAGTCCCATATATCTTATTTGCATAATCTCGCCCAGTCATTGTGTGGGAATTACAAAGACCATGACTCAAACCAAACCAAACCAAACTCATTGCCATTGCGTCAATACTGACTCATAGTGACCCTACAGGACCGAGTAGAACTGCCCCTGTGGGTTTCCAAGACAGGTAGCTTCGAATTACTGGCCTTCTGGTTAGCAGCCCAAAGCGTAACCACTGTGCTACCAGGGCTCCTGAAGACTAGCTAGAAGGGCTATATTTAAGTACACGGTTCTTTTCTTGCTGATGAATAACAAATGTTGCCATAAGAACTAGATTCCATCTAGTTAATATTAGATTTTTGATAAAAAGAAAGGTGAAAGGTATAATTATCCAGAAAAATCAGAAAATATTTACTGGTAACTTTATATTCAGATTATTAACTGATGCTATAAAGTTAGCAATAGCATCTCAACTTCCACAACATTTCATAATTTAGAATAGACACACGAGTCTAGCTACGCCCATGATGGGCACTCAAACCCACTGTCATTGAGTTGTTTCCACTCACAGCAATGCCTGTATGGGGTTTCCAAGTCTTTATAGGAGCAGGCAGTCTCACCTCACCCGGGGAGCAGCCGGTGGCTTGGAATTACCACCATGTGGTTAACAGCCCATTGCTTATCTCGCTGCACGACCAGGGCTCCTTCAGCTAGAATCTGAAACAAACCAACTCCCTGCCATAAAGTTGATGCCAACTCAGAACAACCCTACAGGACAGGGTCAAGTTGTCCCTGTGGGTTTCTGAGACTGTGGCTCTTTATGGGAGCAGAAAGTCTCATCTTTCCCTCCAAATAGGATCCAAGAGCTCCGAATTCTCGTTTCAGTTCCGGTTTGTTCTGGTGAACATGCAGGTCATAATACCATTTCAGCAGCTTCTACTCGTAGAGCTCATTGACTGCGTTCTTCAGGTTTTCATCGTTCATCCATCCTTCTTTGAATTGTTATCCGACCATTGCCTTAAATCCTTTCCCCCTAAAATGTCAAGGTGTTATTAATTTGATCTCACCTAGCTATTTCTTTAAAGAGCACAATTCTCAGTGCAGATACACTTATTCAGATAAGGCACTTCTTGGCTTCAAAGGATCTCCAGGTGTGTGTGTGTTGGGCGGGGTTGGTGGGGGTGTCAGTTTAAGGGTTAAGCATCACCTTGGCATGGTTTCAGGGGTGTGTCCAAATTTTGTGCTTCTTGAAAATCTAGCTTTTATTGCGGCTACATTTTTTTTTTTTAACTGTGAGTTGCGGGGACTCCTCTTAAGTACAGAATTGATCCTCCCTTCCATCCACCTGCTTAAATTGGATCTAAGAGCAGGTGGAATGATTTGAAATGCTTTTCAACTCTAAAATAGAGAGTAATTCTTGACTCCCCCTCCCCCAACCAAGGGACATAGGCCCTTTTGAAAGACCCTTTCACAGGGGTCGCCCGATTCATAACGGTAGCACAATTACAGTGAAGAAGTAGCAACGAAAGTAATTTTATGGTTGGGAGTCACCACAACACGAGGAACTGTATTAAAGGGCGTGGCCTTAGGAAGGTTGAGAACCACTGAGAAGGATCTCTTAAACAAATTTTAACTGAAGTTTGAGGGGCTAAGTCCCATCCATAAACTCCAGGTTATGAACTTGAACTATAGACTAAAGAAAAAGCATAATTGTGAATACTTGAAAGAGTCGGCTAATTTACAAGATTTTTGTACCTGGTGTCAAATTTTATTTTTGTTTTGGGAACTTCCAACTACTAACTGCCAGGTTATTTGAGTCTATTTCTTAGTTATAATATGGACATGTCCACATATGCGTGTGCCTGTTACTTAGAGGATGTACCTATCTTTGAAGGATGATGTGTGTTGGTTTGGGTATTCTTCGTTATTTTTGTGGTTTAAGTGTACTCCTCTGGTCTTGGGCTGTGTGTCTAAGCGCTGGTTTCTTTAAGACCAAGCAGGTTAGCATAGAGAGTGCCCACCCCCAGCCCAGTAGGCGCTCCTTACAGTAAGACACCGTCCAGGCTCGGCAGATTCTTCCTCTCTGCTGCTCGGCTCTGGCAAGTTGCCTCAGCTTGTCGTCCTTTTGCCGCCGAACTAGTCTTTCCGCATATGCTGTAGCCAAATATGGAACTCACTCAACATTCTCCAGGAAGAACATGTTTAAGGTACTAGTCCTTACGGTTAAAAAAAAGTCCATAGGCAGATATTTAGCAAGTAAAGCCCCAGGCTTGCAACAGTCCTTCATTTCTTAAGAAATGACGTATTGGTTCATATGGTTTCAACAGAGAAATGAAAAGTTAATCTTCAGATTAAGCCCGCTTTCCTACAGATTAGAAAGCAAATTTCCTCTTACCCTTCTGCACACCCAGGAGGTCCCCCCAGCTTCACGTGTACCTTTGTGAGACATCCTGGTTTTGTGCCTGAGCATTAGCTTAATTGCTGGCACAGTTCAGTACCAGCTAAGAAGGGCTCATGATGCTTTCTGAAAGCTTATTAATTTGGGAATAAAGTCTAAACCAGTGAGTTTTTTGTTTTGTAAGCTTTCTTTTGTAATGCATCTCCTGAAAGGGATACATTTTACATTATGACTGATCCCACACAGGTGGACATGCACAGACATACACTTAGAGGAAAACCAAGTCAATTGCTGCTGGGTTAATTCTGACGCACGGAAACCGCATATGTGCCAGAATAGAATTGGTCTCAATAGGGTCTTCTCTGGATTAATCTTTCACAAGTAAGTGCCAGGCCTTTCTTCTGAGGTGCTTCTGGGTGGTTTGTAGCTGCCAGCCATTCAGTGAGTAGAAGAGTGTTGAAGTCCATACAAGGCCTGCTCACACAGCTCTTTACATAAAAAGTTTTACCAAATAATAGCTTTCCTTATCATGTACTGTTATTTAATATATATTTTATTCCAGTCATTAAAATGCCCAGGATGATCTATTATGTTACCTACCCAAAGGTTTCAACCTACAGTTTTAAAATACTTGTTTAAGTAGAGGTGAATTATCCTGTCCTTCCTGTCTTTTGATAGTTAGTGATCTCTTATTAGACATTCTCTGCTCTCTTAAGATTGATAAGGTATATTGGGATATAATATAACTGAATTTTCAGATTTTATAACCATTACAGAAGGTAAACCCTTCAGCGGTTACCCAGTCTACAATTCTCATGTAGGGACAACAAAGGATGGAGTATATTTGAGATAAACGCATGTATTTATAGAAAACTCTCCAGGAAACAGAAAACTGTGGATGTTTTTTCTTTCACTATTTTGAGCTTAGGGTGAACAATCTGTTCCTTCATTCTTTCTTCATATGCTCAGCTATTGAGCAACATAATATTAAGCTGTGTGATCCCTTGTTGAAATTGATCTAACTTAATTGGCAATGTGTTGTTTGTCCAATTATTATTTGCCCGTTCTACAAATTGTGCCAAAGGCAGTAGAAACCTTAATAATTTAGTTTGTGGTACATAATTTGTCATTCTAGGAGACTTACCATATTTAAGGTTTCTCCTGCCTTTTCCAGCAGAAAATCCTGTCTTGATAAGAGTTTTCTAATGTGTCTGACTCCTTATACGCACTCAAGATGTTGGTATTTTGACCATTTGTCTGTTAACTTCTTCCCTGCAGAGTTAGAAGTGTTTATCACCAACTAGCCAAGATGAACATGGTGAAAAGGATCATGGGGCGGCCGAGGCAGGAGGAGTGCAGCCCGCAAGACAATGCCTTAGGGTTGATGCACCTCCGCCGTCTCTTCACGGAGTTGTGCCATCCTCCCCGGCACATGACCCAGAAGGAACAGGAAGAGAAGCTGTACATGATGCTGCCAGTGTTTAACAGGGTAAGTCCAGGATGTCAAATACATGCCTTCCAGCGGCTGTGAAAAGTCTCCAGTAGAAAAATTGATGAGATGGGCTAGTCTTTCAGAAACGTGATGTTTCATTCCTTCTTCCAGTGTGCTACAAAGACCTCAAACCCAAACCAAACTGACTGCCATCAGATCGATGCCAGCACATAGTGACCCTATAGGACAGCATAGATCTGCCCCTATTAGTTTCCAAGACGGTATCTCTTTATGGGAGTAGAAAGTCATATCTTTGTCCCTTGAAGTGGCTGGTGGTTTTGAACTGCTGATCTTGCATCTAGCCACCTAAGACATAAGCTGGAATGAAGACTTTATAAAGATTTCCTCTAGTGGTTGAGCTTGGAAGAGGTATATTTTTCTACTTGGGTTATATTTATGAACTGATAGCTTATTGTACCAGAATGGTATTACGGCTTATGCTCATTGTACACTTTAAGGAATAGCTCAATCTGCTGTGTGATAGGACTGGTGTTCTGCAAGTGATCTTATAAGAGCATAGTTATAGGCCATCCTAAAAAAATCCACTGCCATTGAGTTGATGATATAGGCTCATACATGTGCAGACATGTTATAACAAGTTTTTATGAGTTTATTTTGGTAGAAAGGTTTTTGAAATCCATGCACAGTTCTCCCCACCCACCCCCCAGCCCCAGTCCCCAATAGTATGCATTTTCATGAACTTTTTAAAGACCCCTTATGTTTAGATTCCCTGTAGCCTGTAATTCCCTAGGAGCCCTGGTGGTGTAGTGGTTATGTGTTGGGTTGCTAATCACAAGATCAGCAGTTCCCAAACCACCAGAAACTTGGCAGGAGACCCATGAGGCTTTCTACTCTCGTAAGGAGTGACAGTCTCAGAAACCCACAGGGCCCTTTCCATTCTATACAGTAGCTTTGAGTTGCAATCAGTGTGAAGGCAGTGGGTTTTGGTTTCAGTTTGGTGGTGCACTGGATTAGGCATTGGGCTGCTAAACACAAACCAGAGCTTAAAGCCTACCAGTCCATCCACAGGTGAAAGATGAGGCTCTCTGCTTTGATGAAGGTTTACTGTCTTGGAAGGTTACTAAGAGTCTGAATTGACTCAGTGGCAGTGCGTGGTGGGTGAGCTTCTTTTTGTATCCTCATCTTTTTTTTTATGAGGTAGTTAGTTTATTGTGTCAACACAATATTGATAAACATGTGGGGTTAATTGAAGGGCGGAGGGATAAATGGCTCAGTGAGCCTCGCCTTTAGAGTTCTCAGGTCTCTTGCTTTTCTGATGGTCGGACCAGGGTGCAGCTGCCTTAGCCAGTTCCCTGCTTCACCTTGCAAGGCTCACTTCCTGCAAGACATCCCCAAGGAGAAGCCACATCATGGACCTACCCCAATGTAGCCCTGGGTGTTAGAGCAGCCATGTGGAGACCCCTGCCAGCACTGAGATGCTTACACATTCACTGATTTGGCTTCCCTAGTATAGAATTTAGTGGAGGGTGGGGGGAGCCAGCACCCCACCACTAGTCTCGGGTTCAGTAATGCACAATTGTACGGTTGAGATGTATATATATTAAAGTCACCAAGAGCATGAGAGGTATTACAGTAATGTAGTCAGACACATTACATGGTAGCATTGCTCACCTTAGCCCAGCTTGGTGGTCTACGTGGAGAGAGGAGGAAGGGAGAGGTAACAAGGGAGAGAGGACGGGAGAGGACAATGGGAAGAGAGGAAAGCTCTTTATTGCTGACCCAGGGCTATCTACTTTTTGGGGTTGTGCAAGCCCACTAATTACAGGTAAAGACATATGTCACAGGAAGGGGTTGGACTACAGGTTATACAGCAATGAGAGGGGCTGGTCTAGGGACATACATGCAATAGGAAGAGGAGGGATTGGGGGTATACATGTGACAATATGGGTGGATCCTAGATTTAGGATGGCAGTTTAGCCTTCACTTTGACCTGTTCTCTGGGTCTCCATAGGAACCATTATCAATGGGGTGTAAACTCTGCCTACAGGAGCCTGTCCATTGTCCCCAGCAGCAGGGAGCAGGGCCCACTGCAGTTTGGCAACTGATCGCCCTCAGGGGAGCATCTACCTCCCTCCACAAGTCCCCTTTTGTTTTATATATAAAATCCAAAAGCCACATGGGTGACATGGTTATTTTCTATATATTAAAAGCTGTGAAGACAAAACTTCATGATCCAATTAATATGGCCAAAAATTCAGGCTTATATCAAAACATTTTGAATCCCTATGCCTATCTGCTATTGGAGGAAGGTGTGTGAGAGATTGGATACTGCGGTGGGAAGAAATAGAGCCAAATAGGGCTGTCTGCTTCTATAGGGAGAATGAATCAACCATGTGCTCACTTTAAGGCAGCACAGCTATAGAGGGAGAAACTGTAGAAAAAATAGATTACCCTGGGAAAATATACTCGGACTACATCTCTAACTACCAGAGTGGCGGCTTTCCTACCATGGAACACTGGCTTTCCAGATTCCCTCCGTACTTGTCAGGGATTAAGTCCCAGTTTTATTTCCCTTAGTGCTAGTGTCCCACATTTCCCCTTTCTGCATTACATTTAAGATTTAATAGTGTAACGGAGGCAACATGGTCTCTTTCCATATCTCCTAGCTTCCTATAGAAGCAACACGAGACTGTGAGCATCAAAAATATGATGAATAAACAACACAGTCAGACTAGAACTTAAGCTATGTGAAATGCTTTGAGCCCAAACTCATGGGATCCAGCCTCTTTCTATGCCCACCACCATGTTTAAATACCTCAGTTAGTGGAATGCCTTAAATCCACCCTTGAATGTATACAAAATATCCTTATTTAGCTGACCAACATCCAATGAAATGTTTTCCCTTAAAGGCTTGCAAATGATTCTTAATCAAATCCCAATCATGCAATGTTACATTATATAGGTATGGGGTTACACAGAAAAATCAGTTATATTCCAATCACATTAAAGCATTAATTAGCGAGTCCAAAATCTTGATCTTTCAGCAAAACAGCCTGTAGTAATAGTCCAGTCATTATTGTATAAAATGTTCAGCTTTGATAAGAGTTCCAGAGTGTCCCTTAGACGTCCCAATGGAAGCAATCGCCATTCTCAGGAATTTGCGAGGAGGTCTTCTTGACGTTTTGAATAACTTCAGTAACAGGACAGAGGGGTTAGGTTACACATCAGCTTCCCTGCTTTCTTCTGGGCCTTGCTGGCTGAAGAGAAATCCTTCTATCTCCGTTGCCTGTGAAAATATAAACAAATAGCCCCTCTCTTCAGGGTGTCATTAACTTGAAAAAGGAATTATGATTAATATTGGATGGCTTCTCCATCTCTTCCTTGTCCATCTTTCTCCAAACATGGTTGCGTCCTTCTAAAGGGAGTCCATCAGCTTTATTCTGCAAAAACATGACAGAGAATCAATTTTCTCTGTAGAAGTCAAAATGTGTTTATCTGTCCTAATTTTCTTACAAGCTTTTAGTAAGGAGAAAAATTTTTTGGTTAAATTGGCCAAATGAAATTCGTCGTACATAAGATTCCTCTTCTCCCCCTTCTGTTTTAACCATCTTAAAGATGTCTTTAAAGGGCACCTGGCTTGCTCAGAGTACTAATGCAAAAAAGACTGTCTTAACATGGTTAAATTTCTAGAACCTCCCATTCTTGGTTGATGGACTAAATGATATACAAAAGTAACTTGAGGAAGTTTATGCTGAGAACCCAAATTTATACTTTTATCTTTTAATTCAGGTTTTTTTCCCCATGGAATTCCACTTTTTCAAGCCCTTTGTAGACTTAAAAGTTTTAGTATTTTTCATCAACTTCATGGAACAACTTGTTGAGGTTCTTTTAGTTAAAATGCCTTATTTTTATCGACGGTATGCAGGCACATAGTTTTAAAAGTCAAATAGGTCTTTATTGATTAAAGGTGCCCCACCCCTCTCCACTAATTGCCACTACCACTTTCACTCTTTTGGTTTTTAAATAATATAGTTTATCAGTTTGTCTTGATCCTTCCATTTTCACTGGCTTCCTACAGTGGGATCTGAGCATTAATTTTCTCTCCTCCCACACTCATATGCATGACCTTCCTTCTGAGCTTGCCCCGTGAACATGCCACTAACTCAAATGCTAGTCACTGTCTCTGTGCTGCTGCTGACGGTGTACGTGTTATTCTTCCTAAGTTAGCTTTACAGTTTACGACGATTATTTGTCCATTCTTCTAGAACGTGCTTTCCCCAGACTTCCTAGCCCTCACCATTCCTGTCTTCTGCCCTGTGCTTCTTTTTTTCCCCCAAACTCTTCTCACCCTCCGGGTCTTCTTCTTCCATTCGCTCCCCCCTTCCCGCCACCCTCCTTGTTTTTCTATTTTTCAGCCCATATACCACCCCCCATGGCACAGTTTTTTTCTCCCAACTTTGTCTCTCTCTCTCTCTCCTCATTTTTGACTTTCTCTCTATCCCTTTCTTCATCCGCCTTTTCTCCTATCTTTGTCTATCTGACCCTACTCGCTCTCACCCCCACCCACCCACCCCTTCCTGACTGCAGTCTCTCTACATCTTTACGTCTTTCTCTTTCTTCCCCATCTCTGCCTGCTTTCCCTCATCCTGATGCCCATTTCTACTCCAGCTACCAAGGAAAAAAGGATCAGTGTGTTGAGGTGTGTATTGAAAATGGCATGACAGTTAAGAGATATAATAACTTAGACTAGAGAGAATGATGGTTTGGAATCGGGTATTGACTGAGGTGAAAGCATTAGGCAAACCTGAAATATATGTTGGAGGTGAAGTCCACTAAGACCTGTGGAAGCAAAGGATGTTTCTGTCATGAACAACTGGCTGTGGAGGGTTTTTATTTCCTTTACTTGAGGTGATGAGAGATAACTAGTGCTAAAACCAAAGTAGTAGTATTAAGGAATGAAAGGGCTAGAATTGGTAGAGTGCAGATATTTCACCGATACTCAGTGAGGAATAGGGATCTAGAGGTGGTTTTGGAAATGACCGATTCAGATCATAATGAAAACTGGAACTGGTGGACTTCCTTAGGAAAAATAAGTAGGAGCGAAGAGAAGAGGGTCCAGATTACCTTTGCCTATATTTACTAGATTAATATATTAGAAGTATAACATGATTATGGCAAGTAAAAAAAGGGGAGATAGTAAAGTTTCAAGAGGACGAGAGAAGTCAACATTATTAACTGATAGGGTAAGATCAGAAGACCCCAAAAATTGGAAATGTTTGTTGAATTTGGCATTTGGATTATTGGTAAGGGTGATAAGAGCAAATGCCTGGTTGCATTGATTTTAGGACTGAGTTGTGAGTGAGGTGGTACAGCCAGAGAACATAGTTATCATTCATGAACTCAGAGAATGTAAGAGGTGAAAAAGGTCTTAGGACAAGCTAGGTAGGGAGTTTCAGGCCTCCCTCTGCAAGGGGATATATTTGATCATGTGGTGGTGATAAGATGTTCTCATCTATTGACTTAGAAGTAAATTTATATGGGACCAAGTTAGATTTGGTGTGCTTTTCATCACACTGAATTGCCTTTGGTCCATGAGAAATGGACTTCTAAAATTAAAGTGCCACTTGATAATAATGACCATATGAAGATGAACAAATTATGACTTTCAGTTTCTCAGCTGCCAAATGAGGATAAGAATATTTACTTTGTGGGGTTGTTAGAAAAATTAAATTAGATAACATACCCCCCCCCAGGAAAAGATAACATACCAACAGCTTTTAATATATGCTTGCTCCAAGAAGCTTGTACCTATGATTGTTATTGTTTCTGCATTAAAAGTAAAGAAGTTATAAGAGTTTGCCTTAATTATTAATAAGTCTATGGATGACTCAGATCAAGTTAAAGACTAATAATGACGGTAGAAAGGGAAAGGTAGACTTTAGAGTCCACCTTGATGTGTGCGTTTCCCCATTTATTCAGTGTTCTATGCTTCCACTGAGTCGGCCAAGGAACTGGGTTCAAACAAGTTTATATTGTGTCATGATACACTGTGTTGTAGATTGGATGCTCTGAGAAGAGATCCTGTTTTTAATTTTGTGAAGCTGAAATAAAGGGAAGTTGATTAGCACATAATTCTGTTGTGAAAGCTATAAGCACATAAGAAACATGATGAGTTAAGGAAGAAATCAGGAATTAGGAGTACGGGAGGTATATTACAACATTCCTGAAGGGAGTGCTCTGAGAGTCTGATGATCAGGAAGGAAAGTCTTTAAGAATGTGTTGTAATTTCTGAGCCCTTAAAAAGTAATCTTCAGCTTGACTAGAGATTAACTAATCAGACTATTAGAGTAAGAAGTTAAAGCTTGGACCAAGGTATAAAGGCAACAAACATTTTAATAAGTTCTAGTTATCTAGGAGAAGTTCAAAAATTGATTTAAGGGAAGGAAGGTAGGCCTGTCAAGATGGATAGGAGGTGTGTCATGATAGGCTTTGCCTGTCGTGTAAAGAACTAATAGTTTTGCTGGACATATTGCAGAGCCAGTAAAGCTATATGGTAAGAGATGATTGGACAGAGCCAAATCTCTCTCCGAGTTTTTAATTTGGATGGCCAGGTGGATACTGATTTCAGAGGGTCCATTTAATCTGTGAGCTCTCCAAGAGGCAATGCAAAGCTCAGGTGGAGGGACCTTGGCTGTATTTGGAGCTCCTTGGTGATAGTGGACCCCCTGGTAGGGGGGGCAGGAGATTATCTATAGCTCATACTGTTGAGGAGAAGAACAGAATGCTAAGGAATAAACATGGAGAATGTATGTGTTAAACAAAAGAAGTGGAACTCATAAAGGATATAGAACAGGAGCTGGTCAATGAAAATCCAAACAGAATCAGGAATGCCAATATGCACCCAAAGATGGTTCAAAGAAGAATGACGCCAACAACTGAAACCAAACTCGTTGCCATTGGGGTCATAGAATGGGAGAAGGACCTGGTTGTGCACTGGTTAGTGGCTTCTGCTCCATCGAGGGTTCAGACCCTTGATTATAGTTTCAGTTGGCACCAGAGCTCCTTCCATAAAGATGACCACCTTGGAGAACTTAAGGGACTGCCCTATGCTTCCTGTGGGTTCCTTATGAGTTGGAATCTACTTGAGAGCAATGGATTTGGTTTTTGGTGTTAGAACAATGGGGCCAGAAAGCAATGAGGGAGTGAATTGGAGACAGTCGGTAAGTATATATGACTTTGAGAAATTGAAGTCCAAAAGGAGCAAATGTGATGGATGCAGGTGAACTTGGCAACAAGAGAGTTTGGTTTCGTGTTGTGCTGTGTATACACACATAGGAGAGATCCAGGCAGACCTGGATCTTCTGAGAAGACAGAAGAGCAGTGTTGGAAATGTTCATGAGAGGGAAACCGAGGGGGAGGAAATGGAGTCAAACTTCAGGTGGACTCGTGAGCCTTACATAGGAGGAATGGCACCTACCTTGTAACCAGAAAGCAGATTTTGTGTAAATGTAGATTTGTAGTTAAGGGAGCATAAGATCTACTTGTTGACCTCAGTTATTTGTAGGCCATCAACCCTAGATATGTTTTGTTAAGAGTCTGGAGTAAGAGAATTGAGTGGGGGCCTAAGCAAATTGTGATGTTTGGAATATTAATAATTGGGAAGGATAGATGGTTGAAAGGGGACAACAAAATAAATGAGTAACAGAATTTAGGACCCAGTAAAAGTTGGAGATGGTAAATTTGAACTGGATCTAGGTAGCTGTGTGATAGTCTTCTATGTGTACACGTAGGGAAGGCAGGTGTATCATTTAAGGAGATTGAGGCTTCCCGGGGCTGGTAAGACAGAGCTGGAGTAGAAGAAAGCGGTACAATAATAGATGAGTTGACATATCAAGGACCTCAGGAACAAAGGCTAAATGCTTGGTTACTAACCAAAAGTTTGGAGGTTTCAATCCACCTGGCAGCTCTAGGAAGGAGCCCTGATGGTGTAGTGGTTATGCCTTGGTCTACTAACCACCAGGCCTGCAGTTTGAAACCACCAACTGCCCCCAGGGAGAAAAATGAGGCTTTGTACTCCCACAGAGTTAGCATCTTGGAAATACGCGATTTCAGTTTTCTCATATGCATGTGGTGAAGACGGGAGACTGAAGGAGCATTCATGCTTTTGAATGATGGTGCTGGTGAAGAATACTGAAGTCCCTTGGAGGCCCCAAAGAACAGACACAGCTGCCTGGGAAGAAGCATAGCCACAGTGTTTTTCAGAGGCAGAGGCGGAGAGGCTTCATCTCCATTCTTTGGACGTGTGGTCAGGAGAGACCAGAGCCTGGAGCAGGACATCATGCTTGGTAAAGTTGAGGGACAATGAAAAGGAGGAAGACCCTGGACAAGATGGATTGACACAGTCACTGCAACAGTGGAATAAAACACAACAATTATGGGGATGGTGCAGGACTGGGCAGTATTGGATTCTTTTGCACCCAGGGTCGCTGTGAGTCAGAACCCACTCGATGGTCCCTGCCACTAGCAATCAGCTCTTGGAGAGGAAGACCTGGTGAGAGGGTTCCATGGGATGACCGCGCGGACAAGCAAAGGGCAGTTCTGTCTTCAGGGGAAACTGAATCAGAACTGACTCAGTGGCATCGAGCGGCTGCAGTAACCCATAGGATTAGGTTGGATAGAATAGGAGGAGAAGCTGGAAGAATTAATATAATTAGAGAGGATGGTTTTAATATATGAAATGGGAGACTAGGTTATCTGCTGAGAATGGTTGGGGTCGGAGGGGGCAATGGTGAAAAAGGGACTTTTCAAGCAGTGGGAAATGTTTAAAATAGCTGTTTTGAAAGCAGGCAAGAAACAGGTTATAGACCAGCTGTTGTTTCATGCCTTACTTAGGTAACACCCATTGATTTTATTGGAGATTCTAGAAAAGTGGTTTTTATTAATTAATCTCCCACCCCCCTAGTGTTAATGTCATGATGTGATATGAGCGATGGAACAGCTTGAGATCATTTCCTTCTCGTATACTTTATGAGCATTGATAAGGAAGTGATAGTGTTTATTATAAGCGGCGTTTGTTCTTCTTAGCTATGAGCATGAATTATAATATGTGTGCCCTTCGAATGGATCCCAGGCATCTACTTCTTCCTGTAGTTCTTTGGTTTGACTAGTCTAGAGAATCTTGCCAATAATTAGATTGCTTTTTTTAAAGAGAGATACTTTGATGCTCATTTTCTACCTGCTTATATGCTATCTGACTTAGTTGGCTTATGTGGGTTTTTGGCCAAAAATCTTAACAAGTATAAACAAATGCTTTCATGCTGTAGGTTTTTAATGGTTTATTTAAAGGTCTATTTATAATTGCCTCAAACACTGAATACAGTGAGTGAATGGAAAATTATTAAGGTTTAGTAAACCCTAAATAATGAAGAGATCGGAAGTTATTTCTGTACCACTACAGATCAATTGCTTGGTGACCGATTTAAAAGAAATTATTATTCATTTGATTATCACTGATAAACTTACATTATCTTTAGATAAGAAGTCATTCCTATTATATTTTAAAATAGACATGCACATAATGTTTCAGCATTTGTGCGTGGACACGGTCCACCGATGAGAAATAGCATTGATAGCGAAAAGCTCACTATGGCTCTAGAGCAGTGGTTCTCACCCAACCTTCCTCATGCTGCGAGCCTTTAATACAGTTCCTCATGTGGTGATGACCCCCCCCAACCATCAAATTATTTTTGTTGCTACTTCATTACTATCATTTTGCTACTGTTGTGAATTGGGCGACCCCTGTGAAATCTAGACCCACTCTTCCTATGGTGATAACTAAAACTGAAATTTTTGTACTATTGATTTTTGAGGTTATTTTATTTGTGCTAAATAAGTCAAGATTATTGTGTTCCATGGAGGCCTATTTATAGAATAGTGTTAAAATTTGCAAATCTAATGAAGCATAGTGCTATTTCAGAGTATAATTTTTGCCATGGAGAGAACCGGCCTGGAAAATGGCATGCCTTGCGTCCTTTTTTCTGGGCCAGGGCTCTTGCTGGGTTCTTCCGGTGCCCCCGTGGTCTTCACAGCCCCACGGGAAGCTACTGCTTCCCTCCACACTGACTCTCAGTGGGAAATGGTGATGGAGTCTGAGAATCGCTGAGCAGTTAGTTCTCTAGCATCCTCAAAAAAAGTTGATCCAGGAACAAAAGTTTATGGAGAATGTACTCGGTTTAACCTGTTACAATATAAATAGCAATTTAGTCATTTAAAATTCATGCATTGTTATTGCTAATTAACCTTGACCTATGTTGTCTTGTTTGGGTGTATATTTTAAAAATATACCCATTGCCAACTAAAACTTATTTTAGAAACCCTTACTTTTTAACAGCTTAACAGCTTTTCTGCTAGATATGTGAGACATAACTAGGCTGGAAACCCACTGTTGTCAAGTGGATTCAGACTCTGTGATAGGCCAGTTGACTACAAAAGCAAATCCAGTGACCCTCATGTGTGTGAGAAAGAGCTTTATATCAAGAAGACATCCCAGTCCAACTCAAGGATATAAGCCTGACACTAGTCCATAAGTCCCTCTTCAAACTCACATAGTCACCAGCAATGATGCAGAATGCAGGAAGCTCACAGGTTGGTGAGTGCGGAGTCCTGTGGATCCAAAGGCAGTGGCTCTGGCAGCAATCAGGGTCAGCCAACAGGAAGGTGAAGACAGAGAGAGAAGGGGAGGTTCCCAGGGCCCACCTTATGAGAGGCTACACCCACAAGGAGGCACCTTCAGGCTGTGACCTGATGGACAGGTTGAATACCACGCCTACACTTTTATAGATCTTCAAGTTGACATGAAATTATGTAGCTACCACAGGCTCTCCTAGTGATGGTTTAAGACAGAGTAGGACTGCTTCTTAGGGTTTCTCCGTGCCCCCCTACCCCCAGCCCCAGTGGAGCTATATTGGTGGGTTTGAACTGCTGAACTGGTGAGTAGCAGCTCAATTCTTAACCCATTGTGCCACCAGGACTCTTTAGCTAAGTTGACTACAGTATTTTAAAAATCATTTCATGCAGGTGACTTTACTTTTTTATTTTTTAGCTTTAGAGGAGGATACTCAAGTTTAGAACCAGCTGAGTGACAGATCAAGAGTCAGAAAAATACACGTTTTTGTTGCAGCCTTGTTACTTATTACATTATAGCCCTCAAGGAGCTGCATTGACACAGGGACTGGCTAATTTAAATTTTTGTCTTCTAAGCGCCTGGAGCAGTGAGCTCAAACATAACAGTTGCGAGAATGGCTGGCACAAGGTCAGGCAGTGTTTTTTGTTATATGTATGGTTGCTATGACGTGGGCAATACTAACATAACAGAGGTGTAGCCCAACAGGCTGAGAGAGAGGACAGGGTGGCGTTAGATACTCTCAAATTATTCTCCCCTAAATTGCCAATCCTTATTAGAAACTAGAAGAGTATGCTCTTTCCCGAATTATTGATAAAATCTTACTTGATTTATAATATGAAGTGACATTTGTATTATTAATCATTTTATTGGGAGCTTTTACAGCTCTTACACCAATCCATACATCAATTGTATCAAACACATTTGTACCTGTGTTGCCATCATTGTCTTCAACCATTTTCTTTCTGATGAGCCATTGGTATCAGCTCCTCCTTTTCCCCTCCTACCCTTGTGGACTCGTGGTAAATTATAAATTATCATTATTTTCATATCTTGCACAATCTACTGTCTCCCTTCACCTATGTTTCTGTTGTTTGTCCCCTGGGGTGGGGGTATTGTACATCAATCTTTGTAGTAACTTCCCTATTTGTCCTCCTTGGGTTTATATGTCTTGGATTCAGTGTGTCAGGCGCTCCTATCTGTACTAGTACTTGCTCTGGTCTAGCGGATTTGTAAGGTAGACATGGGGTCATGGTAGTGGGTGGTGGGGGTGAGGTGCTATACTGCACCCTAGCTGACTCGTTTCTTCCTCGTGACCCTTCTGTGAGGGAATGTCCAATTGTCTACAGATGGGCTTTGGGTCTCCACTCCGACCCCCATTGTTTACATAGGTTTCTTTGTTTGGGTCTTTCGATGCCTGATACCTGTCCCTTTGTGATCACACAGGCAGGTGTGCTTCTTCCATGTGGGCTTTGTTGCTTCCTTGCTAGATGGCCACTTGTTTAACTTCAAGCCTTTAAGACCCCAGATGCTATATCTTTTAATAGCCAGGCATCATCAGCTTTCTTCATCACATTTGCTTATGCACCCATTTTGACTTTAGCAATCCTGTCGGGTAGGTGAGTATTACAAAATGCCAGGCTATTAGAACAAAGTTTTTTTGCGCTGAGGGAGTACTTGAGTAGAGACCCAATGCCTGTCTGCTACCTTAATACTTAACATTTAAATACCATTAATTTGTTTAGTCTTTTCATTATAGCAAATCATCCAAACAGTAATCATGGCCAGAGGAGCGTAGGTGGTACTGTTGAGTAAAAAAGGTTAGCAGTTCAAACCCACCAGCAGCTCCATGGGAGAAAGATGAGACTAGGACTTTGTAACATAATTTTACTGATTAAACATTTTTAAGAAATAGAGGTTCCCAAAAGGCTTGTGGAAAAATTCCATCATTTAATTTCATTTTTCTATGAGCCTTGTAAAGGATTGTATGGCGACGAACGGAATCTTAAAATTCGTGTATAATATTTTTTTTAACATTTTATTAGGGGCTCATACAACTGTTATCGCAATCCATACACACATCAATTGTGTAAAGCGCATTTGTACATCATTCTCAAAACATTTTCTCTCCACTTAAACCCCCGACATTAATTAGGTCCTCATTTTTCCCCTCCCTCCCCCCTCCGCCCTCCCTCATGAGCCCTTGATAGTTTATAAATTGGTATTTTTGTCATATCTTGCCCTGTCCGACGTCTCCCTTCACCCACTTTTCGGTTGTCTGTCCCCCAGGGAGGAGGTCACATATAGTTCCTTGTAATTGGTTCCCGCTTTCCTACCCATTCTCTCTCTACCCTCCCTGTTTCACCACTCACACCACTGATCCTGTAGGGTTCATCCGCCCTGGATTCCCTGTATTTTCAGTTCCTATCTGTACCAGTGTACATCCTCTGGTCTAGCCAGACTTGCAAGATCGAATTCGAGTCATGGTAGTGGGAGCGGGGAGGAAGCATTTAGGAACTAGAGGAAAGTTGTATTTCTCGTAGTTGTTACATCGCACCCTGACTGGCTCGAGAACCCTCTCGTTAACAAGCCGAAACCGACCCCCATGGGTGAAAGACTATACAAAATCAAAGTGATAGGGTTCTTGAGCAGCTTAATGAAGACGATGGAGTACTGAGTGATTAAAAGACAGTTTTTAGTCAGAGAAAGCTAGTTTTAAACCCGTCTCTTTAACCTTCCTCTAGGAGCCCCTGGGAGAAAGGCTTTTCTACTCCCATAAACCAGTTGCAGTCTCGGGAACCCACCAGGCCCATTCTCCCATCCTTGATCAGGTCTCTGAGTCAGTCGACCTGAGGCAGTGAGGTTGGTGTGTGTGGGGGGGGCGGCCCCACAAGGGCTGCTCCCTGCAGGCTCAGCAGCTCAAGCCCCCCAGCTGCTCCGTAGAATAGAGAGGTGGCTGTTGACTCCTCCTTTAAAATTGTTTTAAGTCTCAAAAACTCCAAAAGGTCAGTTCTACTCTGTCCATATTTCTTTTTCCTAATCTATTAAAATAAAAGTAGTACTAACACTTCTGGAGGATCTTCTGACATATAAATGATGAATATTTTAATAGGGCTGGGCACATTTTCAGTACTCCATCCATTACTGTTTATTTGTATTGCATTTATAAGAAGACATGCGTGTGCTGGGTTGAACAAACGGTTTGTGTTTCGCTGCTCATTACAAGTCTGGCACTTGGAACTCCCAGTAGTGGTTGCACAGAGGGAAAGCCCGTCAGTCCGCTTCTGTAAAGACGAAAAGCCCCAAACCAAGTCCCTGCCTTCAACTTGAGGTGACCGTAAAGGACAGAGGAACTACCCTACCAAAAGGGCCTTCTGGGGTGCAAAATCGGGGTGGGGGCCATCTCTGTCCTCGTTTGGCTACTCAAGGCAGAAAGGGCATCAACTCCGCACCAGTGCAGGGCCTGTTGCTTGAGGCAGTGGTCAGACATGGCCCCACCGTCCATCAGTCTCTACCCTATTCTAACACCAACCTTTTCTCCCAGGACACTCTTTATTTTTCTGCTAGGGTCAGTCATTTGTTTCAATGGTCACACAGAACGCAACCGACAATACTCACAATTAAGGAGGTTTATTTAGGAAGTTGGAGCCGTGATTACATAATGGTTATGCAATGGGCTGTCAACTTCACGGGTAGCAGTTTGAAACTACCAATTGCTCCAAGGGAGAAAGACAGCACTTTGTACTCATAAAGAGTTAGTCTTGGAAACCCACAGGGGCCGTTCTACCCTGTCCTTTGGGGGTTTGCCATGAGTTGGCACCGACTTGATGGCAATGAGTTTGTTTTTATTGGGGGAGTGAGCAGTATACCACAAGTCAGGATCAGTAAACGATAAGGATGTAGTCACTAGTCCACAGTAACACCACTGCTGAGCCAGTAGTCGAGCATCTTTCCAGTCTTCAGTTTCTCAACCATGTGGTTCTTAGTCCTCTGACTCCATAGACCAGAAAGCCAGATCATTGCTCCATCTCTCAGTCTCTAGATTCAGTGCTGCTCCTATGTTCTGGCTCATGGTCTCCTTGCCTCAGCTTCTGGACGCAGTCTAGCTCCTTTGCTCTATCTCATGTCTCCGTGCTGTAGCCTCATGTGCCTCTGATCTTGTTCTCCAGCATTTCAGACAGGGATCTCAAAAATGCCCACTGGTGATTCTTCATCCTTGATGGACTTTGATTTCTCTCCCTCCCTGCTTCTGTGATGGTCTTTCATATGGAGATATGGTTTTTGTCTATCAGCAGACCCCCGAGGAGACTAAGGAGGATGGCTACTCCAGTAGCGTGGAGACTCATCTTAGTCCTACCCACTAACATAAAGGAGAGCTCCTTCCAAAATGGAATCAAAACTAGAGGCATAGAGGCTAGAATTTACAGCACATCTTAAAAGGTATTATGGCTCGAAGGGCTGTTTTAATTGATTACATCTCACAAGGCTGTGGTCTAAGGCCTGTGGTCTTAGGGACAATAGGTTGCTCTACATTCAGTTGGCACACATTTAAATACATGCTTGTTTTCAAGAAATAGAAGCTATCTGTTGAAGGAGGTGACTATATACTTAAATGGTTTTAGACTTAATAATTGAGGTGTAAAAAAAAACCCACACCCTTTGCTACTTTATATAATCAATATTATCTAACAGTCAAATTCATGATTGAGTTGGTACACCTCTCCAACCATTCCTTGAACCTCTTCCCTTATTGTTTGAGCCTCTCAAGCCTCTTTTCAAACCTTCAGTCACATCAGTGCCGTACCCCCGGGAAATGTTTGCCATTGCTTTTCTCCCTGGGCTGGCTCCTGTGCTCTGTCTCATTGTCTCTGTGCCAGGATATTTATAAATACTTGGGAGGGAATAATGATCAATGGTGTTCATTCACGACACTGAAAATGGATCATTTCAAAGGAGCAAGATTTACTAATTCCATTTGTTTCCTTAATATTGATTTTTGGTTTGTTTGGGTCAAGCAACATTTATCTTTTGGGAAAAAATGTATGGAAATAAAGCAGTGAAGGTCAGAACTTCTCTAAAAAGTCAATTACATTTTCCGTAGTATATTATTTACTCAGCCTGCTGGCTGCTTGACTGATCATATCTTTATACTGTTTAACAAGTGAGCCATTTATTAAATTATAATAACTCAGGAATTAAGTACAGATCAGTATTTATGGGTAATAGGAATATTATCTACTTAATATCAAGAAAGCTTGACTTGATTTAAACAAGCCTAATTACCTAAGCAAATACCCAGCTGCTTTATAAACACCATCATTAAGTGGAGACAGAATTGCTTTCTATTGATGCACGTGTCAATTTTGTAGTTAGTACATTTTGTAGGTGCCTGCGTGCAACAGAAGGAAACATTACCTGGTTTTGCACTGTCTTCGCAATTGTTTCTGTTTGAGCGCATTGTTGCAGCCACTGTTTAATTCATCTTATCCAGGGCCTTCTTCTCTTTCCCTGTTGCTTCTGTACCGAGCATGATGTCCTGAAGGCTGCAAACATTTGCTTTCATCAACAAGTCCTTGAAGTCCTGCTCACATTCCTCTAAGAAATCAATCCTGTCTCTGGCATATTGTTTCTTTAAAGTATGTGGGTCTTGTCTAACACAGGTTATCTTTATTTTTATTTATTATTGATTGTTTTCATAGGTTATCTTTAAGAACACCGCATTTATCAAAATATTTGCCAAGGGGGAAAAAAAAGCTGAAGCATTATTTCATAGTGCTGTTTGTTCTTTGAAGTAATAGAAACTGTCTCATCTAATAATTTAACAAATAGAACTAAGTCTTTTCACAAAGGATTACAGTCCTAGAATTCCTTTATTGCCTTCAACTTAATTTAAAGGTGGTGAAAAGAAACATTGTCATGGCTGCACAGTATGATCGACATAACTGTGTCACTGAAGTGTACATTTGGAGATTGTCAAAAGTGAAAATGTGATGTTATCTGTTTATTCATAATAGAAAGTAAACCAACTGATGGAATTACAAAAAGAAACATTGTCTATTGTAAGGATATAGGAAATGTATCATCTTTATACAGATACCCTGTTTTTATATTTTTATATTAGAAGCACTGTGAGAAATGTATTATAGTATATGTTAGTCTGGGTAGACTAGAGAAACAGATTCATAGACACTCATATGTATATAAGAGGTTTATATACAAGAGCAATTGGATATTGAAAAAACAGCCCAGTCCAGATCAAGTCCATAAGTCCGATATTAGCCCATATGTCTGATACCAATCTATAAAGTTCTCTTCAGACTCACGAAACACATGCAATGATGCTGAAAACAGGAAGGTCACAGGTCAGTGGGTGGGAAGTCCTCTGGACCCAGTAGCGTTGTAAGCATCTCAGCACTGGCAGGGGTCTCTACATGGCTTCTCTGGCTCCAGAGGTCTGGTTTCATTAGGGTAGGTCCATGTGGCTTCTCCAGCTCCCAGGGCATAGTGCCATGTGTCTTGTCAATCGAGTGTCTCTCAGGGAGTGAGCAGAGAGAGAAAGTATCTCCCATCTCCAAGGAGGAAAATACAGGAGTTCCCAGAATCCTCAGGAGAAGGCCATGCCCACACAGAGGCCTCATTGGCTGTCATCTGATTGACAGACTAGACTCCATCTCTTCACTCTTAATCCTCTCAAGTCCCAAATTGACACCAGATTATGTAACTACCACATAGTATAATCAATAAAGCTACTTCCTTAAATATAGAATGGGCTGATAAGCATAAGGTCAGCAGTTCAAAACCACCACCTTCTCCATGGGAGAAACGAGGCTTTCTGTGCCTCTAAGGATATACATGCTCAGAAACCCACAGGGGCAGTTCTACTCTGCCCTATAGGGTTGTTGTTAGCTGGAATCGACTCAATGGCAGTAATTTGGGGCTTTGCCTTTTTTTTTTAAATCCTAAAAAACATGAACCATATAATTAATTAGGTCTAATCTTTTGCATATTTGAGCCAAAATGGTGGCTAATGAATGGCAGATGTGCGTGTTTTTGATCTTGGGTTTTTGTTTAATATTTTCCCAGTCCATGGTCTTAGTCTTGGATTTTTATTTGTTCATATTGTTGTTTTGTTTTCCTTCTGACTCATAACTTATGTTCCAAAGTTACATAGTTTGTGTGCACTTGAGTGTCTCTTGAGTGCTCTGAGAGTTTGGTTATGGTAGCCCACCATGTGTAAACAAGCAAACAAGAAGTGAACAGCCCTGTAAAGGCAAGGTGCTAGCTTGCTATAGAATACAAAGATGAGTAAGTTATCTTTCCTGCCATTATAATGTCATTTAATTAGATAATGGAGATATAAAATACACTATATTATGTATTATAATATCTACCACCTCTACCTTTGAGTCAATTCTGATTTGAAATCACAGTGACTGTAGGACAGTCATTCGTTCAGCAAATCATTTAATATATATAAAGACATATGGCTAGACATACGCTTTGTTGAGTTATTTTAAAACATATGTTCCTAAACTTATTTGGCCCTTGTCAGAAACACAATTACTCTGTGACTCCCCTAACAATTAAAAACATTTGTACCGTACCCCATAACCCAGAATAAAGATTGGCATCTGTTTTCACCGCCACTGCCCCCCGCCCCACCCCAGTATTGCCCATTTTGGGAAACACCATTTTAAATATATCTTTCTGATCCAATACAGCTGTGTAAGTTTGCTTTTTTGACTTGATTCTTCAGTCCTCCCGTACTTTGAAACCTTCACAGAATTTTTAAAAAGTAATAATATTACATTTTCCCTCTTTTCATCCACAGGTTTTTGGAAATGCTCCGCCAAATACAATGACAGAGAAGTTTTCCGATCTTCTGCAGTTCACAACACAAGTGTCACGCCTGATGGTGACCGAAATTCGAAGGAGAGCATCAAACAAGTCCACAGGTACCCTTACCGAAGCCGGCCCTCCCGCTGTATTGAAGTGGGTGGTTCTGTAGAAGGGCTGTTAAAATGAAATGGAAGGTTGACATCATTCAGGACAGTGCCCAGTCCCTGGGATTGCGTTTTGTTCCGGTTTTGACAGTCACCGTCTTCTTAGGTCACTCACCCTTCTGTGTAATTCCAGTTCCACAATCGCCGCTGAGTTCTCTCTGACTCACGCCACCCAGCATGTGTCCAAGGAGACGTGTGCTCCCTAGGGTGTGCAGGGCTGATTCTCCAAGCACCTCTAGGTGCATTCAAAATCCCAACCTTTGGGTCAGTAGTTGTGCGTGTCTTTTGCCATCCGAGGGACTGCAAACAAGACTTTGAGTTGATTCCTTCTGAATAAAACCCGAATTCCTTAGTATGGCAGTCAAGGCAAATCCATTATACACACAACACATACATATATGCATTTATACCCACTCTATGTACACATATATGTTTATCCATTATTACATACACATAGATTTCACTTCTACATTTCAGATACGCTGAGCTATTTGAGCCCCCAAACATGTCTCTTCTCTCATTTCCGTCCTTCGTGATGTGTCAGCTTCCCAGTCTGTTTGACTTCTCGAGCGACTGTTCTATGGCGTTTCCTTTCATTGTGCGTTGGCTGAAGGTCTGTGAACAGCAGCCTTGGGACCCCACAAGGCAGTTCTGTTCTGTATCGTTGGCACGCGGCGCAGTCAGTGGCTGGCAACGGGTTTGGCGTTTCTGGTAATCGTTACAGAAGCAGACTCGCAGAGCAGCTGGTCGGGTCAAAGTGCCAACCTTGTGGTTAGCAAGCCAGCGAGCGATGAACCACTGTGCTACAGGGATGCCAAAAAGGGCGGCGGAAGCACCGGGGGCTTTCGTGTACGGTAATCTTGATGGGCCTTTTGTTGCCCGTCTTTCACTTGAGTTCACCTGCATTTCCCCCAAGAAGATTCTCTCCGTTTTTGCTTAGAACTTAAAGATCTAATGCTCGGCATTATGGAAAGACCCTCAGTATTCAGGGTATCGACTTGCACTTGTCTCCATGTGCCTAACAGCTGTGCCTGATGCCCTCCCACGCCGACTGTCCTTTTCGGGATTCTTTTGAGCAACCTCACTTCAGGTTAGTGCTCACATAGTGGGGGAACCTGGGGCTCTAAGCGCCCCTGAGCACTTTCTGTGAAAGTCCCACCTGTGCTTCTGCTTCCAAAAGTACCTGGCACTACCAGTTCCCGAGCTTTTGAGATTCTGCCCTGCAGTTTGGTTATTTTCCCAGTATTTGCTTTATGTTAAGATCCCAGGATCTCACAATCAGTTACTACTGATCTCTGTTCTATTTTCCACCCCCGTTAATGTTCTACATGGCCATCTGTCTGCATCTCATCCCGTCTCGCATTGCAGGAGAGTCGCTTATAGGATGGTACTTTACCAAATCAGGGATCTCCCAGTGAGGCTTGAGCTTTGTGTGGTTCTGAGATTCCTTGATCCCTGTTGCATGAGCTTGTTACGACGGCTTTTGACCAGACTGGCAGGGAGGCCTTTCTAGAGACAGTGTTCATGCCCCCCAGGGGTAGGAGGAGGTAGCATGCCAGTGTCTCTATTG
Organism: Echinops telfairi; assembly: GCF_000313985.2. Lineage (NCBI taxonomy): Eukaryota > Metazoa > Chordata > Mammalia > Afrosoricida > Tenrecidae > Echinops > Echinops telfairi. The sequence continues at coordinate 33,965,115 of NW_022111369.1, forward strand.
GAGTGGGCATGAGAAGACTTGGGGAAGACCCCCCCTGCCCCCCACCCCCTTGAACTCCCTGGGAGGGGGAGAGAATGACCCATGGCCAGGGGCAGCCTGCCTAGGACATTACTGCCAGTGTGGCCTAGAGTGCTCAGTCAGGCTGCTTGGGAATGTGGTCATGTGAGCCTGCCTTGAGAGGATGGGTCTGGCCGCACGTCTGTAAGAAACTGGACGGGTTTGGGGAAGAGAGTAGGTAGGGGCCTCTGTAGTCACCATTGGCGAGGGGAGTTTTTCTTCATGTTCTCCTTGATCCCTATTCTTAGCCATTTATTTATTTGTTTGTGACATACAACATCTTCCTCACAGCTTTCCTATTTTGCTTGTCTTTATAGGCTGATGCCTTTTTCTTCTGACAACCGTTTTAATGGGCTGTTAGAGGATTTAGAGGAAGAAATGCGGTGCTCACCTTTGCATCTCGAACTAAAACCCATTATGTAGCCTTTGGAGCGTCAGCCCTGGAGCGTCTTAGAACGGGCAGGAAATGCTTCATTCAGAAACAGGACCTTGTATGAATGGTCCTGTGAACCTTTGATGGCGGTCCTTTGCCTTTTGTCCCAGGTCCTGTGAACCTTTGATGGCGGTCCTTTGCCTTTTGTCCCAGGTCCTGTGAACCTTTGATGGCGGTCCTTTGCCTTTTGTCCCAGGTCCTGGAAGGAAGTCCGGGGGAAGGTGGGGAGTCAGTTTGAAGTGGGCTTCTTGCGCCTGTCTTCTCCCTTCTCTACCTGAGACAGGATTGCCTCCTTCGTTATCTTTCCTAGTCTTTACTGCGCCTGTGGAATTGAGAAGTTGGCCTATGAGATTTGGGTGTTACATGCCCCTTTTAGTTACCCTATATACTCGTGTATAAGCTGAATTTTTCGGCACTTTTTTTTAAGACTTGACAATGATTGACTTAAAAACAAAAACAAAACAAAGCAAAAAAGGTCATTGCCAAGGCCAAGGTCACTTAGAGTTTCTTCTAGACCACTTTCTAGAAGCGTTTTTTTGTGTTTAAGTATAAATTTTGTGTTTATATTTAGGCATACGATTCATTTTGAGTTAACTTTTGTTTGTTTTGGTTTGTTTTTGCTTTTTTAAAAATCATTTTATTGGTAGTTCACACAACTTATCACAATCCATACATGCATCAATTGTGTCAAGCACATTTGTACTTTCGTTCCCCTCATCATTCTCAAAACATTTTCTCTCAGCGTAAGCCCCTGGCATCAGCTCCTCATTTTCCCCCCTCCCTATCCGCTCCCCCCTCCCTCTTGAACCCTTGATAATTTATAAAATTATTATTTTGTCATATCTTACACTGTCCAACATCTCCCTTCACCCACTTTTCTGTTGTCTATCCCCCAGGGAGGTGGTTATATGTAGATTCTTGTAATCGGTTCCCCCTTTCCCTCCACCTTCCCTCCACCTTCCCAGTATCACCACTCTCACCACTGGTCCAGAAGGGTTCATCTGTCCTGGATTCCCTGTGTTTCTAGTTCCTCTCTCTGTACCAATGTACATCCTCTGGTCTAGCCAGATTTGTAAGATAGAACTGGGATCGTGATAGTGGGTGGGGAGGAAGCATTTAGGAACTAGAGGAGAGTTGTATGTTTCATCGTTTCAGCATATTTTTAATAAAGTTTTTGTGGTAAGCTTAGGTGCCTTGGCTGATAGTCGGGTCAGCTGATCCTCGAGTCTATACGGTATTTTAAACAGACTGTGAAGGGAAGTTGTGTTCAGTCTGTCTCACATTGACTCCTGTTGTGAGCATCCCTAGATTAGGAGAACGAAAGGTGCAATTCCCAGAGCTTGCTTACCTTTACTTCTCTAAATCTGTCCTTTCAAATACCTTATCTCTGTGATTGTAATCATGTATTTGACTACCTTGGAGATTTGTTTCCTTAACTTCCTTTGATTTTATATCCTTTGGTCACGTTTTAGGCATATACTGTAAGGTGCCATAAATGGAGGTCAAGTTGCCTTATTGTTAGTAATAGTTGTACAAGTGTTTTATTTTGAACCTTTTATTTATTTTTTCTTCTTATTCTTTTTTATTTTTTTTTAAACATTTTATTAGGGGCTCATTTGAGATGATTATTGACTCACAGGAAATTGTAGAATAATACTGAAAGTCCTTTATGCCCTTCATCTACCTTCCTCAATGGCGATATCTTGTTACCTTGGTATTTGTTAGATCTACGTATTTTTTCATATTGTCATTCCACACAGTTTTTTAGGCTTAAACATTTGAGAGTCCATTAGCTTCTGAGTCTTACAAAATTCCATTCCAGAGGTATAGCCGTCACATTCTCCAGAGAACCTCTAGGAGACCCTCTGGCACATGTCCTCACACCATTTACTGTATGTTCAGCCAACTTCTACACTTACTTACACGATACTGCATGTATCTTGTTTACTTGTTTAATTCTATTCCCTGTTGTGTTCACCCCACTATCACTGGCCTGTAGAAAACTAGCTGTCACAAATTAGGTGTTCGATAAGCTTTACTGATGTGTTTGACATGGGATTTCTGTCTGCCTTTCCTTAGTCCCCTGAGGAACGGAGGCCTGTTCGGATGGCCGGCCTTCCTGATGAGGAACGGAGCAGGCCGCTTCTGGAGTATGTTCCTAGCATGAAAGGCCCTGCTCCTGGGAGCCTTGAATCCTTTCTTTCAGCTTTAATCTGGAGGTGTCTTTTGGTCAATGTTCTAATCAAAAAAGATCAAAAGATTCTTGATGTTTCGCTTTTCCAGTCAACCTTGTGTTCTCATCCCTGGCCCTAGAACATATACCTCTCATCGATCGCTCCCTTATTTTCTAATTCGTCTTGTAGGGAGTTACCACTGGAAAACATGGTTTTCACTTTCTCATTTTCTACAAAAGAGGTGAAGTGAGTGCTCTGCCATTCTTTTGGCTAGTACTTACTCTGCATGAAGACGGGATTGTTTTTCTAGGACCCTTCTGAACTTGTTGTTTTGTGTGTTACCTAATAACCACTCACACAGCCGTTCCCTGCATTAAGTCAGTGCCACTATGGATTGCAAATATCGCAGTCAGAACCATTTTGAAATTCTCATTGAAAGCTACCTGCCAGAAGGGAGCCAGAAGGGAGCCAGAAGGGAGAACTTTAAAGCAGCTTTCAAAAGGCGAGGTGGAGATGTGAACTGGTGCACCACCATCCGCAGCGCAGCTTCACGGTGCTTCCGCTCCTCAGTCCCCTCTCTGTTGTCACCTTCATGTGGTTTTGGTTAAAGTATGTAATGACTATCTATGAATTGTAGAAAAGATAGAATTTTGTGGCCTTATTATATAAAAAGTGTACCTTAAGATATTTTTTCCACACTGTCTCTACTTATTAAATTCAACCATGCTTATCTGCTTATCTGCGTAATTCTAAGGACACGTGGTTGACTTAAATCGGTGAAGCAGAAAATTCCCACCTGTGTAAAAATAGTGTCTTCAGTGTATTATTAATGGCTTCGCTACATGCTAGGTGCCGCTGGTTAAACCCAGTGGTGAAATGCCCAGTTGGTATCAATGCAGTAATAAAGCAACTGAATGATGTTGGCCACAATTCTCAGGTGGTATCTTGCGGCACGTTGATGTAATGTAGTGAATCCCCAATTAGACAATGTAGCCTTTTTTTTTTTTAAACAGAAAAACAGTGTGCACTGCTGTCCTCCAAGGATTTCAAAGTCACAACACCTTCAGGTAATATTCCCAAGGTGTGGTTAGGTATTACCAAATGAAAGCAGCATGGAAGCTTTGAGCTCTAATCATTTTTCTTACTAACTTTTTAAAAAGTGGGCTTTTTAAAAAGACAGTCATGGGTTGATTTTTTTATTTGTGAAATGTATAATCCCACTGACATTTCTCGCACTATCATGCTGAAGCATACGTTCTGAAAATGACGTGGTTTAAATGAACTTTACAAAGGAAAACTTGTTCTATGCCACTTCACAGATGTGGCATTCTGGTTGTTTGAAATGCTATGTGATTAACTTTTCACATATTCTCTCACCTTGAACTGGGGAATTAGGTTTGCTTTAAGATGCTCTACATTTTCTTTATATTTAACCAAATAACAAGTTCTACTAACAATATTTTTATTGTCTGGCTACATGCATTGCCATGCAGTGTGGAAGCTCACGCTTTAATCAAGTGATTGGCAGCTCTCAAGACTTCTTGGTGTCAGGTGTGGTCAAGTTGATGCTGAGCATGAGGACCCAGGGTACAACAAAGCACAGCACTGCCCGGTCCTGTGCCGCCCTCACCATTGTTTTATGCTTGAGCCCATTGTTGCAGCCACGGAGCCAATCCATCTCATTGAGGGGCTTCTGCTATTTCTCTACCCTTCAGCTTTGTCAAGTATACTGCCCTTCTCTGGGTACACGTCCCTCCTGATAACGTGGACAAAGGATGTGAAACGAAGCCTCACCATTTTCACTTCTCTCCAGATGGGCTAATATATTTCATTCTTTAACTCCTAAAGCTCTCAATTAAATCATTTACATTTGTGCTTGGTAAATATTTCTCCTGCAATGTGTTTTGAATTTTCTTTCAACCTTTTAAAAGGTATGCTTTACAGAGACTATACTTAAAATTACTTTCTCTTATGCATCTCCTTTTTAAGAAACTACTAGATGCTGTATACTTTCAAACATGAATATTTTTACCCATATTGGCTGAAAATTAGGACATCCTTTTGAGATATTCTCAATAGCCTTATATTGAAATTACGTAGGTGACAGTAAGATTGTTACTCTGAGTACACACTTGTTATGTCATTGTAGTTTGTTTTGTCAGCGGTAGCTTAGAACCGCCTCTAAATCTTTCAGCCACAATTACCTCCACAGACCTCTTTCTCTGTATGTGTTACATCAAAGCCAAGATAACTTTTATAGTATTGCCGATGTAACCTGTATCTCCTCAAAGCAATCCTTATTGATGACATGGATAAAGATCTTGGGTGGAAGACTATTATGGTAACTATTGCATTCTCTCAGAACCAAGCTCACTGCCCTCTAGGCATCAGCTCCGATGCATGGCGACCTTAGGAGGCACAGCAGACCTGCACCTTTGGGTGACAGGTGCAAAGAGCTTCGTCTTTCTCACACAAGAGCAGGCAGCGGGTTCCGACCGTTGAGCATGTCAGTAGCAGCCCAGCACGTCATCCACTACGCCACCAGTCACACTCTCTAAGAGTTGTTGATTAGGGTAGGGTTCCCTCATTGTGTAGGCAGTAAAAATAACTGCTAATAATTACAGTCTTTACCCTTTCCAGCTTATTGTCACACGTTTTCCAACATGCACAATGCTTAATTACAAAAAGGAAGTTGCCTTTTCACCCTCTGTGTGTTTCATTATCTTGAGGACCCCCTTAATGCTCATTGTCAGTCAAAATATAAGAAGATACCATTTTGGGAGAATAAGTGTTCATCGTTAATCAGCCAAATGTAACCACTTCAAGCCATGAGTACATTTTTGATGTTTTGGTTTCTTGCTACTATACCAGGAAGGTCTCCTCGTTTTGCCTTTACTCTTAAAATGAATTTAGTTCATCCGAACCTTTTTCTTCGTCCCTCACTACTTTGGGAAACAGGTTGTCTTGATCAGGTTATTCATGAATCAGAGATTTGGTAAACTAGAATTTGATTACCTTTCTTTAATAAGGAAATAATTGATCAATTTGAAGATTACAAGTAGTTTTGTTTTTTAAAGATCATTTTATTGGGGGCTCTTTCACCTCCTAGAGCAATCCATATATCAGTGTATCAAGCATATTTGTACATATGTTGCCATTATCATTTTCTAAACATTTACTTTCTATTTGAGCCCTTGGTGCCAGCTCCTCTAGTGTTTTTGGGTTTGTTTTTTTGAGTAGTTGAGTTATGCAATCGGAGTTATACAGCTTCAGAGACAAGTCACCTCATTTTGAAAAGGCCTCCTGGTCAAAGCGCAGAATGCCTTCTTTGGCTGCAGTTGGACGCGAATCTTCACTAACTAGGAAGTCGCTGCCGCCCTGACCCCGTCAAAGCAAAGAGGGCTGGTGGTGTGCAGTCTTTGACAACTGCGAGGGCCATGGCAAGAAAAATGTACACAGCTACTGTGGCTAAAATAATTGTCGCAATGTTATCGTTTTATATCGTTTCCCCCTCACTACCTAGACCTTCACCATTTAACCAACTTTAATATTTTTTCTGTCTTACTCTCCTTTTCAAGACTTTCAAGAGCCTCTTTGCCCACGTTGAGCCCAGACCTTTTAAAACTCATGTGAAGTTGGGCTCTGTGTGTCCTTCTGTTGCCATCATCCTTTGATCGCGTTAGTTGGACTCGGGTCACGCATCCAACAGGTCAGGTGCTTGCTTACTGCCAGGTGATTAGCCAGTGACCACGAGGCCTGTTCTCTTGCTCGTTTTCTGGTGAGGGCAGAGACTACAGAGCAGTAAACCCATGCACACGACAAGTGTAGCACTTCTGAGATAGGGAATAATGGAAATAAGGCAGTGGCTCTGTCTTTTTAAGCTTCTGTTAACTTTTTTATCTCCCAGTCATTATTTTTTTAATTATTACTTTCGCCTTAAACATACATGTTGGTTAAAACATGAACTTTGGAGCCAGGCACCCTGGATTAGTAGATGAGTTCTGTGCTCCCTGGCGATGATTCCTTCACCTCCCTGTGGCTCAGTAGGGCTCTGACCATAGATGATGGTTCATGGGGTTCTGATAAAGATTACATAAGTTAGTCCTACAAGTATTTGAAACAATAGTTGGTTCATAGTTAGGACTCGGCAAAAAGAGAATTTTCTGAGCGGGGAGTCCTTTCCTCATAAAATTGAAGTGTAAAAAGATGGAAATATGTTCAGCACAAAATTCTGTATAAGTCTTAGCATTTTTTTTTCTTCAGCACATAATAGTACTGGTGTAGATACAGTTATACTGATGACCTTAAATCTAAGGGGAAAGATACCCCAAGGTAATCTAGAGGAGACCCGATGATACAGCAGTTAAAATGCTCAACTGCTAAACTGAAAGTTTGCTAGTTCAAGTCCCCTAGCTGTTCCATAAGAGAAAGAAGTGGCAGTTTGTGTCCGCAAAGATTTTAAGTCTTAGAAACTTATAGGCAGGTCGCCTTTGTCCCAAAGGGTCTCTGTGAGATGAACTTCATGGCAACAGGTTTGCGTTGTGTGAGTGTGTGTGCGTTTAAGGCAATTTAAATTCTATTTTCTGCCTTTTTATTAGGTGTGCTAAATGTACATTAGTAACTTGCCTGTTCAGAATGAACAGATTGGACTTCTTTTCTTAAAGCTTTCATTTATCTATGCATTAATATAAACGTTGAACTATTCAATGTTGGTGAAATGACATACATATTTCAGGACTTATTTTCCCTTATGTGTAAAAATATATATTTTTCATAGCAAATACCTTTTTTGTGTGTATTTTGTTTTATTATTTAATCATTTTATTAGGTGCTCTTACAGCTCTTATACCAATCCTTACATCAGTCACATTTGTAAATCTTGCCATCATCATTTTCAAAACACTTTCTACTCGAGCCCTTGGTATCAGCTCCTCTTTTCACCCTCCCCCCTCCCCTTCCTTCCCACCCTTGTGTCCCCTTGATAAATTATAAATTACTATTATTTTCTTATCTTACACTGTCCTCTGTCTCCCTTCACCAACATTTCTGTTGTTCGCCACCCCCATGTCCTGGGGAGAGGTGGTGGTTACATGTCGGTCATTACAATCAGTTCCCCCTTTCTCCCCCCATCTTCCCCCTACCCTCTGAAAATATTATTAACTAAATTAATTGTCAAAGGTTCTTCTAACCTTCTGTCCTCCTGTCTGAGGCTAATCCTTTAGCAGCCTTCTCATTTTTGTCACTCCCGCCACCTCTTTGTCTTTTGGTTTGTCTCACACTTCACTGCTCACCTCGAAGGTCAAGAATATTCCTGTTTTCACCTTCATTGCTAGTGGGATGACCGTGAATTCACGCCCTCTTGTCCAAAGAGCCCAGTGCAGTGCTCAGTGCCTTTCTTCACAATCCCCCAAACCCCGACCTCACCTCCATGGAGTTGATTTGGAGTCAGCGACCCCATAGGACAGAGTAGCGTTGCCCTGGGGGTTTTCTGAGACCGTTAATCTTGACAGAGTGAAAAGAGCCTCCTCTTTTTCCCAAGGAGTGGCTGGTGGTTTCGCACTGTGACATTGCAGTTAGCAGCCCAACGTATAAGCGGAGACAGCACCAGGGTTGCAGGTGCCTCTCATTGCTGTCGCCACTGTTGAAATTCTGCACGTACACCCTTCTCTTCAGTCAAGCCAGTGTGAGGACAAGGCTCTATCCTGATGTGTGCATTGCATGTTTTCCTCTAGTGGCACTTCGTTGTTTGTGTTAATCCTGTGCTCCTGTTGTCTGTACCCGGGCCTCTCTCCTACTTCTTGGAAACACATGTGCGTGTTTTCCAGGTTTAGCTTAAATTTCACTTCCTTTGTGACTTTTGAAAATTCATTTATGACTTACCTGTCCCTAAAATATACAGGGAGATGTGCATATCTAGATCAGTTATATAAGGACTTCTTTAAAACATTAGAACATGGCTATTTTGAGCATGTTGTCCATTGAGCATACAGCACCCCACTGGCATGGAGTGGTTTCATGCTCATCGTGATCCTACATGAGGGTTTTGAGCCTGTACATGTGTATGGGAGCTGTCATTGTTCTCCCATGCAGCCACTGGTGGCTTTGAGCCCCTGACCTTGCAGCTAGCCACCTAGCCCTAACCCACGGTGCCCTCGGGGCCATTTATACCAGCATATACTAATGTTGGCATAAAGCATGTGCTTAATACACAGTCATTTTCTTGCAAATTTTAAGAAAGAATTTTTTTGTATATGATTTATCTGTTCGCCTAATTACGTTCCCTTTGTTTTGTAGAGGCTGCAAGTCGGGCCATAGTCCAATTCCTGGAAATCAATCAGAGTGAGGAAGCTAGTCGAGGTTGGATGCTTCTGACAACAATTAATTTGTTAGCCTCCTCTGGGCAGGTGAGTCCTTGGTTCTGATGTGGGGTGACCCAGACACTTTTTGTATCCGCTTGGGACTTTGCTAAATTCAGTCGGTCATTGACTGGCCATAGGTTTTGTTTGTGATGATCACTGTGTCCTCCAGTGCCCTTCCATGTTACTTCCTGCATCTCCTGTGAGGTCGATGCTGTATGCACCTATACATGGAGTAATGCAGGGGTTCCCATCTTTGTCCTGAGCTAGCATAGAGGAAATGATCCGATTGTGTAGTACCTTGGACCAAGAGAGTTCACTACTTTGGTTTGAGGCAAATAGCCATGATCCCTGGCTCCATCAGTCCCAGCCCAGCACTGTTAGTAGAATACCTGTTCTTCTACAGCAGTGGTTCTCAACCTTCCTGATGCCGTGACCCTTTCATACAGTGTCTTATGTTGTGACCCCCCCAACCATAAAATTATTTTTATTGCTACTTCATAACTGTAATTTGGCTACTGTTATGAATCAGGTAACCCCTGTGAAAGGGTTGTTTGACCCCCAAAGGGGATGCGTCCCACATATGGAGACTGCTGATCTAAAGTGACTCCAATGAATTCATAACATGAAAAATACTTTCTGTCCCCTTCCCTGTCAAAGGATTTATTCTAAACAAATCTGCAAAAATGTATGTTGTGTATATTCATTATTAAACCATCTGGATGCCCGAATTTTGGCCCTCTATGCTTAAGCCTTCTGAAATCGAGGGTCAAGTTTCTTGTTAATGGTAGTGTAAAACTTGGGAGTGCCTGTTGTCTGCCTGACTTCAGAGGACTTCCAAAGCGCTCCCTCCTTCAAAGCAGTTGACAAGAGTGACTCCCACCACTCCTGCTTGGGGACTGGCCACACCGAGACCCTGCATAAGCCTCAGTAACTACACCCTGCGACTAATGACGAGCCCAAAAGAAGCATCACTTGATTTTTTTATCCTTGGAGCCGTCTGCTTCCTTTTTAGTTTGTTTGCCTTTTCCTTTCACTCGGAAAGGCTGTTGACCAGCCTGTCCTGTTTTGCAGAGACTCCCAGACCTAAGCCAAACTCCCTGCCATTGAGTTGATGCCAACTACGAGTGACCCGTTAGGACAGGCTAGAACCGCCCTGCAAGTTTCCGAGACTATAATTGTTTACAGGAGTCGAAGGCCCGTCTTTCTCCCTTGGAGCAGCTGGTAGTTTTGAACTGCAAACCTTTCGGATTGCAGTCCAGCACATAACTGCTGTGCTACCAGGGCTCCATTTTGAAATACTCCCAGTATCCCTGAAATCCTCACATGCCAGAAACCTCATCCTTCCTAGAAAATCAAGATGGCAGGTCAGCCCAAGTGGGGAATAAGCCATGTGATGATCAGAATCCCAATTCTCTTTGCTCTCTGTGGTAGCTCTAAATGCCTTGGTGTGACTGTGCCAAAATTTTCGCTGGGTTGAGAATTATTAGCATGTAAAATAATGTTTTTCTGGAATATTCCCCATCTTTATTCCTGTTTTTGAAGCTGATCTCTTTCTTCTCCTCAATTGTGAGCAGAGACTGTGCCCTTCTAGGGTAGTTAACACAGTGGAAACACAGGGAATGTGGGTCAGTGTCAGCCTACAGAAATGGGTACTCAGCTTCAAGAATAAAAGAAGAGAATCAAGACAAGCCTATTCCCTTTAAACAA
>NW_022111369.1:33975944-33987727 GCF_000313985.2 Echinops telfairi
ACACACACACTACTAGAATGTTGCCAAATGCCGAATTAGAGACAGAGTGATACTTCAGATCAATCAATATAGAGATGACAATGGGTTGTGCTTAACAGAGAGGGAAAACTACTCATAATCTAACTGGGAAAAGTCAAAAAGAAAATTCTGTGTTGGTTTTAGACCGTTTGTTTGTGTTTATTTGAATGTCATTTTATGCTGGGGCAGCAGAGATTGCAAAAATATGGCCCTGATTCAGCATGTAGACAACAGAGAGTAAACAGACACAACCACAAAACACAATACAGGATTACATCTAGTGCTACAATTTTCTGAGGAGCCCTGGTGGCATGGTGGTTACACGTTGGGCTGCTAACCATAAGGGCAGCCGTTTGAAACCACCAGCTGCTTTCCAAGAGAAAGAGAGGGCTTTCTACTCCTCTAAAGATCTTCAGAAACAGGAAGCTCTATGCTGTCCTGTAGACTCACCATGAGTGGGTATCAGCTCAATGGCAGTGAATTTGGTTTGACCTGGAGGATTTTCTGGGTGCTCCAGAAGTTAAAAATACTCACTACATAACCAAAAGATTGGACGGTTGGGTCTACTGAGTGGTGAGTTGGAAGAAAGGCCTTGATGTTCCACTCCTGTAAAATCAGTCACTGCAAAGCTCTGGTTCTACTCTGACACACACACATGGGTCTCTACTTGGTCATCAACTTTAACCATATATACTCGAGTATAAGCTGACTCAATTATCAGCTGAGGCACCTAGTTTTACCACAAAAACTGCATTAAAATGTGCTGAAAAACAGCTTATACATGAGTATATACGGTATTTAAATCCCGGCTCTACTACTTCATCAGCTAGCTGACCTCAGCTGAGCATGTGAATGTTCCTCCTCAGTTGTTACATTTGCAGAGTAAGAGCCTTACAGTCCTAGTACCCACCCCACAGGGCAGACGAGGACGTGAGGAGATACTGTGTTCGCAGCCTGATTCTTCTTGTATGACAAGCACTCATAAAAGATGAGCCATTTTAAGGAGCCAGAAGTTTTGGACTCTGATTTCTTAGGCATCCTGTATCCTGTGGCCTATCAACCTATGCTCTTAACTTCCTGCACCCCTGGCAGTGTGTGCCTTGTTCACTCGGATGGCAATTACGACTTTCACGTGTACTGATTGGTGAATCTGCTTCTCCCAAGAGCGTGATCTTCTGAAAAGCAGGGAGGCTTCAACCTGGCACGCTCAGCTCTTAGCACATTGCCTGACATAGCCTCGATGCTACTTAACTATTAGATAAAGATGAAAATAAACTAATCAACCCATTGATCGCTAGTGCTGTAAGGAGTTTTAACTCCAAACTGCATCATGGGAAGTTTTTATAAATGTACATCACAAAAGTAGTTAGAGGCTCACTGTAAGGTGATCTGAAACTTCTTCCTCTAAAAATCTTTGAAGATGACATTTATTGATTGATTGATTTAAAATCATTTTATTGGGGGTTCGTACAACTCTTATCACAATCCATAATGACATTTATTGATGCCAGTGATGGCTACATCTCTCGAGTGTCCTTCTAGTTCCAAGAATTTACAACAATAATAAAGATTAAATGGTAGAAAGTAAAGAAATTACTAATATACAGTTTATTTAGTGCTGACTGTGTTTTTGCACATAGTATTTTATATCTCCTTCATAGTAACCCAAGTATGTGCCATTATATTCATTTTATAGGAGAGAAACCGCTGTTCAGCAGTAACAGCAAAACTAGTCCATTTGATCAAGTTCATGGTAGTACATAGTTTTTGTTTTGCTTTCTTGAAATCCTGAAGCTGGCATAAAGAGTCATCTCTATCTCTTGGTAAACAAGTAGTTAAACAATAAACAAACAGAATTTCAAGAACATGTTAAAATAAGGGAGGGGGTGGGGGGAGGGGAGGGCGGGAATGAGCTAATATCAAGAGCTCAAGTAGAAAGAAAAGGCTTTGAAAATGATGATGGTAACATATGTACAAACGTGCTTGACACAATAGATGGATGTGTGAATTGTGATTTAAGAGCTGTAAGAGCCCCCAATAAAATAATTTTTTTTCTAATGGGGAAAAAAATAAGGTCTTCCAAATGGGAACTAGCATATTTCTGAGCCCTGGGTATTTTTTTTTCCTTGCAGTTTTGTAAAAAGTCATTTTGATAAAAATGTAATTAAATAAAAAGTCATTTTGATAATATTTGTTGGCTTGCACTCTGAGTTTCTCAGCTGCCCCATTCAGTTGCATAACTCCAGTTCGGCCTTTCCATCAATTCACTGATTTATCGGTTTCTTTTCCAGAAAACCGTGGACTGCATGACAACGATGTCAGTGCCTTCCACCCTGGTTAAATGTTTGTATCTGTTTTTTGACCTTCCACATGTGCCTGAGGCAGTTGGAGGTGCACAGAATGAGCTACCTCTAGCAGAGCGACGAGGACTGCTCCAGAAAGTTTTTGTACAGGTGAGGAGGGTGCCTCTGGCCTGGCCCACCGCTCTCTGTCGAGGGAAATGGTTACTCTCTGGAATAGAGGGTCTGTCTACTGCAGTGATTCTCAACCTTTCCAGTGCCGCAACCATTTCATACAGTTCTTCATGTGGGGGTGACCCCCAAGCATAACATTATTTTCATTGCTACTTTATCACTGTCATTTTGCTACTGTTATGAATCAGACGACCCCTGTGAAAGGTCATTCGTCCCAAAGGACTCGCAACCCGCAGGTTGAGAACAGCTGCTCTGTTGCGTTTTCTGCAGGATTTCACTTTGTCAGCGTGACTGTCCCAGGTAACTGTCACCGTTCTGTGAATCGGCCCCTTGATGCTCAGACAAATCTGAGTGAGGCATTAGCAAGCGTGCTTCTCGGAACAGATTTACTTAATAAGCTTTCCTGTGCTATGTCAACAACATCTCTAAAACAATCAAGGAAGGGAGACTTACTCATTGATAATCAGCCTCATTTACATTAGATGTTTTATGTCAGGGAAATTTCAAAGTTATTATTTACAGATGCTGTGTAACCTGTTAACTTTGAACTCATAAACTAGTGTCTTTTTGTAGCTGCTGTCACCTCCCCTCTCCTATGCCTATAGAGCCCCTTCCCCTCAGTCCTCCATTCTTCTCTCACTGAACAGACCTTTGTTAGCTACTTGGGAACTATAGCACCGTGATCATAGCCTCTCTAAGGAAAAGAAAACATTTTCAAGACAAGCCATCTATAGCACTTACAGTCCAAGCCCAACTCTGGGGCCTAGTTGAACATGAAAACCACTTGTCTGAGGCTTACTGGGCCCACATTGACAAGTGGGACCCCCAAGACTGTGGCTACTAGGCAGTCCTTCCAGTCTGGAACTGAGCTCACCCTGGTGTTAGAATAATCAACCACTTAAGATCAGAAGGGCAGCGTTTCCTTAAAGACGACGTTCCGAGAGTTGGGAGAGAAGGAGGAAAGGAGACAGAAGCACAGGGCGGAAGCAGGGTAAGTGATGGTACCTCGGGGAGATTGCAGTGAATGCCACATAACAAGATGTATATGAGTGGTTCAATATGAGCCTGGTGATCTGCTCTGTAAATCTTCAACTAATTCATAATAATTTTTTTAATATATATTCCATCCTCTTGGGTGGGAGTGGGTGTGGGGGCGCACTTGTTTGACTAGATCTGAGTGTGTGAAGTTTTTTAACCTACGATGCTGATTTCTATAAAATAGAGAAAATGATATTTACTTAAAGGGTTCTTATGAAGATTAAATAAAATATGTGAAGTTTTGGCTCTGCTTAATACAAAGTCTAAGCCCTCTGCTCTCATGCTGATTCAGACTAATAGTAACCCTCTCTTGGGCTTCTGAGACTAAATCTTTATAGGAGCAGACAGCCTCATCTTTCTCTCAAGGAACAACTAGTGAGTTTGAACCACCAACCTTGCAGTTAGTAACTAAACACCCAACCTACACAAGGACTTCTTGTACATAGCAGACCTTAAATAAAAGTAGCTTTTCTGCTGCCTGTACAACAGCATCACCACTACCCTTCCATCACAGGAGGAGGGAGAGAGAATCGAATGGATGGCCCTCCGCAGTACCTTGAGGTAGAACTGGATACAAATGATGGCATGTTCGCCTCATGATACTGGTGCCTTCTATTTCCGTTTTTAATGCCTAAATTAGCATAGGAAATTTTTTTAAAAAATTCATTCTCCCATCCCCTGAATTTGGAAACAGTGAGTGCTAACTTTCAAATAATGTGGCATGTTAATATTAGCATATTTAAATTGTGGAATACTAAAGCCAAAAGGGTCATTTCAATGTAATTCTTCACTTTTTTGTTGTGGAACGTGGTGTCCAGGTGTGTGATCTACCATAGGTGAGTGGCCATGATTAAAACCCAAGTGTCCTGACTCCTACCTAACCCAGAGCCCCCTTTAGTGCCTCCCCTCCTTGATTTAATTCCCCAGCACCTGCTAGCCATTACTTTTTACCACTTTGTCAAGGAACCAGTTTAGACAAACATATTACATATTTTCAGAGCACTGAGCTTGTGATGGATGAAAACCCTCTGTCTGTGTCAGGTGACAGATGGCTTTCTGAGACCTTCGCAGGTGGTCATACTTACAGGCATTCGACTTTGTCCCTTCAGTTGATTTGACCACTTACTGCACTGCCACCTTGGCTTGACTGCCACAGAGTCCTCACAGATACCAGTGGCTCATCCAGGGGCAGAGGAGGGACAGGGGGTACACTTTCAGTGTCCCCTCCTATAAAAAGAAAAGGTTCAATTGGTTCATGTGCCAGCATGCCTTTGCCTCGAAAGATTGCAGTACCAGTTACGTAAGTGCCAGCAAATTTGAGGAATCCTTGAATCTAGCTCATTAGGAGTATGCATTTGATTTCGAGAAAAGCATTTTATTTTATTAAATTTTCAACTCTCCACCCACATAGATAGGAGTAAGGTCAGAACTGACAAAAGTATAACGGACCATGCAGTGTTCAGAGCATATGCCATCCTGTACCACTTGTGTGTACATTTGCAGCAGAGACACATGTCACAAAGCAATGGGTATTCAATAGGTTTTCCAAGCTTTTATTTTTTTAAGGTCATTTTATTGGGAGCTCTTACAGCTCTTATAACAATCCATACATCAATTATATTGAGCATATTTGTACATACATTGCCATCATTATTTTCTAAGCATTTACATTCCATTTAAGTCCTTGGTATCAGCTCTTTCTACCCTCCCTACCTTCCTCCCTCCCTTGTGACCCCTTGATAAATTATTATTATTTTCATATCTTACACCAACCACTGTCTTCCTTCCCCCAAGGTTTCTTCCTCCCATGTTTCCCAACCTTCCCCCTACCCTCCTGGTATCACTACTCCCATTTTCTGTTCCTGAGGGGCTTATCTGACCTGGATTCTGTGTGTCATGAGCACTTATCTCTTATCTGTGCCCATGCTCCGGTCTAGCTCGAAGCGAAAGGCAGGGCTGGGGTCATGATGTTGGGAGGCCAGGAAGCCTCAAGGAACCAGAGGAATATTGTGAGTTTCATTGGTGTCATACTTTACCCTGGTTGACTCATCCCTTCCTTGTGACCCTTCTGTGAGGAGATGTCCTATTATCTACAGATGGATTTTGGGTCTCTGCTCCAGTCCCCTTCATTCTCAACAATATGTTTTGTTTATTTTTTGTTTTGGGTCTTCTGATGCCTGTTACTGGATCCCATTGGCACCTCAGGATCACACAAGCTGGTGTGCTTCTTCCGTGTGGTCTTCTTGCTTCTCTGTGAGATGGCTGCCTGTTTAACTTCAAGCCTTTAAGATCCCAGATGTTCTATCTTTTGATAGCTGGGCACCATCAGCTTTCTTCACCACAAATTGCTTGTGCACCCATTTTGTCTTCAGAGATGGTGCGGGGAGGGTGAGCATCACAGAACTGCCAGTTTGTTAGAACGTGTTCTTGCATTGAGGGAGGGCTTGAGCAGAGGCCCAAAGTCCATCCACTTCCTCAATGTATTGCCATATAAATATATGTGCCTATGCCAATACCTCTATTTTTATGAATTAATATTTTACATAATTCCACACCTATGTTTATACCTCTATCCATAGCTTTGCTTCCTAGATCTTTCCTCTGTTTCCTATTACCTTCCTCCTTTCCTACCTTCCCACTTGCCCTTTTTCTGCCTCTTAGTAATTCCTCTCCACTAGACTTATGTTGCTCCAGCACCCCCAGGATCTCTGTGTCCTTGTCCTCCTCGTTGTTGATTTTAATTCCTTAATTGTTCCCTTGTCTATGAAGTCGTTGGCTCACTGCCCCCTCACCCACCTCCTCCTCCCTCTAAGCCCCTCTGGAACCTTCGGTCCCCTTGCTTTCTCCTTAGGCTTGCTTCCCATGCCTATCTTATATCGGTAGGCAAACCAACAACAATGGAGACAATACAAAAAGGAAAAAAAATTGAATAAAAAGGCGGGGGGAAGAAATAGAAAAAATACATATAATAATAATAATAATAATAATAACTAGCAAAAAAACACCCCGAAATGGCATAGATAATACCAGGTCTGTCTGCTGACCTTTATGACTATCTCCCTACTGGGCCTGGGGGTTCTGGGAACTGCCCCTCCTAGCCTGAAGTCTATTAATTGGGGGCTCCCCAGGGGCTTTGTGGCTTTGCTCTGCTCCCTTGGCTGGTCTGTTATGTTACCTTCTTGGTTCACCCCGCTGTGGGGGATTCGGACTGGACTCACTCCCTGCCATGTGTCCCCAGTGTGGTCCTCTGTTGAGGTTTGCTCCAGCGAGCAGTCATCATAGCTCGAGCTGTTGTCGGCCCTACAGTCCTCTCTGTGCCTTAGCAGCTCCGTGCAGGGACGTTGTCCTCAGGGCTTGGTGTGCCGCTGTGGGGTCTAGTCCCTCCCTCTCTCTTCCTTCTTGGTTTGCTTCTGTGTGGGTGTGGCGGGCTGGCCCCTCTCCCTACCCTGTAGGTTTAGTGTTGTCCTCTGTAGCACATACTTCTGAGGAGGGGGTCAGTTTGGCTCTGATTGGGGCCAGCCCTGTAGCCCACTCTGTTCATGAGTAGCTCCATGTGGTTGCATTGTCCTCAAGGTTTTGTGCACCATGGTGGGGTCTGCATCACATTCCCCATTCTGTGGAGACATAACCAATACTCTCCCCCTGGGTGGGTTAGAACCCTGCTCCCCCCTGTTATGTTCTTAAGCCACTGAATCTCTATATGCATTTTTAAATTTCCTGATATTATAGTGTTGTGTCTCTGAATTCCTTTTTTAAAATTATTTTCTTGGGGGTTCTAATAGGTCTTATCACAATCCATACATACATCCATTGTCCCAAGCACATTTGTACACATGTTGTCATCATCATTTTCAAAATAGTTTCTTTCTACTTGAGCCCTTGGTATCAGCTCCTTTTTTTCTACCCTCCCTCCCTCCCTCATGAACCCTTGATAAATTATAATTTATTATTATTTTCATATCTTACATTGTCCACTGTCTCTCTTCACCCACTTTTCTGGGAAGTATTATATGTTGATCATTATGATTGGTTCCCCCTTTCTCCCCCCACCTTTCCCCTACCCTCCTGATGTCGCTACTTTCATTATTGGTCCTGAGGGGTTTATTCAATATTCTGTGTTGCGAGCTCTTATCTGTACTAGTGTATATGCTTTGCTATCTAACTGGATTTGTAAGGTAGAATTGGGGTCATGATACTGGGGGGAAGAAGCATTAAAGAAACGTTGTATGTTTCGTGCGTGCTATGCTGCACCCTGGCTGAATCATTCCTTCCTTGTGACCCTTCTGTGAGGGAATGAACAATTGTCTATAGATGGGCTTTAGGTCATCACTCTGACACCCATAATTTGCATTAATATATTTGTTTGTTTGGGGTCTTCTGATGCATGATACCTGATCTCATCAACCCTTCATGATCACACAGGTTGGTGTGCTTCTTCCCTGTGGGCTTTGTTGCTTCCCTGCTAGAAGACTGCTTGTTTATGTTCAAGTCTTTAGGAGCCCAGACACTATATCTTTTGTTAGCCGGGCACCATCAGCTTTCTGCATCATATTAGCTTATGCACCCATTTTGTTTCCAGTGATCATGTCAGGAAGGTATCACAGAATGCTGGGTTATTAGAACAAAGTATTCTTGCATCCTACACCCTCCTTGCCACCAATTTTAGATCGCTTGTTGTTTTCTTGTCCCTGGGATTGTTGACACACTTCTTTTGCCTAGCCTCCCCCCCTGCAGTGCCACCCGCCCCACCAACTATGAGTCCAGTTGTTTATCCTCAGGATTGTTTACCCTGCCTATCTTATCTAGATAGACATACAGAGGCAATAATCACAAAAACTAGACAAAGGGGAAAAAAACCATAAAAAAAGAAAAGCCTATAAATAGTTCCGGGTCTGTTTTTTGACCTTTAGGAGTGTTTTCTGGTTGGTGTCTCTGAATTCTTAACCCTTTTCCCCCTACCCTTTCCTGATACCTGGCAGTTACAAATTAGAAAGATCTTATGTGTAACCAAGTTCATATACTTTGGGGAATAGGAAAAGAAAGAATTAGTTTTCTGAGAGATGGCATGTATGTGAGGGTAAGTCAAAAAGTATTGCTACAGGGCTCTATTTCAGACATGCATGAGCCAATACCTAATAAAAGGTGTTTGAACATGTCAGTGTGATTGGGGCATGGCTGCAGACAAGTTTTCCCAGTAATGCACTGGCCTTACCACATCAGGGTTTCCTTTTTTAAAAGGGCATACTGTACCTTGGCTGTGAGGAAATGATTTTGAGCTCATGGGTAATAGCAGGTTTTTAAGAAAACGCAATTGGACATCTTCACTAATCATAGACGCTTTGCAACAAGTTTTCAGGTATGCAGTCACACGAAGTTTTTAAATGGCCCCTGCGTTTTATTGAAGGTTGCAAAGATGAGCCAAGGAAGGAAGATAATCGCAATGACAAATGAAGAAATTGTGACTAAAATTCAGAAACTGGGGAAAGACCATCTATCAATGTTGATACAATAGCTACTGAAATTAAGATCTCATCTGGTTCGACGTTTACAATTATAGGCCTTCCGTTCAATTGGGTCCCCAAAAGTGTTGCACAAAAACTCAGCTCACTCTTCACGTTTTAAAGCAAACTCACGGCTCCTGACGGGAGTTGTATTGGGCAAATCATCACTGGGGACAAGTCTCGGGTTGACCCATGAACTCTCACTGAAAGGTGCAGTCCAAATGGTGACTTCTGAGGGCAGGGGGTCCATCGGTCAGTTCAGCTCAAGGCGGAGAAGTGAGTTCAGTTTGTAGAGGCTTTTTGAGGTCCCAAAGGGGCAATCTTGACACATTTTTTCGAGAGACGCAGGTTCCTTATGGGCTGACGACGGGCATGATTTAAGAGAACAGAAAGCTGCGCTGTCACTTGAAGGCCTGCAAAGGTTACCCGAGGATGTTTCGGATTTTCAGTCATGGCACTCACATGCTTCTTCTAGAACAGTAAGCGCTGCCCTATACAGGTCTCATTGGAAGCCTTGCCCGGTCCAACCCACGGGCTCCGTTTTGCCCTGACTTCAGACTTTTTGTTTTGTTCCTAAACTCAAAGAAAACGGACCCATGGGAGCACGACTGGAGTCCCCTGAGGATGTCAACGGTGCTGTTTTGTGTGGTGTCAAAGGAAGCACACAGTATTCCAGGGAAGGCTTACAGCGATGGAAGCACGCCTTCGGATTTGTAGATGTAGATGAAAGATACCTTGAGAAACAACAGCTTCACCACGTGATGTTTCTGTTTATTTAATAGAAGTTTCCATAATTCTGTATTAATACTTTTTTAACCAACGCCTGTATTTCAAGTACACTGATATTTACTTAGCAGTTTCTCCAACCGATGTTGAAATTCTCCATATTCACAAAGCCCCCCCCCCCTTTTTGGTAAGGGTAGTACATTTATCTCATAAATTATCATTATTATATATGTGTTTTAAAAATAATGTAGGTGAAAAAATATAGCACAGACCAGGAGCGTTAACTTTTCCCAACTCAAAGTTGGGATGAGAAGGAAGAATCATTGAGCACAGAAACCAGCAAGTAAATTCACCAAGTAGCAGCCACA
Source organism: Echinops telfairi (assembly GCF_000313985.2). Classification (NCBI taxonomy): domain Eukaryota; kingdom Metazoa; phylum Chordata; class Mammalia; order Afrosoricida; family Tenrecidae; genus Echinops; species Echinops telfairi. Next base: position 33,986,070 of record NW_022111369.1, read on the forward strand.
GGGGAGAATTGCTCATGCCATCCTTGTGAGATTTTTGGCAATGGACAAAAGGATCTTTTAAAATTGATGTTTCATATTATGATTTTCTTTCTATTTGATTGGAAAATTCAACGAATCTGAAAAGATCTTTAAAAGATTTATTTTTGGTTTTACCCCTCTTCATATTCCTTCCTTAGAGAAGATATTACCTTCCACAGTGGGGAACTGGGAGCTCTGGTGGGTAGTGGCATATATGTGGAGCTGTAACCACAAGGTCGAATCCACCAGCTGCTCCACAGGAGGAAGAGGAGGCCATCCACTTCTGCAAAGATCTAAAGTCTCAGAAACCCAAAGGGGTAGTTCTCAGTCCCATAGAGTGGCTATGAGTCAGAATTGACCTGATGGCACGTGATCTTAAAAAACTGAGACCTAAAATGTTGACCTTAACTGTTGGTCTCATTCCAGGCCAGGCATGCAAAAAACACCTTGGTGAATACTGGGCGGTAGACTTAGATTATTTGTTCTTAAAATAAGGTATCATTTTGTCTTTGTAATGTACTTCTGAATACAGATGTCTTTTCTACCTTTGAATGTTTCAATAATATTCAGATGTAATCCTTTGCCGAAGGAGTCTCTGTTTGGTGCAAATGGTGCTGAGCTAGCCAAAAGGTTAGCGGTTTGAGCCCACCCAGAGACTCCTCAGAAGACACCCTGGTGATCTGCTCCTAAAAGGTCACCCACCCCCAGGGGGAAAATCCCTGTGGAGCAGTTTTCCTCTGCCCACACGAGGTTACCAAGAGTCAGAATTGACTGGATGACCACTGAAAATAGCAGTCCATTCATACCGACCTCCTTTCCCCAATTATTCATGTACTGATCTATGTTTTGGTTTTTGTGTGTTCTAGATCTTAGTGAAACTGTGCAGTTTCGTTTCTCCGGCGGAGGAGCTGGCTCAGAAAGATGATCTCCAGCTTTTATTCAGTGCAATAACCTCTTGGTGCCCTCCCTACAACCTGCCTTGGCGGAAGAGTGCCGGAGAAGTCCTTATGACCATATCCCGTCATGGTCTTAGTGTCAATGTAGTGAAGTATATTCATGGTGAGCATCTCTTTGGGGCTTCATCGTCATTGTTCTGAATCTCTTCTCTCCTTTTCCTCGTGGGATGACAGATTTCTGTTAAGCTCTCAGGTCTCAAAGAGTCTCTTTTAAATTAAATAATAAATTTGCCAGGAAAACAGTGATCGACTTATTGGTTTGAGAATTATTTAATTTAATGTTATTGTTTTTTTATGAATAGTTTGGGACGTCATCCAAATATCATGCAATTTGATCATTCAATGTCATCAGCTACTCCAAGGAAGAAAGATGGGGCTGTCAGCTTAAAAAAAAAAAATGTTCAGCCTTGGAAACAATGTTGGGCAGTTCTATTCTGTCCTAGAGGGTGATTGTGAGAATGGATGATCATGGGTGGGTTTCATGCTGGGACATTTCAATGGTAAGAAGTTCTCATAAGTTCCAAATGATGTGTATCTATAAAAATTGTAATAATCTAGTTAGGCTACAAATGTGCAATTGGGCAATATTTTCAATTCTGTGCCATATCCTATTCCCCTCCCCCTTTTTTCTACTGAAAAAAGGAATATTTTTTAGATGCTATAGTTTAAAGTCTTTAAGAAGAT
>NW_022111369.1:33987914-34000074 GCF_000313985.2 Echinops telfairi
ATTTAATTTAATGTTATTGTTTTTTTATGAATAGTTTGGGACGTCATCCAAATATCATGCAATTTGATCATTCAATGTCATCAGCTACTCCAAGGAAGAAAGATGGGGCTGTCAGCTTAAAAAAAAAAAATGTTCAGCCTTGGAAACAATGTTGGGCAGTTCTATTCTGTCCTAGAGGGTGATTGTGAGAATGGATGATCATGGGTGGGTTTCATGCTGGGACATTTCAATGGTAAGAAGTTCTCATAAGTTCCAAATGATGTGTATCTATAAAAATTGTAATAATCTAGTTAGGCTACAAATGTGCAATTGGGCAATATTTTCAATTCTGTGCCATATCCTATTCCCCTCCCCCTTTTTTCTACTGAAAAAAGGAATATTTTTTAGATGCTATAGTTTAAAGTCTTTAAGAAGATTTTCACAAGTGGCTAGATAATGTCTAATGTAGGATATATGAAATTATATGGAATACTTAGCAGTTTAACTCATCTACATCACCTCTTTTAAAGTACCTATTTGCTCTAGCATCCCATTGTCTACTTGTTTTATGCATATACTTTATTGCTCGGAAAATCTTTGAAAATGCCCTTAACACAATTATTTGTTCACGTACAACACTTAATATATCAGCCGTTACGTGCTTCTTTTTCTCTGTTCTTATGTTAAATCTTAACTTTTGTTATATGGCATTCAATTTTTGTATTCCAATAAAATTCACTAAAGGTAAGAGAAGGGGAGTATTCTTTGAAATATCATAAACCCTTAGCCAATCATTGAATAAGAGTCTCATTTTGACTAGTAATAGGTTCTGTGAAAGGGGCGGGGTTGTCTAGTGGTTAGGTGTTGGACTACAAACCACAAGGTGGGCATTTCGGAACCACCAGCCTCTTCTTGGAGAAAGACGGGGCTCTCTCCTCCGGGTCACAGTTACTGTCTTGGACACTCACAGGGGTGGTCCCCCGTCCTGTGGGGTCCTTGTGGGCCCGCATGGACTTGATGGCCTGTGATGCAGAGTGAACTCATAGTCAGTGAGATTTGTATCTCATGGGCCTACGTTTGTTCTGATTTAAAATTCTAATTCATTATTATGGTTTTCTTCTTTAATCTAGAAATTAGTTATTCATCTTCTCGTCCTTGGGCTTTATCGATAACAAACACCATGTGGCAGTAACCTATCATTGTTTAATGATCATCAAAATATAATGTAAAATTTTATTTAATGCCAGACTTTTTTTTTTATCGCCATCACTTCCTGTATCACCCTTTGTTTACTACTTAGAAGCAAAGCTCTTCAAGTTAATTTGAAACTTTTAATGTTGACTTTTGGAATATGTGACAAGTTATCTGTATCCCACCCACAACCTTGTTAGTAAAGGGTTTCAAGATGATAAATCTGTGTGGAGCAGACAGCCTAATTGGTTGCCCTTGAAGCAGCTAGTGGGTTTCAAGTTTGCAGCTGACAGCCTGTTGTCTAACTTAGGGCACCACCATTTATTAGGTTGTTGAGACTGTACCAAACAAAACATAGACAATTCAGCCATTTCCGGGAGTACAATTCAGTGACATTGATTCTGTTCTTTCTGAGTTGTGCAACTATCCCACCCTCCTTTTCTCATGCCCTCGAAGCTTTCTGTCTACTCGTTTGAGTTGCTATTGGTCAATGTGATCCCAGGCGGATGGATCTTAAGAGAACCCAGGGTGAAGGCAGACCTTCTCTACTGGTTACGTTGACCTATGGTTTTATCTAGACCATTTTAGAGATACATTAAAGTTTAGTGTTTTCACTAAACACCAGGGAAGAATGAATAATATTTTCTGAAGCAATTAATATTTTAAAAACACACATAAATAACCATGTCTTTAATTATTTGTTCTTGCAGAAAAAGAATGTTTATCTACGTGTGTCCAGAATATGCAGCAATCAGACGACCTGTCTCCCCTAGAAATTGTGGAAATGTTTGCTGGGCTTTCTTGTTTCCTCAAAGATTCCAGTGATGTGTCTCAAACACTTCTGGATGATTTTCGGATATGGCAAGGATATAATTTCCTCTGTGATCTCTTGCTTAGGTAAAACTCCACACTATAAGAATATATCTTAAGTGTCTTTTTTTTGTTTGAAATCAAAGTAAACAATACAACTTGGGGCACCAGGAAAAACATCATAAGGCACTTATTTATTGTACACTTGGCTGACCTCTAAACTTTAATTACTCTATTCTTCTGCCAGCTGAGTACAAAAACTACATTTAGAGTTAAAGTAATAGCTGCAGGGGGTACTGGAATCAGAAGTTAGTTCCGTGAATAAATCTGTCCTTTAGTAGCAGAGGGAGAAGAGTTTTCGATGAACTAGTTTTTATTAACACTTCTTTCATAGTGGTGTTTGTGCACAGCTTTTATTTTATAGTACTTCTTACATTATTATTGATGTAGTTCTCTCAGTTTGCCACATCTTGCCAACTACATTAAGGGAGATGGTACAAATGTGTTTACAACACGGATTAGTCCCTCAGAATGCTTCACTGCTCCCTCTCCCTCCCAAGTGGAATATGCATGTAAGGGTCAGGAAAGGGGCCACTTTCAGATGTTACTAGGAAGACGATACGCTTTCCCCTACTGGTTAAGTGCTGCTAGTACTGTTTTTTGGCCTTTTTGTTAAATCTTTTTTAAAACCATTTGATCCGTTGTAAGAGAACTCTATAAACTTCATGATTGTCACACTAGTTTCTCAGTTGCTAGGCAAGCCCCAAGAAAACAGCTTTGTATCTGTGCTTGTGTGTATAAAACAGATTAATCACTCAGAATGTCTCACCTCTCTTTTCCCTTCCCTGATGGGATCTGCATGTAGGGATTGGGAAAGACACCACTTTCGGATTTTATTAGGCTTTTGGTGGAACAGCCACCTCACATTATTAGTAAGGGTGGTACTTGGTGCAATCCTTTGAGAAGGAAGATTTACAAGATAATTAGCAAAAGCTTTTTATTTAAAATTATTTATTTTTAATTAAAAGATCATTTTATTGGGGACTCTTTCAACTCTTGTTACAATCCATACATTGATTACATCAGACACGTTTGTACGTAGGTTGCCTTCATTCATTTCTAGACATTTACTTTCTATTGAGCCCTTGGTATGAGCTCGGCATTTTTTTCCTCCCTTCCCTCCCCCAGCAAAAGCTTTTAAAATGTTGCTACTTCTTAGTCAAATACTATTCTGGTTATTGATTCTGAAGGTAAAAATCCCAGTTGTAGATAAAGTGGATGCTTGTTATCTCTCTTGTACTTGACATAAATTACTCTACACCCCACCCCACCCCCAATCCAAACGACCAACCAGTGGTGCTGAGCTATTTAAAGAAATACATCTATGGGGAGCTTGCACCGTCCTGGAGAAGTGCACCTATTTAGTGGGATTGAAAGAGGAACCCAGGTCATAGCCTTCTGTGTGTGCTGTGACAATGTGCAAACAGACTACATTCGACTGTATGAGGAACCCAGGTCATAGCCTTCTGTGTGTGCTGTGACAATGTGCAAACAGACTACATTCGACTGTATGAGGAACCCAGGTCATAGCCTTCTGTGTGTGCTGTGACAATGTGCAAACAGACTGCATTCGATTCTGTATGAAGGATAGCTCTTTACAGCCTGTCAGAATGTTGGGCCCTTGAGCTGTGAGTCTGTGTGTACTCTTTTCTTCTTTTGTCTTTTTGCCTTCTCCAAGCTTGCTTTCATGAAAATCATTATTTCTGTGATTAGTGGGGGAATGGGGAATCACAGTGACTCGTGTTTTTAAAAGATATTTCCCGTATCCCACTTTATGTTCCCAGTCAAGTCAAGGTCAAGATCATTTTAGAAGGACTACAGTAGTTGTTTTTTTTTTTAAAGAAGTAAGGTTAGTTCCAATAAATGAGTTAACGCCCAAAACAGTATTGAAATGTACGCTAAGGTGAGTACCCAAATTAATAAGTGATAAAATACAAATACTTTAAAAACTCTTCCCAAGGAATTATATTTAAAATTCCTAACAGGTAGAAAGATATCTTAGTAAGATTTCTGGCTATACATAGTGAAACTTTATAACTTTAGAGCTGTTGGAAACATGAGAATTCATGTCAACTACGTTCTAAAAATATTCTTTGAAGATTAGTGATTTGCCTGAAAACGACTGTTAGTAGCAAAATCAGGTATAATTTTCTCTCAAATACACTCTAATGTCTTAAAATAAAACTTGCAGTTTTTTACTATTTAGGGAATATTATAAGAAGAAAGTTTTCGCCACACTTTATATGTTTATTTATGCCATATAAAATTGAACAATGCTTTCTGTATTGTGGCATTCAACAAAAGAGAAGTATTTAGGTTAGTCATGCTTTTCCTAGGTTGGAACAAGCAAAAGAAGCCGAATCCAAGGATGCCTTGAAAGATCTGGTTAATCTGATAACTTCCCTAACAACCTATGGTGTCAATGAAATAAAGCCGGCTGGTATTACCACTGGGGCACCTTTTTTATTGCCTGGGTTTGCAGTACCCCAGCCTGCAGGCAAAGGTGAGTATCTTCCTTTCCTTTTGAGCTGCTCCGAGGAATAGGGGGGAACATAGCTTGGTTTTGGTAGCTCTATTTATGTGACTTGTATAAAGCATCAGAGTGCTTTTCATTAAATTTTTTTTTATGGTTTACGTTGAGAATATCTTAAGTGAGAGTTGGTGTCTAGCAGATCCAATACTTGGAAATAGCATTATAAAAATATCTTAAACCCAAATAACAAAATTAATACTATACTATATCATTCAACATGCATGTTTCCTTACTTACATAGCACTTGGTGACACTCATGTTTGTACAAGGGAACTTCAAAGAGTTTGTGGAAAATGGAATTTAAGATAATGGAATTTTTCCGTAAACTTTTTTATATGCCCCCTCATAAGGTATATATGGAAAATTATTAGTCATAGATGCTTATTTAAGAGTAAAACCACTTCAGTGTACTATATGTAATAAATTGTATATATAGTGTCAGAGAATAAATGCTCATATTTCTTAATGGGTAAGTAGCTAGCATGGCAGGTTTCCTAACAATTGACTCCTCATATTACCAAAGATCAAATGGTCTTTTATTAAGAAAGCTTATTCTATAGTTGAAGACTAAATACCTTTAGTAGAATACCCCAAGGTTAACTTACAAATTACATTGAAAAATAAAAGTTTTATTGGCGTCATCATTTCACTGGGCTATGATTTATCCTCAGTTCCTAATATATAGAGAACTATTCAATTTAAACTTTTAAATTATCCTACTAAATAGAAACATCTAAACCATGTGCAACAAGTATTATTTGAAGAGTTTGAAGCCTTGCCTTTTTTAAAGGGTTTCAGCACTCTGCTTTAAGATTAACTTAAACATTTGTAATGTATAGTCTCCTTTTTGAGTACTGCACAATTAATTCTTTGTATGAGTTAATATAAAAAGAGCTCAGCAATCAACTTTCTGTATCAGACTTTATTATTCTTTCCTTTGGGCAATCGATGGGACCTTGATATTGCCATACTAGCTAATTACCCACTGCCATCGAGTTGATTCAACTCACAGGGTAAGTAGCTCTGCTCCTGTGGGTTTCTGAGATCGTAAAGATTTATGGGAGTAGACCGCTTCATCTTTCTCCCAAGGAGCACATGGCAGATTTGAGTGACTGACCTCAGAGTTAGCAGTTCAGTGCATAGCACACTAAGTCACCAGGGCTCCTGACTAGCTACTTACAATAGTGTAACTCTGAATAACAGGATTGACCTTCGACACGGTGTTGCATGATAGTGCCTCATCTATAACAGGGATATATATATATAAGTAGGCTTCAAAAAAGTCATGGAAAAACTCCATTATCTTTTAATTCCTCCTTTCCACAAACTTTTTGAAACTCCCTCCTGTAAGACGGAGCCCACTTAAATGTGAGGCTCCAGTGACACAGTGTCAGGCAGGAGCAAGGTTGCTGTATAAACGATGCTGCCTTAAGTGCCCCAAGTTGGGTGACCCTGAGCCAGTCACTTAACAATTATGAATATCAATGTCTTTTTCCAGAAAAAGGATGTCATGTTCTGTGAAAAATGGAGCCAACTCGATCATTTTCTGTTCACTTTATAATTCAATTTTCTATTGCTAGCTACCTACTTCATGGGTTATTTTATAAAGGAGACCAAACTTTTCTTAAGTTGGAATATTTATCATGACACTGAGGTTTTTAATCAGTGTTCTTATTTGTTTTAAATTAAATTGTTTGCTCCTTCTGGAAGAGGGGTAAAATCTCTTTGTGAAAACATGGGATGTCCTCAGTAAATCATTTCTGAAATGTTTTCAGTGCTGTGGGTGAAACAGACTAGTTTACCATCCTATAAACGTCACGTAGCACCCAATTTTGTGCTCTTGTTTTCCGTTTCAGGTCACAGTGTGAGAAACATCCAGGCCTTTGCTGTTCTTCAGAATGCATTTTTAAAAGCAAAGACCAACTTCCTTGCCCAAATCACCCTTGATGCCATCACAAATATTTATGTGGCGGACAGTGCCAACTACTTCATCTTGGAGCCACAGCATACGCTGTCCCAGTGCGCCGAGAAGATTGCTAAACTGCCCGAAGTTCAAAACAAATACTTTGAGATGTTGGAGTTTGTCGTTTTTAGCTTAAATTACATCCCTTGTAAAGAACTTATTAGCGTTAGCATCCTCTTAAAATCGAGCTCTTCTTACCACTGTAGCATTATCGCAATGAAAACACTTCTTAAGTTTACACGACATGACTACATATTTAAAGATGTGTTCAGGGAGGTGGGCCTTCTGGAGGTCATGGTCAACCTTCTGCATAAATATGCAGCTCTCTTGAAGGATCCCACTCAGGCGCTCAATGAACAAGGTACGGCACACTCCATAATGCTGTCCTTAGGGGACAGAAGGAATTCTGTGAAAGTACCTTTTGATGTTTTTGCTTCTTGCTTCGTTGTTGTTTTGACTCAGTTACCAGTATACATTATGGTGACATCCTTGTGAACATGAGGTGGTGACATCCCAATGCTAACAATTCATTGAACCTCTTAATAGTGTATTGGGGAAGGGCAGCCTAGAAACATTGTGGCCAAAGAGAATTTTAAAAGTAAACAACTGAGAAAAATCGCGTATGGTCCACATGAGCAGTGTTGAGAGCTTTTTGCTTGTAAAGGGGAATTTTAAAAGCTTTGGGAAACAATTGGAATATGTAGGTACTGTAAATGTTTTTAATAATATAACCAAAAATCCATGGTCACTGAACCAGTTTGTACTCAAGGTATCCCTATAGAGAGAGCAAATAAATATATCTCTTTAGTGATCTTGCACACGCCGGCACATGCACAAGTGTATTCACCATAGGCACCTCAAATTTGAGATTTTATTGCTTCTTGATAAATGTAATAAAAGTACAGTAGTACCTGGTGATTAGTGTTAATTGTGTTGAATGAACTACTAGAAATTGAACAGGTAGTACTATCCCTAAATGTTGCACTCATTTGATACAGTAAATCTGGCACTCTCCTGACATGCTCAAGGATGAAACCCATATGAGAAGTGTACGAATAGATGTAAATTTGCTCTTTTTGTTTTCACTGTTTGTTAGATAACCGTCTGAACATGAATTGTGAGCTTCCTTTGGTAGGTGTTGTACACGCGTATCATTTTTACAGGTTGTATTAGGTAAGCAGGGAGCTGTAATAGCGTGTTGGGTTGTGTGTTGGCCTGCTAGCTTCAAGGTTAGCAGTTTGAAACCACCAGGCCTTCCTCAGGAGAAAGATGAGGCTTTCTACCATAAAGAGTCCAGTCTTGGAAACCCACAGGGGCAGTTCTGCTCAGTCCTATAGCGTGACTGTAAGTTAAAAGTGGCCTCGATGTGGCAGTGAATTTGGAGTTTCATTATGGAGGTCAAATTAGCAGTGAGTGTGACTGGTCAGTGACCACAGGCATTTTTAAAGCAAAACTTAAGAAAGAACAAATAAGCCTATTACTTTTTTAAAAAATTTGAACCTTTCAATTTTTTTCCTAGGGGACTCAAGAAATAATAGTTCATTTGAAGACCAAAAGCACTTGGCCTTGTTGGTTATGGAGACCTTGACAGTGCTGCTTCAAGGATCAAACACAAACGCAGGTGATTAGAAAGGCTCCTGGGTGAGGCTGTGGAGGGAGGTTACTGCCGATGGCCCGTCTTTGGAAGTTCTTCTGCGGTGCTGTCTCATGTAGAGAAAGCACCGCGCTGCCACCGAGCGCACTCTCATGTCCCTAGCAATGCAATACTTTTACCCTCTACTGCTAATGTGTTTAAGATGTATAAACCATGAGTATTACAGAATCTATAACATCCTCATACTCTCAAAATATGTCTTTATGTTTAATTGATTTTTTAGAGTGGTGTTTGTGTTTACGGTATTCTTTTCCTAATTTTTTGACATAATATAATGCAAACATACTAAAATGATTTAAATATTTTCCAAAATGTTGCTTCTTTTGATGATTTTTTTGATGATTTTCTTAATATTTTCGTAACTCACATTAAAATATTACAACTCATAAAAATACTGAATAATCTCTTGTATAATTTATCTTTGTCAGGTAAATTCTATTCGGTTCATCTTTTGTTTTCTCTTTGGTCGCAGCTTACCTTCAGTCCTGCTCAACTTACAGCTAATAGAGCATTCAACTGTATTGACTATAATATACCTCTTAAACACTCACATATTGACTATAATATACCTCTTATACCTATAATACACATAATATACCTCTTACCTTAGAAGAAGACTAGATTGCTGGACATAATTCCGCTGAGCTCCAGAACCTGTGTGGCAGTGGACCAATACAAATTGAGAACGATGATTGAGGGAGGATGGGAGTAGTTGAGTAGACTACACCCAGATCATAGAGAGCCTTTTAAGCCATGATGAGGAACTTGGTATTTCCATAACTTTGTGCATGCTAAGGAAAGCCTGAAGTCAATAAGCAAATGAATGAACAAACAGATGTAGAAATACATTATTTACCTGAATGCAGAAATTCTATATGTAAAACATTTAAGATGTGTGTACCCCAAAAAAGTAAAGTAGAATATGTGTGTACCAGACACTATAGACAAGATGTTAGAGATGCCATTCCTGTTTTTGTCACAAAGGCCTTGTGACCTAGTCAAGAAAGATGTAAACACATAATTATATAAAATCGTGAATACAATTTTAGACAAACCATAGAGTTGAATTGACTTGGGTAAGATTTGAACACTGGGAATGATAATGTTTATTGGATGATGTATTCGTTGCTTTTCTAGGGTATAATACACAATGAAATTTTCACTCACTGGGTTTCATTGACTGAACTGTCAGAAACAGAGGAAGCACACGAGGCAGAGGTTACTCGGCAAATTAGCTTTTGGTGACCATGACCTAGATTTGAGTAAGACTGAATTGCAGTATTCTACCAGCGTAGGAGTGGAAAGTTCACTTTTTGTGGCAAAAAGTTTCCTAATATGAGGGTGCTTCCTGAAGTTTGGGGGGACATGCCACTGCCTTTTCTCTTTTTGAAGCCCTTTTGTACCAAGAAAGATGGATGGAACCAGTAGACACAGGGAGGGCATGGGAAGACTGCTGTGACATTGTGAGGTTGGAATCAGTATCACCAAACAAAATGTGTAGCAGTGGTTGAATGGAGATCAAAATCATATTTTAAGAAAAATCCAGATGCTAAAACATGACTTGTACTCACTTTAAGGTCTCATAGTTTTTAATAAAGTTAGGAAATCAGAGGGGACATCAATAAGGGACAGTGGCTGCCACAGCAGACTGCATGGACAGTTACTCACTCGACAGATGCTGTTTAAAACACAAGCCAGGAGGAAATTCAAGTTTAATGGGGCACCCAAACGCACACATAAATCATAGGACCATTTGAGAAAGCGAATATAAAAGTATGTACAGGTTGTAAAGGATGGAACGATTACTTATACTGATGAGTTTAGTGATTGTAGTGGAGGTTGGGATGCATAATCGCCCCGACTATGGCAACTTTACTCAGCCGCCAAGTGTCCCATAGCTTTATGTGTTCTGTGGGAAGAAGCGAGAATGGACTCAGTCGGCGGCCTGGGGCTCTGCAGTAGCACAGCGACAGGAGCGCTATGTTGCAGTTTGCTGTGCACGTGCCCTACCTATCTAAAAGTTTTGATTTCCGGTAAATTTTCCTCTGGTAGAATAATGCATTCCATTTCCTTTTGCTCCTGTTCTGGAAGACTTGCGCAGTGCAAACCTCAATTATTTTGGCTATTGTTCATCGGAAGACTTTTTACATAAACCGATTTCTGTATTGTGCAGCTTAAAACCCTTAAATAAAATACCAGGTCTCCTGTTGTCTGCATACATTTCCAAATGCTGTGGACATGGGGAACCTATGAAAATTTCATGGGGTTTTTTTATTATGAAAATTTATCAGAAATATACATCCACCTTCACCAATGGCCCACTGTGCAATTTTGTATTGCCATTCTGAACGATAAAATAGATGGTTAGGTTTTATTCACATTCTTTTTTTTTTTTTTTGCCTCTTTTTGCTCTACCACATAAAAAGACTGACATTTCAATTCATGTATCATGACGCACAAAGTTTTAAGGTAGCCCATGCTGTTCTTTTTTTCCTCCCTGCCAGGAATTTTTCGAGAGTTTGGGGGTGCGAGGTGTGCTCATAACATAGTGAAGTACCCCCAGTGCCGGCAGCACGCCCTGATGATCATCCAGCAGCTGGTGCTCTCTCCAAATGGTGATGACGACATGGGCACTCTACTCGGGTTAATGCACTCGGCCCCACCCACAGAACTGCAGTTGAAGACTGACATCTTAAAGGTACGTGTGCTGGAGTTCTGTGGCGCAGTGGCTTACCTGTTGGGCTGCTAACTGTAAGGTCAGTAGTTCCACACCAGTCGCCAGTCCAAGGGAGAAAGAAGAGGTGTTCTCCCCCCGTACTGGATCACTGATGACTTAGGGGTTAGGAGTTGGGCTGTAGTCCTCAGGGTGTCAGTTTGAAACCAGGAGCCACTCTTTTCTCTACTCCTGTAGAGTTATAGTCTCGGAGACCCACAGGGCCAGTTCTAATCTATGCTACAGTGTAGCTATGACTCGGCATCAACTCAGTGACAAGGAGTTTGGTTTTGATTTTTTTCTATTCTGTCAAGAGTTATACAAAGGCAGTTACTTCTACCCTGCCCTAGAGGTTCGCTGCGAGTTAGCATCAGCTCGACGGCAGTGAGTGCTAAGTGTGTGTACTCTTTTACTACTAAAATCTGCAGCTGTTTTAAAATTTGTATTTCAGTTAGGACAAAAAATGTCAAATTTCCAGTTAACCAAAGAAACACAGATTTACACATACTGAAGGCTTTTAAAAGCAGTCATCATTCTTGTCTTTCAGCATGGATTAACTTACTCAGACATTTCTGCAATGATTACATTGACTCACAGGAACTAGGCCCTAAATTTAAAAGTACATTAGTGAAATATAGCATCTTTATGACTTTTAAATTCTAATGTATATATTTCTTATTTAATTAAAAGCACCGATATCATGTTTAAAAATATATACCAATCCAAACCTTGCCATCAAGTTGATTTTGAACCTGTGACCCTATAGGACAGAGTACAACTTCCCTGTAGGGATTCGAAGGCTATAAGATTTTTTCTTTTCCTTTTTTTTTAACAGTTTTATTGGCACTTCATCCACATATCATGATTAAACAGTTCACCCTTATCCAGAAAAGTTGTACGATCTTTGTCACAATCATTTTTAGAACACTTGCTTTTTCAACATACTTTCTGCTTTACTTGAGTAAGTTGAGGGTAACTGTTCCAGTAAAACTTTACAAAGCCTCACAAACCCATTTAGGATCCTAATGAGATAAAATTTACTCTATACCAGGGTTTGTTTTTTTTTTAAGCTGTTCTAGAAAATAAGGTAGTGCTGATCTGAGGGGCCGGCCCCAATCCCAACTATGTGGACAGCCCTCCCTCCCCCCAGAAGAATTCACTTCAGAGGACAGCACTGAAGCTACAGCTCAGGGAGAGGGACATGTCTGATCAGAGCACACAGGAGCAAATGAAGGGGGAGGAAGAGAGAGTGGAGCA
>NW_022111369.1:34001196-34055708 GCF_000313985.2 Echinops telfairi
AGGCATCAAAGAACAAAAATTCTTTTCATTGTGAATGAGGGGGAGTGCAGAGTGGGGACCCAAAGCCCATCTGTAGGCAACTGGACATCCCCTTACTGAAGGGTCGTGGGGAGGAGACAAGCCAGTCAGGGTGCACTATAGCAACGATGAAACATACAACTCTCCCCTAGTTCTTCAATACTTCCTCCCCCCACTATCAGGATCCCAATTTTATTTTAAAAATCCAGCTAGACTAGAGGATGTACACTGATATAGATAAGAGCTGGAAATACAGGGAATCTTGGACCTATAAACCCCTCAGGACCAATAATGAGAGTAGTGATACCAGAAGTGTAAGGAAAAGATGGGGGGAGAAAAGAGGAACCAATCACAGTGATCAACATATAACCATAACCTCCTCCCTGGGCGACAGACAACAGAAAAATGGGTGAAGAGAGACATCGATCAGAGTAAGAAATGAAAAAAATAATTTATAAATTATCAAATGTTTGGGAGGGAGGGAGGGAAAAAATTAGCTGATACCAAGGGCTCAAGTAGAAAGAAAATGTTTTGAGAATGACAATGGCAAAAAATGTACAAATATGCTTGGCACAATGAATGTATGTATGTATGTATTGTGATAAGAGTTGCATGAACCCCCAATAAAATGATTTTTTTTAGAAAAGAAAGAAAATAAGTATTGCCCTGATTTACAGACAACAAACCATGAGTTCCGATCATATAAGCAACATGCTTATGCAACTTCAGGTAGTTTTTGATCCCATATTCTTTCAACAAAGGAGCACAGGTAGCACTGTGGCTAAACACTGGATTATGAATTGAAAGGTTAATCATTCGAACCCATGCTCCACTTCTGTGGCAGTTTGCTGCTGCAAGCACGACAGCCGTGGAAGGTCTGTGGAGCAGTTCTGTTCTCCCTGTGCTGTCCCTGTGAGGTGAAATCGACTCTACTACAATGGATTTGGGTTTACTCTTTCTACCTCACCATAATGATTTACAAGATTCAAACACACACACATGAAGAATCTTTGTAATAACATGGAAGACAATTTTTCCAAGTACCAGAAATTATAATACCTACTCTTCACTTACATACGCTCTCATTATCTACCATTTGCCTTTGTTGCAGTGGTGTGCAATGTTTACTACCTTATTACTTTGCACATTAAAATTGATGTTTGACAATGGCGTGAGCACCAAGGTGCTAAGCAAGATGGCTGTGAAGTTGCAGGTTGTATCATCGTGGCTGAACCATGATTCTTCATGGCTTGGCGGTTATGTAATGATGTTATTTGACAGTTAGGTAATGATGTACTCAACTTTAATTTTTTTATCTGATGTGGTCACCCTCCATTTTTGCTTCATTATTCACAAAATTACCTGATCTCGTGAGTTCCCTGGTGGTGTAGAGGTTACCTTTTCGGCTGCTAAGTACAAGGTCAGCAGTTCAAAACCACCGGGTGCTCTGTTGGAGAAAGATGGTGGGGCTTTCTGCTCCCAGGAAGATTTCCACTCTTGGAAACTCAAGGGCAGTTCTACCCTGTCCTGTAGCATCACTGTGAGTTGGCATCAATTCGATAGCATGAGGTTGGCTTTTGTTTTTTTTAGATCCTAACCATGTTGATAAGGAGGTGAGCATATAATTGTGAGCACGAATATTACTGCTTCTTATGTGTTAGGTATTATTCTACACACTTTATAGGCATCTACTAATTTAATTTAATCTCCATAATAGGGGCAGGTAATTTTGATAGCCTTGTTATAGATGATAAACTTTCATGGGTAGAATCCTCTGCTTCCATGTGAGAGAACCAGCTTCCGTTTCTGGCTGGTGCCCCCGGGCTCAGCCACCACTTCCGGTTAGTAAAGACTTCAGTGTGCTTGTGGTGCTCAGCACATTTCAGCTCTTTCCAGACTGAGGCAGACTGGGAAGAAAGAGCTGACGATCTAACACCATCGGTTCTGAAAACCAGCCCATGCAACCTGTAGCTCACAAAGGGCCAGTCCACAAGCAGTCGTGGGGAGGGCACAGAGCGGGCAGTGTTCCCTTCCAGTGACGCGTTTAGGGGTTATGCGGCATACAGAGAATAGGGGTAAGAAAGTGAAAGAGCAAGCAAATAAAAAGTCAATATTTGAAGAATTTTTATAAAGGATCTTTAGAAATTCTTCGAACCTATTTTTTTTCCAGTTTTCCTGTAAGTTAAAAATTATGTCCAAATAATAACAAAAGGAAATAATATCTTGAAGATGATCTTCAAAGCTCCTGTGGACTGGAATCACTCCTCTCTGGCTTGAGGATGCATGCTCCCCCTCCCAGCCACTCATCACGGGAATTCCTTATTCCAGTGTCAGCAGAAAGTAGGACGGAGCTAGCTTTGCGAGCGACGATTCTTTTACTCTTATTCAGTGAATTAGTTTACCAGTCTCATTTGCACTAACTAGGTTTTGAGTTTGAATTTTCCTCTAAGTTGAATTTCAGTGATCATTAGTGAGAAGTTTCATTTCTTAATGTTATTGCCTCCTGTTTTAAATGAGTATAATGGACACCTACAGTAGAGGCAGATCATTTTGATGTCCCTGTTCGAATGATGGCCTGAAACACAATCTGGGTAGATATGTGCCCAATGAAATATTTGCTAATTCTATTATGTGTTATTTGTGATAAGCTGAATTTAAAATGCAATCACTTTGAAAGTTGAGGGTAGTTATAAAAGTGTATTTTACTTATTTCGCCTTCAGGTTTTGTTGCTTAAAGCACCCCCTGTTCTGGGAAAGGGTATGCTTTCAGCCCTGGGGCATCTCAGTGTTTTGCAAGGGAGAATACCTGATCATCCTTTTGGGTACAGGCCTGCTTCCCAGCCCCCAGTACCTGTAGCTTTCTGTAACTCAAAACCCCTCAAATCTTGAGTACTCGGACGACCTCTCTTTTCCCTCCTAGATAGTAAATCACTATTTGTACATGCACAAGTGTGCACACCCACCAAGAGCCACGGTGGAGCAGTTGGGTGGGTGTGGGGCTGCTTGCTCCTGGCAAGGCCCTCTGATCACACCCACTAGATGCTCTCCCTGGGGGAAGGGTGGGGGCTCACTGCTCCCGTAACGATTGACAGCCTCGGATGCCCTCTGTAGGGTAACTATATGTCGGGAGCGACTCATTCGCATCCACATAGTCTCTCTCTAATGCAAACTTTGATGAGTGTGTAAAATCATACTAGAGTATGTATTGTATATATTTAATGAACTTACTTTCAAACATCATATAGGCAAAGGGATCAGGAAAGCTTTCCTTTTTTTCACGAGAGCCTTACAGCAAAAGCAATGTGATACCATTTCCCAAAACTACCTTCCATCAACTTCTCAAATGCCACTTAAATTTTTTCAAAATATTTTGAAATGCTTCGTAGAGCTGCTCCTGGGGTGATCCGCCCAGACTGCCCTTTTTGCGATGTGCCAGGGCGGTGGTGCGTATTTGACGCGTTGGTTTGTGTCCCCCGCAGGCCCTCCTGTCGGTCCTCCGAGAAAGCCGCCGCTCCAGAACGGTGTTCCGGAAGGTGGGCGGCTTTGTGTATGTCACATCGCTGCTGGTCGCCATGGAGAGATCGCTGAGCTCGCCCCCCAAGAATGGCTGGGAGAAAGTGAACCAGAATCAGGTGTTTGAACTTCTGCACACTGTGTTCTGCACGTTGACTGCGGCCATGCGCTACGAGCCGGCCAACTCGCATTTCTTCAAGACCGAGATTCAGTACGAGAAGTTGGCAGATGCCGTTCGCTTTCTTGGCTGCTTCTCAGACTTAAGGAAAATCAGCCCCATGAATGTCTTCCCCTCAAACACGCAGCCATTTGAAAGACTCCTCGAGGAGGACGTGCTTGCCGCGGACTCGGTCTCCCCCACCCTCCGGCACTGCAGCAAACTCCTGATCTATCTCTACAAAGTGGCCACCGATTCCTTTGACAGGTACGGCTTGGCCCAGCCCTGCATCCACAGGTGGGCTGTGCACAACTCCAGCCCTAAGGCTTGGATTGCAAGTTGAATTAGAACGAAAATGAAAACCGGTGAATCTCTTCTCCCAGTTGCCTCAGTGAGGTGTGTCATTGTCATGGTAGCTGTTCTTCTCCCGGGCGGAGAGCTCCCCGTGCAAAGCCTGTGCGTCTTCCCACCTGCAGGCTCGTCTGACTCGGACAGCACTTGACACAGCAGATGCTATGAAATGTAGCCTCATTATGGGGGTGATCATGCTCTTGTTTCCCACGTTTTCCCCCAAAGATGTTAGATGCATCTGGACTTGCCAGTTATGATCATCAAGAGAACGTGGGTATGATTATCAGTAGGTCAGGATGGATGATAGATAACCCTGCCACGCAGCACCTTTCATCAGCCCCGCAGAAGGTTGTAGCTCCCTAAGAGGCATCAAAAGTGCAAGAGTCCACCCGTCTTTCCTGTCCTTTACTCATTCCTTCAACAAACAAAGCCTTAATAGCCTTCATAGAAAAGAACAGTTGTCATCCTAGGCATTAGGATTCCGTTCTGCTCCCGACATCCATTAGCTTGAATAAGGACACATGAGTAGACAATCCTGCTGTGACCGATTCTATGATCGGTGATGGCCAGGCCTCCAAGGGAGATCATGGGAAAGGTATTTTACTGAAATCATTTCATTATTGAAACTGTCTCTCACATTGACAGGAACATTAAGAGGGATCACACTGCCAATTTGCCTGTTCTTATAATTCTCTTTTATCATGACTGTACTTTTTTAATGTGTCAAATTAGTTCACTGTTTCTATATGATCCCTGTAAATTAACCAAGGAAGTTCATTCGATGGAGCTTCTAAGAGGCGTTAGATCCCTTGATATTGCTTTGTCCTTAACAGCATTTCCCTGTCATGACTATTTAGATAAGAACATCATGAATTACAGGAGAAATTTTAATTCATTCCTTTTCTTTTAGGGTAAAGCAAAAACCAAAAAGCATGGCGTAGTGCAGTGTTCTAGGGAGACGTTATTTAGATTTGAGAGCTGCCCAGGTGCAATCTTTTTTTCTTTTGCTTTACCCTTCCTCTGCCCTTTATCATAGTATCAGGAGCCCTGGCGGCATAGTGGTTAAACGCTGGGCGGCCAACAGCAAGGTCAGCAGTGCAAAAACACCAGTAGCTCTGTGGGGAAAGATGGCCTTCGATTCCTGTAAAGTTGCAGTATCAGAAACTCAGAGGGATAGTTCTACGCTGTCTTGCAGGGTTGCCCTGCATCTGCATGGACTCCACAGTAGTGAGTCTGGTTTGGTTTGATAATGGCGAGTGTACCTGCTTTTTAGTTTCTTCAGTCAAACACTGGAGCCCAGGAAACACAGTGGGTTGCACTGCAAGCTACAAAGTCAGCCTTCAAAGCCCCCAGCCACTCCTTAGGAGAAAGGTGTGGCTTCCCACTCGCATCAAGAGTTACAGTCTGGGAAATGCACTGAGGCAGTGGAGCAGTGAAATTGGTATTGGTTTTGGTTTTAGTCGAGCCAACGTCAACGGAATAAGTATGTGCCCTGAGCATGCTTTCTGTTTCACTCGGTACATGTGGTGGAGTCTTGTGCCTCGTTCCTGCTGAGTATGGAGGATGTTCCTTCTGAAACTTGTACCAAGATTTCTTGTGAAACTAACCAACTGCTAGCCGAGTGTTCTCTTCTAACCTCTCCAAACCCCCTTGTCTGTTTTGTCATCTGTAGTCGTGCTGAACAGATCCCTCCTTGCCTGACAAGTGAGTCTTCTCTCCCCTCTCCTTGGGGAACGCCAGCTTTGTCCAGGAAAAGGTACTGACTTTATAAGAGAAGTCCCTCTTTATCTGTGTGGTTTCCTTTTGTCCCTGCACTTAATTATGCGTGAGTGTGGTTGGGTTTTCATAACTGCAGTCCCTCCCTTTTTGCTTTCTATTTATTTGTCAGGTTTTAAACATGTCAACTTTCTCTGGAGTATATTTGTGAGTATAAACTGGCTTGATGATGTAAAGATAAGAAAGTCACGCAGAATCTTGTTAGCCAACTATTATTCAGACTAGTATACACATTTGTGCAAAAAGCCAAACCTATCTTTTATTTGAAAAAACCTGATGAGAGGGCTTCATGCCTTTAGAGAGAGACTTCTTTTTCTTTTTTCTAACATGGCTCCAGCAGGAACATGAGAGTGTGGCAAGAAAATGAGCACTTTCTCAACTAGTTCAACCAGTTGAAACATAATGCTGTCAACATTCAACGTTGAACAGAGTGTGAAAACCTATCCCAGCTCTTTATTCTCTGGTTCTGCAGGCAGCTGTCTTCTAGCTGAACCAGTGTGTCTCTTGACTAAAGTTTGGGAATGTAAAGAACCAGCCGTCGATTTGTAAGACTAAACTTGATAAGATTATGACAGACTTAGCATTCCATTTACAACCAGTACATTGAACGATCGGGCTCGGTGCCGCTGGCCCCCCAAACAACAACTTCCCATTTCATTCATAATCAGGTATAATTCCTAATGTCTATATTAAGGTTATTCCAGTGTGGCTTTTTAAAATGAACATGGGGTTGATTATATTGTCATTTATTAGGTCTCTTGTACTGATCTTAAGACTTTAATTTAGTTGTAAAGAGAATTTGGGTCAAAAGGATTTGTTACAGATTCCTTATTATAGTACATTTTAGTGCTAGGGTTCATCAGTTTTATGCAAAGACTTCTATTTTCCATTTTCTCTTAAATGTACATTATGATTTACAGCTCATTTTCATCCAAGGAGTCCAGTCATAATTCCAAATATTTTGAACAAATTTTGAGTCCAATATATTTGTGTTGTAAGCCTGCCATTTCTTAATTCTTTACACAGAACACTTGTCCTTAATTCAGGAAACTGCTAGCTAGAGCAATTTCAGTCATCTGTGTTTACTGTCCGAAAGAGCAAGTGAATGTTAGAGAAATGGTTTGAATTTCTAAATAGTTTTAGATATTAAAAATCCCCCACAATTTCAAAATACAATGATCCTATCATAAATGGCTAAGGTTTGAAAATTGATAAATTTTACAAATGTAGATCTAGAAAATTTTAAACAATACACAGAACCATAAAATACTTTCTGTAGAAACTCAAATTAAAAAACACAGCAAAAGAAGAAAAGAGTGAAAGAAAAAAAATCCATCAGGAATCACTGTTTATTTAAATGGTAAATTGACAAAAGAAATACATTTTATTACTTGCATTCCTCACGAGTTCTATATGACCATAAATCAAAAGCATTTTGTCATCATTTACAATAGAGGGACACCTAAAGATGGCTTGGCCTTTAACTTAAGAGGAGACAGCCTGTGTGTGAACTGTCATGCTTAGTACTTAATCCATGGGAACCTGTCTTCAGTCTTCATGATGCTGTTACCCTGAGGAGGAGGAGCTTAGTGTTAACAAGATCAATGTTGACATCTTCGGGTTGCCATTCAAGTCAGGTTACATACAGTTGTCTTGGTGATAAAAACTACGAGCTGCCACCAAAAACAATATTTTCATTTTCCAAGTACAACTATAGCAAGTTTGAGATTAGAATTGTAATTACACTATTTCTAAAGCCTCTCTCAATGAGTTAACATAGACTCTTTTTTCTGTAACAATGTTTTTGTTGTTAATGGCAAAGGTAAACACTGGCATGATATAGATAATATGTATAAGAAGTTATTATTAAACATAACTGTAATTACTAATATATACACATGTTTATATATCCACGACCAGCTAGTGGATTCCAACTTCCAGTGACCTTGCATAGAGTTTCTGAGGTTTTATAAATCTTTACAGGCGCACATAACTTCATCTTTCTTCCGAAGAGTGGCTGCTGGCTTTGAACCATCGACCTTTGGACTAGCAGTCCAGTGCTGACCTGCTTGCTTGGACAGCATCATCAGGGTTCCCTCAAGTATTTATATATTAAGAAAATGAGCTTTGATTGATACTGATCTGATCTCTAAAACACGAGTTATTCTCTAATTATTTTAACTAGAATAAAACTTCATACTTAGAAAACTAATCTCATCTGTTTGTTTACTATTATTCAAAATGAATAATGGAACAGAGTCTGCTGATTCAGACAGACTTGGAGGAAAGGGACATAAAGCACGAGTGATAATTAAGGACACTCCAGAATGCGTATAGAAAAGCAAAAAACGTAGCAGGTTCTGGTTTTCATTCAGAACGGAGAGGAGGCTTTCTCTTCCCTCCAGAGTTACAGTCGTGGAGACCGGCAGGCGACAGTGCTGCTCTGTCCTACTGGGTCACTGTGAGGCAGAGTCCAACCGATGGAAGTGAATAAGTGACTGACGTAGTGAATGAGTATGTTATTCAGATAAGATAGGTAAGGAGAGCAAATTCTGAATTAAAATACTCATATTCTCAAAAATGGCAGATGAGTCTTAAACATATATACTTTATACTTAAATGGTAAATTGTGCTTCCTGTTAACTTTGAAAGGTAGCTGCAATTTCAAAGTTAACAAAATGTGTGTAATGTTTATCTCGAAAAATGAATAGGTATTGCTTATAAGTTAATAAATAAATTTAACCATAATTATTAAACATAGCAAATGGTGATCCCTTTGGTAATATAGCCAAAGTGATTGATTAAAAATTTACATTCTGAAACATCTGTTTTAATAGACTTAAATTTTATTCATGAACACCATGTGTTCTATTTCTATGATTGCAATGCTTTTTTAGTTTGAGAACTAATGTAATTTCTTCAGAACATAATTTTCTTACATGAGGGAAATTAAAAGGTTAATAGTTGTTCATTCATGAAGCATTTGGTTTCCATAGACAGACAGGGATAAAATATAAAATAGCTAAACCATTTACAACTGTGTCTTCTTGGGAGTGTCCATAATTTCCATTCATATCTGGATCAAATCTGTCAACTCAGCAGCAATTTCCAAAAGTCTGTAACTAAAATGTAGACTTAGAATCTATGCTTTTTATCAGATTTTTTGCATATATCCCGAACACCTTCATAGAATTTCCTAATTTCGTGGTTTGGAATTCCCACAGAGGACAGATAAACTTTTTGTAGCCTGGGGCTTCAGAGTGGAAGTCTTGCCTATTGGTAGTAGTAATAGGAAGCCTTTATAACCTCTCTTTCAATGAATTTCAAAATGAAAACTTTCTGAATGAAAAACAGGCATTAAAGAAATAAAAGGCAGGAGCCATTTGATGATGCACCATATTTTAAATTGGGGATCCTGTGGGTTATTTTCTAAATGAAGTTGAATACTTTCCTAGAATTTACATGTAAAAGAGAGTGGCGCTTTCTTCAAAAGCATGACCATGCCAATTCTCTGCTACTGAATCACTGATGTAAAGCATCTGTTTTCAAAGCTGCTCTTGTGCCAGAGTGCTGAGACGACACTGCTGTCAGCATTAGACAGATTATGCTGAGACCGACTCCTGGAACAAAGATCTCCCATAGGCTGAAGCCGGCAGCATCTGTTTCCTGGAGCCAAAATGCAAACTGTGCACAACTCATGAATCGAAGGAAACCTGTTCAGAGTAGAAAGCAGAGCTCATTGACAAGAAGGGGCGTGTAGGGGAAGGAATGTGGCAGGCCTTCCTACGCAGAGACTTGTTGCTGTGCATCTACCTTCTGAGTTGTCAAGAGATGATGAGTGTACGTTCAGTGGTCAGGAGGGGTGGATGGAAAAGGTTGAATTCATTCTTAAATAGAACTAAAGGAAAACTCCGTGTAGTTTAGCATCTTTCTCAGGTAGCCAACCCTGATTCAGTTGACTTAGTCCACCTTGATCTTGTGTTAGGTCTTGAATAAGCTACACAGTGGGTAAGAAGAGGTTAAAAACACATAGGTACCTGTTTTAAAAGTTAAAATAAAAATCCTTGAGGGACTTAATGTAACTTTCAGCTGCATATCAAAACTGTCACCTCCTTGGAATTTTGAGTCACTGTGAGTCACATCTAGTCTTTACTTCGTCAGCTCCAGGGTTTTGGCATTTCATGAAACAATCCAAACAATAAAAGGTGGCCGTATAGAACGACGTAGGAGAATTGATAATAATGTATTGCTTTTTTCATATCACAATCTTATGAAATTTTGTAATCCATCCTAAATGCAAAAGGCCTTTTGGTTATCAGTGAAAGGAGATGAAGAAAATGAACAGAGAGAATGTTGTTGAAATTAAATACCAGTTGCTCTTTCTCTCTCTCTTTAAAATAGGCATGCATATCATTCTGTTTCAACCCCTCCTGTTCACCCTGCTAAAAATGTG
Source organism: Echinops telfairi (assembly GCF_000313985.2). Lineage (NCBI taxonomy): Eukaryota > Metazoa > Chordata > Mammalia > Afrosoricida > Tenrecidae > Echinops > Echinops telfairi. The sequence continues at coordinate 34,011,465 of NW_022111369.1, forward strand.
GCTGACCTGAAACTACATGTGGCCACCTCATCTCTCCAGAGCGCCGATGCCGTCATCATCCATCCTGGAGCCATGCTGGCGATGCTGGACCTCCTGGCCTCCGTTGGGTCACTGACGCAGCCAGAAGTAAGCGCAGAGCTCTTGGTTTGTGCCTGTTGGCAGTGAGTGTGCGCGCAGGAGTAAGGAGTTGGGACAAGCCAGACAAAAAGTGATGCACAGCCATTCCGTCACACGGAAGTAGGTTAAGGACCTAACAAATCTGAGATGGTGCAATTTGAATCACAACTCTCAGGAGTCATAGATCAGGATTTAGAATTTCAGAATTCTGACAAACACAGCCACAATGGTTACTTCCGATCCTAGAATCGTGCTCAGCAGTGGAACTCGGTTCATAAATGATGCAGAGAGAAACTGACTGAAGCTGCCACACCCATGCTATTTCGCCGTCTTGACTTGTGGCCCTCAAGTTGGGATGCACTGGAGTTTGGACGGCTGATTTTGTTAGAATTTTGTGCAGACTCTGAAGCATAATAAAGCAATTCAATTAAAATTGCTCTCCTTTAAGTTGCTCAGTTGGCCACCGTGGAAAATCCTTTGCACGCACATATAAAAAGACGACTTTGCTTTAGCCTCCTCGTGTAGAGACTTGGAAGAGAATAGAGTTGGATGTGCTTCTAGCAAAATGAGAATAGGGCATTTTACCCTACCCTGGTTCTGAAGTTGCTGTAAGTCTGTTACTTAATTTATCTGAATTTACTGTGAAGCATGTAGACACATCACGTTAAAAGATGTGTTTCTTTTGGAGCCCTGGTGACATACTTGGTTACATGTTAAGTTGCTAACCACACATTCAGCAATTCAAAACCACCAGCTGCTTGGCAGGAGAAAAATGAGGCTTTCTACTCCTGTAAAAAGCTACAGTCTTAAAGGTCCCCGGGGCAGTTCTACCCTGTCCTATAGGGTTGCCAGTGAGCCAGAATCAGGTGGATGGCGGTGAGTATGGGTTTCTGATACAGTTTTCTTGTTGCTCTAGCATGCTCTGGACCTTCAACTTGCCGTGGCAAATATTCTACAATCCCTGGTGCACACAGAAAGAAACCAGCAAGTCATGTGTGAAGCCGGCCTTCATGCACGGCTGCTGCAGAGATGCAGCGCTGCGCTGGCGGATGAGGACCACTCTCTGCACCCTCCCCTCCAGCGCATGTTTGAGCGGTTAGCCTCTCAGGCCCTGGAGCCCATGGTGCTGAGGTCAGTAAGTTTTCTCTTCACATGAGCTCGCAATCAGTATTGACTGTTACTAGAGTCTTCGTGGTGCGTGAGTTCTTGCTTTGATGAGCACTTGTTCAGTTAGCTTGGGGCAAAACCAAAACAGGTCAACAATTAAAAAATGGGCAACATGCTCAAAGTGTAGTACTTAGGACAAATAAATGTAGTGACTAGTGAAAGAAGGTGTTTCTTCCACTTGAATAGGCCCTCTCGTCTGAAAGTAAAGTCCCGTTCAATGTGTACTTCTGTGACCTAAGGTGTGAAGGACTTTGTATATGTAGGCATGCCTCAGAAATGCTTTTGAAAGTTAATTTTGATGTAGTTAGAGACATGGAGGGTTGCAAAGGCAGGATTGTATACCTTCACACACTTATCTCAGGTGTTAAAGTCTTATGTAACCTGAGTAGAATATAAAAACAAAATTTAGGGCAATGGTTTGATATTTGCCTACAACTCATTGTTATTTTACCACATGCGTAGATTTGTGTAGCCTCCCCCCAAATCAAGATATTACAAAATTCCCCCTAGTCTTTGTCCTCATACCTACTTTTCTAACTTCTGGAAACTAATGTGTTTTCTGCCTATATTTTTGTTACTGTGTTATATAGAAAAAAAATCATAGGGATGGAGCCTTTTGAGATTCGCTTTTTTTTAATCAGCATGCCAAGTTGTATATAGCTATACTTTGTTTCTTTTTATTACTGAGTAGTAGTTTTCATGCTTTGTTTATCCACTCAAGAAAGGTATTTTTATATAACCCGTTTTTTTAGTGCAAGAGAAATGGTGTTTTATGTGTCTGGCATGGTTTTGCTACTGGTAAAGATCCGCCCCCCCCACCCCCCCCACACACACTCCCCGCCACCATGTTCCCTGAAATTGCCTCACCAAACAAATTTCATCGGTACCCAAAACCAAACTCACTGCCATTGGATTGATTTGAACTCATAGCGACCCTATAGAACAGGGTGGAACTGCCCCTGTGGATTTCCTATAACCCTTGACAGGAGTAGAAAGCCTCATCTTTCCCCCAAGGAGTGACTGGGGTTTCAAACTGCTTACCTTACGAGTTTGCAGCCTGATATGTTATGTTACACTATACCACAGGCTCATCATCTCATCTACAAACGAAATTGTCTCAGGCGTCATACTGTAAGCTAGACATTTTAGGGACTTGAGTTTCCGTCCCGAGAAGGGGACAGCCATTGAAGCGTGTTAAGCAATGACACGGAGTAGATTGTGAATTTGGAAAGGTAGTGTGCGTATTGAAGAATGCACTGTGAGAAGACAACACTAGCACCCTAGGGGCAGTTCCGGCACTGTCTCAGCATTAGGAAATCAGCTGGATCTGAGTAGTAGCAGCAGGGATGGGGAGAAGAGGGCAGATTCAAGATACACTTACGGTATAGAATCAGCAGGATTTTCTGATTGCCTGAATAAAGAAACTGAAAGAGATCAAGTTGCATTTCAGGGACATGCAGAACACAAGATAAAAGGCAGTTGGGATATAAAAGGGAAAGTTTACTGTTAGATATATTGAGTATGAGACACTTCTGGTAGGATCCATTTTTATTAAGTTCTGCAAAAAAGTTTAGAAAAATGGGTAGTTTGTGTTATGTAGACCGGCGGTTCTCAACCTGTGGGTCATGAATCCTTTGGGGGTTGAATGACCCTTTCACAGGGTCACTTAAGACTGTTATAAAACACATATTTCCGATGGTCTTAGGAACCAAGACATGGCTCCTCTATCCATCTCCAGGCCGGTCTACCCAGATGCAAATACGCCCACATACAAGTAGCCATCGTTGCATCATCACGCCAGCTCCATCACGTACACCTTGTACAAATACAGGTCGATGTGACAAAGTTGGCACCATAATGTACTTATGTGGACCAGTCACGTGTAGAGAGCAGCTGCTGTGTTGAAAGCAGCTATTCTGTTAAAAGCAGTATTGGAGGTAAAATGACACTTCATGAGTTATAATTACTGGGTAAATGCTTTAATCAATGCCATAATCACTATGCTTTAATGATGTTCAATTTGTAACAATGCAAATACATCCTGCATATCAGATATTTATATTACAATTCATGACAGTAGTAAAATTACGATTACGAAGTAGCAATGAAAATAATTTTATGGTTGAGGGTCACCACAACATGAGGAACTGTATTAAAGGGCCACAGCATTAGGAAGGTTGAGAACCACTGATATAGATAAATTACAGCTTAACTAATTAATACTGCATGCTCTTTTATGATGAATGCTTGCATTTGGTAGTTAAGTTAGTCTGTTATAATTAATTGCCTCATTTTAGCTTTGGTTTTTATAATTATATATTGCTCTCATTCAAGTATTAACTTTAATTTGCTTCTAGGGAATTTTTGCGATTGGCAAGTCCTTTAAATTGTGGTGCCTGGGACAAAAACCTACTGAAACAATACAGAGTCCACAAACCAAGCTCACTGAGTTATGAGCCAGAGATGAGAAGTAAGTTTTCCTCTGAAGCGCGTGTTGTTGGCTTGTTTTGTACCTGGACGTCAAATGGGGAATGATCCTAAATGCCTGTCTCCTGTGTATCATTCTTTGCTGAAAACACCTTCAGTCTCTCTTCTTGTGTAAATGTGACAAGATTTTAAGAGAGTTTAGAATAATACTATAAAATAGTAAAAATCTAGAAACCTTAAGCGGAACACACTGCCACAGAGTGGATTCTGACTCATAACCATCCTATAGGACAGGGTAGAACTGCTGCTCTGTGTGTCTGAAGCTTTAAATCCTTATGGGAGTAGAAAGCCCCACCTTTCCCCCATGGAGTGGCTGGTGGCTCGAATGGTGACATTATGTGCCCAACGCATATAGCCAAGTGGAAAATTCCTCTTGTTGAATCCCTTTACCTTGCAGGTGTAATAACTTTTAAACTCAAAAGGGTAAGTGACTTGGTCAAAGAGACTGGTTCTAACATCTAGACTTCTTGTGCCTCAGTCTAGTGTCCCTTACTATACCTATAGATTATTTATATAACAATAAGAACGTGTGCATTGAGGAAGTTATGCACTGGGTGGGTCCATAATTTCTATTGATGGTCTCTTTGGCAACTATAATTCTTTAAAACTTAATTTTTCTGTTAGCAGTACCTATATTATACTCCTTCCTTCTCTGCCACCAAGTGCCTTCCGACTCAGAGCGGCCCTGGATAGTGGGTCTCCAGGAGACACTCAGCTTTCTCCTACATCAACACAGTAGTAGTAGTAATGAACACCACTAATAAGTCTTCTAATTGGCCCTTTTGAGCATTATCTTTACACACAGGATTTTCTTTTTTTTTTTAAATGTTATCCTAGCACAAGTAAATGGGGAAAAGACTGAGTTTTCTACACCCATAAACAGTGACAGTCTCAGAAACCCACAGGGGGTCGCAGTGAGTCAGCACTGGCTCGATGGCAGTGAGTGTGTGTATATTTTTTTATATAAATCATTTTTGGGGGGCTCTCACAGCTCTTACAACAACCCATACATCCATTAAATCAAGCACATTTGTATATATGTTACCATCATCATTTTCAAAACATTTTCTTACTACTTCAGCCCTTGGGATTAGCACCTCTTTTTTCTCTCCATTCGCCCACCCACCCCTCACCCTCCCACCCTCAGGTCCCCTTGGTGAATGATACATTATTTTTATTTTCCTGTATTACACCATCTGCTGTCTCCCTTCCCTCACATTTCTGTTGTTCATCCCCCTCATGGGGGAAGGGTTGTTATACATTGATCATTGAGATCAGTTTCCCTTTTCAGTGAGGGAGTTTTAAGAGCATAAGTAAATAGCATGCCATCCATACTTCAATGATTGGTTTTTCAACCAGAATTTACTGATGTATCTTATATTTCGGACACTGATGCGTGGCATCACTGCTAGCAACAAAAACAAAGTAGAACTGCTCTTGCCATCATTTGCTCCCACTAAAGAGCCCGGGTGATGTACTGGGTACTCATTAGGCTGCTAACCACAAGGTCAGCAGTGAGAAATGAGCAGCTGCTCTGGGGGAAAGACAAGGCTTTCCACTCCCGTAAAGAGTTACAGTCTCAGAAACCCACAGGGTAGTTCTACCCTGTTCCAAAGGGGTGCCATGAGTTGGGATGGACTCAGTGGCAGTGAGTGCAAATGGACAAATCAGGAGTCCTAATGATGCGGTGGTTCCAGCACTCTGCTGCTAACCGAAAGATCCGTGTTTCCAACACGACGGGAGCAAAGACAGCCATCAGCTTCCATACGTGGAAACCCATCGCCCTGGCAACTCAATGAGCCACTTCTGCTCAGTTCCGGAGGGTGACTCATAGTCACATGCCAATTGCCACAAAAAGGGAGGAAGGAGACTTCAAAAAGTTGGTGGAAAATCCCATTATGAATACTTGTTTCCATTACTTTTCCATTTTATTTTCTGGTGAACTTTTTGAAGCCCTCTCAGATAAGCTGGCTAGGGGAATCATGGCGATTTCCCACCTAGGTCAATAGAAGCATCAAAGGTAGAATAGAAAAGAGGATCATGCGTGCATAGTAATCCATGCACAAGGTCTGGAGGGACAAGGAAGGTGCGGCATCCTGAACATGTGAGTGTGGGTGCGTGCAGACGTTTATCTGTAGAAAGGTTAGGAAGTAAAGCTGAAGAAACGATACTATCAGATCATAAAGGACTGAAATTTGGCCTCAGTTTTAGAGTGTGAGCTAGTTTTCAAATAGGGGAGTAGTTTTAGTATTTGAGTTTTAGGAACACATCCGTAGAGAAATGAGGATAAGCTGGATAAGAAAGATGTTAGGACACAGTAAGAAGCTACTGGGAAAAAAGACGCATGGACGACAGTTGATGGCTGTGGGGATAAGAAGAAGTGAACAGAAGCTGCGATATGTACGGAGGAATGCTGTTGCTCCCAAGGACGTCTCAAGAACCTGGATGTCTTGACACGAGGAAGGCTGCAGAAGGTTGGATGTACGAGCACAGCAGAGAGCAGTGGGGGAGCCTGCAGGAGAGGGAGTGGTGGACATCATGCAGTGCAGCTAAGAGATCAATATAGTTACAGCCGATCTCCTATTCCTGAGAAAAAGGGAAAGCTCGGTTGAATTTCATATTTCCATTCTTGATATAAGGGCCCTTTAAAATGTTCCTGGAACTGAAAGGTAATGGAATTTTTCTGCTAACTTTTGAAACCCACTCATGCAGGAAGCTGTGAATTTCATGACTGCTTATGCGATCACTGTTTATCCTTAACAGTTCCTCAGAAACAATAAAAATCAAGGACATTTCTGCTCTTTTCCCCTCGTGCTTTGAGTTTAAAACATGACCGGTTTCCTTCTCATTTTAATGCTTCCAGACTATTTTGCTGTATCCGCCCAGAAAAATAGCTTATGAATTAGAAGTGTAGCCTGCTTTGTAAAATTATACAGTGAGATTTATAATTAAAATATAACAGTGGATTGTGTAGTAGTTATTGATAACTTTTATTCCTATTTGTGCTCTCTATATAATTTCCCAACATGTCTGCAGTCTATATAGGACTTTGGTAAACAGGTAAACCGGGACGCATGCGGTTTAAATTGAAAATTGAAGTATAAATATTGGTGGTGATTTTGGCATTGAAATGTACAAAAGAAACTGGGTGTGAAAAGAAAGCATACTTTAAAAAAAACGTATCCACCTTGTAAGGTCATTACTGAAAAAACGTCCACGTGACATTTTCCCCAAGAGGTTTTCTTTGGTTTGCAGGTAGTATGATCACGTCTCTGGAGGGTCTGGGCTCCGATAATGTTTTCAGCTTCCATGAAGATAACCATTACCGAATCAGCAAGAGCCTGGTAAAATCTGTGGAAGGAAGTACTGTGCCCCTGACCAGGGTGAAATGTCTGGTCTCCATGACAACCCCGCATGACATCAGACTCCATGGGTCATCGGTTACTCCGGCTTTTGTTGAATTTGACACATCCCTTGAAGGGTGGGTAAGGAATTTGCAACATAGCTCCGCCTTATTGTACTATTTTATGCCGCTTAATGTAGCTTTGAGAAGTATTTGGTCTTTGGTTTTAAATATACTTGATTTAAATGTATTATACTATGTGTTCTACTCTATTGCACTATATTTTTAAAAAGATGGAGCGTGTTATCTCAAGATGTCTAGATTTAATTCTCTTGAATCATTAATTATAGTAAATAGATTAATAAAGTACCAAACCCAACCCACTGTCAGCAAATCTATTCCTACTCAAAGGGTCAGCAAACTGCAAGCAAAATCTGGCTCTTTGCCTGTTCTTGCAAATAAAGTTTTATTGGGACCCGGCCATACACATTCAGCATGTATTGTCGATGGCTGCTCCGAGACCGCAGTGGAGTGTTGAGTAGTCATGACAGAGACTGGTCTGGAAACTCTGGAGTATTTACCATTTGGCCCTTCACAGAAAAAGCTTGCCAACTCTTCATAAAGGAAATACCAATTTCTAGATAACATATGATTTTAAATTAGTGTGAAAGCCTTGTGGCTTGGTATTATGTATCATCTTGTTCCTCAAATCACCTAGCATAACATCGTCTTGGATATTACAACCACTCAGTGTCTATCACTGCAAGTGAGTAAATGAAGCATTTCAAATGGCAGCTAGAGCTGCGAGAGGTGAAAGAGGACTAGGAAGTTTGGGGAGTCCACTGAAAAAGAAGGCCAAATGCTAATAGCACCGATTGCTGTCTATCTACTTCGTTACTCATGGCTTGCATACATTCATCCAAAACGGTACATTGTCTTTAAGACCATTGTTACATGGCTAGTTATCCAATAGTAGATTGATATGTATTATTTGGGAATGCACAGCACTAATCATAGCAGCAGGACCAGGTAGAAGAGGGAAGAGGGGATTTTGATAGTGGTAATTGAATTGGTGTAATATCTTGATTGGGATCTATACACTTCCATTTATATGTTTTATGATATGTAAATTTTTACCCATAATTTCTTAAAACAGTTTTTAAAATGATACTGTTGGAGATTGTTACCGTATGTCATTTAATAGCCTCATTATATATGTGTGTGTGTGTGTGTTGCTAGGAATCTCCAGTTATTCTGTAATTATTTTCTACTCTTGGTTGTCATTACATAATGGCAGTTTATTTCACTGTTCTAAGCATTTAAATACTGATGGGTACAATGTCTCTTCTTCAATAGCTGCCTGTTTCTGCCTAGTTTGGCCCCGCATAATGCTCCTACCAATAATGCTGTCACAACAGGTCTCACTGATGGGGCGGTAGTCAGCGGCATTGGTTCCGGTAAATATTACTTTTGTGTTTACATAAGAGATTCTTCTCTTCAGTGAATTGTATTTTTATCTAGAACTTACATGTTTGTGTTGCCTTCCTTTTATTTTGAATGCAAATATGATTGAACACGAACTCTTTGATTACTGCTGTTCTCTTTTCATTGTAGGTGAAAGATTCTTCCCTCCTCCCTCTGGCTTAAGCTATTCCAGCTGGTTTTGCGTTGAACATTTCAGTTCTCCTCCAAATAACCACCCTGTCAGACTCCTCACTCTAGTGCGCCGAGCAAATTCTTCGGAGCAGCATTATGTCTGTCTGGCTATCGTTCTGTCAGCAAAAGACCGGTCGCTGATTGTTTCCACTAAAGAGGAACTGCTCCAAAACTATGGTCAGTATTTGTCCTTTTGTTCTAGAATTAAAATTCTACATTCGTTTTAAGGTCTAGCTTGTAAGTCTTATCCATAGAACAGGTTTTATGAAACCTTAATATTCTATACTAGTGAATTCTAAGCCACTTCCATAGGAGACTTAGAAGTAACACACTGGGGGAAAAGCTTAGTATTAGGGTTTACTTCGACTTGCCAGAAAGTCCCACCTTTGCTAGGAAAGCAGCTTGCATGTTTGACGCATTTTGATAAGGATTTGTATTGGCTCTGGATTGTGTTGAGCTAATTTAACTTGCATACTATCCTGTACTCAAACCAAACTCACTGTTACAGAGTCAATTCTAACCCGTGGTGAATATGCACGTAATATTTTTTTTCCCTTTTGTTTTAAAAAAATGTGTTTATTTTGTTTTTGTTGAGACGAGACACAGGAGCAAAACATGCACAGTCCAGCATGTACCAGCTAGTGACCTTGATTACATTCCCCAAATTGTGTAACTATCCTTTCCCTGCCTCTGAGTTTTTCTTCCCCCACTCCCTGCACCTAAGGCGTCTAGTCTTTTCAGTCGCTCATGTTAATTTGCTCCCAAAGACTCTATTTTTAAATAAACAACCACATGCTATACTTCTTTTCCAACTGTGCCTTACTCCCAAAGTATTTTCATAAGCATGCTATGCTAATTTTTTTACAGCAACTTATAAAACAGTAGCATAGCATGCTTATGAAAACATTTTAGGAAAGAGGGGGTAGTGTACGATTAGCAAAACACATGTGAAAGGCCAATCACTTTTATAAAGGTGCTTTGGGTAGTTCTGAAAAGAGGGTGATCATCCAGACAGACATTTTTTTACTACTACTGCCATCAAATCCATTCTGACTCATAGTGACCCCAGCAGACATGGTAGACCTTCCCTTGTGAGTCTCTGAGAGTGTAGCTCTTCCCCCCCACCCTCCACCTCCCTGCCCCAATCCTAACCCTTAGAGACTGTAATTCTTTATGGGAGTAGGAAGCCCCATCTTTCTCCCAAGGATCAGTTAGTGGCTTTGAACTACTGACCATGTGATTAGCAGCCCAACGCAATACCACTGTGCCACCAGGGCTACATTCTTACTAGCTAAGCTAGACTATTACATGGTTTGAAGAAGTCATCAGAGGGTGTTTTTTAATTTAAGATTTGAGACAATGCTGTTTTAATTACTTTGATCTGTTATTTACTGTTGCCACTGATAGCTACTATTGTCTACCCCCAACTCCCTTAAGTGTTTGTCTGCCAACTGAAAGGTTGGTAGTTTGAACCCACCAGCCTATCCACAGGAGACAGGACCAGCTGGTCCACTCCTCGGCAGATCACGGCTCACGTAACCCTAGGTGGCACTTGTGCTTGTGCTATGAGGCCTCAATGCGTTGGCATCAACTCAACCAAGGTTGATGCCATAACCCTATGTTTCTGCATGCTATATTTGAAACTCATCTTCTTTAAGATCTTCTGAAATTATATAAACAGCATGATCTATAAATCATAGCTAGTTTCGTTTGCTCTGAATCTAGCATTTAAATGTGAATGTACCACTTTAAAAAAATCCTTTTTAAAATGTTGTCTTGTTCTACCACATTTCATATGGCTAGAGTTACAGTTGAAACTGATAGTTCCTCACAGGGTATGAAAGTGAGCTTCGCAGTTAGATTGTAAAACTTCCTGCCTTTTCTCTCTAGTTGCCTAACTTTATGCCAGCCATCAATATGATCATTACTTTAAGTTTCTTGTTGTGCTACTTTATCCCCTGCATCCTGCTCTCTCTGACAGTCCTGTTGGCTTCTTCTTTATCATGAGCACGTGCTCCGTTTAGCAGTCTGCCATGTCCAGTCTGCTTTCCTGTTCTGTCACGGTTCTCTGATCTTCCGATCCTCGATTTCCTTCAGCAGGTCTCTCTCTTCTATCTCTGTAAAATTAGTATCCTCCACGGCCCTGCGTTTCTTCGGTCTTTCGACTAAACATTTTCTTTAGGGAAAAGAATTCATCAATTTCTGTTGGTTTGGTATCTTTAATGTTCTAGCAATTTGAAATTAAAATTTTTTTTATGTATACCTCCAATGATTTCCGTCATATTTCCAAATACATATCAGATATCTGCAATTGAATGGTTTGTCTACAACAACTTAGACTATAATATTTTTACTTTAAAAGATCTACTTTTTTTTTCTTTTCCTATTACCCATAGCGATAGATACCCCTCAGACCCACCAGTTTAACACAGGCGGACAGTCAGTTCCACCATGCAAACGGCACCGTCTTCCACTAAGCGTCACCGTGTTGCACTCATCAAAACCTTCTTGATGTTTCTGAAATCTTCCCTCCCAGCCTCTGCACACTGTTATAGGCCTTGATTCTTGAGCTGCTTCATCTTCTCTGACCTCTGGGTGCACAGTGGTTAAGTGCTTAGCTGCTCACTGAACAGCTGCAAGTGTCACCCCATCAGTCACTCTGCAGGAAAACAGATCTCTCATAAAAAGTGCAGCCCGGGAACCCTATGCGCCCATACTCCGTCCTCTAGGTCCCTGTGAGTGCCGCACAACCTGAGGGCACAGGTGGCAGTGTCTCTGAACCTGACTTCATGGATTTTACTTTATTATTATTTTCTTCTGCCTACCCTACTAGAACTGGAAGCTTCCCACAGACAAGGTTATTGTCTTTGTAATGTAGGCCACCCTGCCACCTAAAACAATTCCCCGCATGTGATAGACACGCCAATCATCTGGAAAAAGAAAACGGGATGGGTGATTTGAGCAGGGAAGTGAAAATGAAATAATAGAGAATTTAGAGAAAAGGTAGAATTTAATGGGAAAGTTGAAGAGTAGACCTACAGAGATTTTAATAGACTAAGACAATGATTTTCTGCTTTTATATAATTTCCAATATGGTCTGTAATCCATTGAACCGTCAAGGTAATTAGGAGTTGTCAGAGATTAGTTGGGTTAACTAGATAGTCTGCCACAGCCCTGAACCTTGGAAATGTTCAAGTCCAAGTGGGAGTCAGAAAGTAAAACTTTCACATGATTTTAATAAGTAATAGCATATTCATTCCTCCTAAAACTTTCGTAATTTGCTGATGAGAGAGAGAGAAGGAGGGAGCAAGCTCCTGGTTTTGCCTTGGACCTTGGCCTGTGATACTAGGCCTTGCAGGCCTGTTGGGGCCTCCTTCGTGTCTGGCATGTTCAATGCTGACCTATATTAGGTCACCTGAGTAAGATTTTGCCTGTGTATGTTGTTATTTTTACTTGTCAACAGCTATCTTGAATTGTCTTTCTAGAATAAAATCTTGACATTTAACTGTATACTGTATAGATTTTCAGAGCTGGAAATTAATAGTTTATGTGTATAGTTCCTTTTCCATGTTGAGTTTTACATTTAGTATATTTTTATGTTCTTACACTGAAACATAGTGGGTTCGTTTAAAATTCTACAGCTAAAATAAAATAAAATTCTACAGCTGCTGATTAGCTGTTTTTTAGTTTGTTTTTTAAATAAATGTTTACTCTCTGGCTTTTCTCTTCTGCTGTACTTTTCTTTAAAAATGAAAATTAACATTTAGTTAACTTGACATTAAAATTAAACCACTATTGACCCATAATTCCTTATGTCTTCTGGCAATATGCAGGAAGTCCCTTGGCTACTACATACAACTTACATACAACACACAGGAGTCAACATTAAAGACAATTACATTAAAGATTTGAGGTACATACAATGATCTGTAATAACAAACAGGGGCTCCCTTGAAAATATCACAACAAAACATGATTATCATTGTATTAAAAATGCTTTGGTGTACCTGAAGGTGTTGCTTTGATCGGCGTGGAAAGGTACACTCTACACTCGACACTAGACGGACATTTGACTGACTGACGACCGACTGTAGATAAGCATTGTACCTAACTGTTGCAGTAATCTGCAAATTTGACTTAAAGATTAATTTAAGAATGGAACTTTTTTGGAATTCGAGGACTGCCTGTCCTGGGCAGTAGGAGTCAAGAAGCGATTACTCAGCGTTAAGGAATGGAATATATTCATGTGTACATTTCAGAGTTGTCTTGGCAAAGCAGACAACTTAAATCAACAGATCGCTCTTTTGCACCATCAATTCCTCCTACTGCCAGTCCTGGTTCAGTGCAGAGCAGTCACAGACGAGCAGCAGTAGATCATTGTGCCCTGGGATCACATGAGCAGAGCATGTGGCAAGAGTAGAAGTCTATAAAAGGTGATTTCTGATCACCTGGTCTCATTGTTTGGTCCGTTGTTAACTTTATGGTCTCCTTATTTCATTTGTGGTCTATTATAACTTTATCTTATTTTACCATTCTGAGCAGATGAAAGTAAAATGTGTTCCAGGTTTGGCTTTTTACTATAAATGAAGTTAATGACTAACATATTTATTTTAACATTAAGGTCAAAACCTACTGACCCAGATGAAAATGAATGTCTGAATCGGGAAGATGCTGATAATTTTTTTCCTCCTAACCCTTGCCCCTTTAGTTGATGACTTCAGTGAGGAATCCTCTTTTTATGAGATCCTCCCGTGCTGTGCTCGCTTCCGGTGTGGAGAGCTCATCGTGGAGGGGCAGTGGCACCATCTGGTTCTGGTGATGAGCAAAGGCATGCTGAAAAACAGCACCGCCGCCCTCTACATTGACGGACAGCTCGTTAATACCGTGAAGGTGAGCACGCGGGCGGCGCTCAACCTCCACCTGCCTTACAAGGGAGTGGAGTACTGAATACATGTATGTGTGTACACAGGTGTGTACCGGCAACATTTTAAAACTATCACCACCTAATTTTAAGTTTGACCTCATAGTACCCATTGGGCAATATGGTAAAATCATGTGTCTGACTAATTCATGTCGCTTCGTTCAAAAGGGAGGGGCCCTGATGGCATAGTGGTTTACACATTGGGCTGCTTTACTGCAAGGTCAGCTGTTCAAAACTACCAGCTGCTCTGCCAGAGAAAGATGAGGGTCTCTACTCCCATAAAGAGTGAGCATCCGAGAAACCCACAGGGGGAGCTCTACTCTGTGCTAGAGGGTCTTTATGACAGAATCCACTTGATGGCAGTGAGTTTGCACTTTTGTTTTGTTTTGTTTTTAAGTATTAGAAAAGCATAAGAAGAGTTACATTGTACTAAAGAAGTTAATGGATAATGATCAAGAGTTAAGCCAGATTGCTAAATGTTTTTCCATAAGAGAGGAACCAATTGAAGGTTGCCTAGAGAAACACACGATTTTATCACTCATTGTTGTTATAGTTAGTCCAGTACACACTATCTTCCTTTAGAGTCGGAATTGTTTCCATTTCATCTTTGTTTGTAGATCTCCCGGTTTAGTCCCTGATAATGGTAGCAGGTACACAGTGATTGTTTACTGAATGAGGGGTCTGGCGAGTGATGAGATGCATTACCCAGGCTAGCTATATGGAAATCTAAAGAGGAGACAAAGAGAATTGAAGTAGCCAGGTAAAAACCAAGAATAATTGATGTGATTCTTACTACAGAATTAGGTGACAAACGTTCAGTTTCTTCATGTCCACAATATGGTCTCCATTATATAGTGTTGTCACTTCAATAACAAGGGCAACTTTTGCATGAAAAAAACTGAAAGAAAAAAGCAACCACTGCAATCAGCAGCAACTGTAAACCCACTTCCCTCTCGCTGTCCATGTTGTCCCGTGTGGCATGTTTTCATGCGATCAACCCGAAAGTGCACATAGTGGGAATGGCTCATGTTTTCTGTCTGCATGATATGATTGTAACTAGGTTTGTAGATTATCTTAATAGGTCACCCTTGCTTATTTTTTATAATGCTGATAATAAAAATGTCCTCAAATTCTAGAGTCGAGGAGCAGGGGTTTTATTGTTACTATGTACGTCATCGCCATTGTCACTATGCAGATAGTTACATTGTCACTAGTTTTCGTGCAGTGGCTTGAGGTCACATTTTGTCCTTCAAAGGCTAACTATTAACATCACAAGGAACTGTGGTCCCGACGCTGAGATGATGTTAACACTGCGTAATCCATGGAGTGCCTTCATTCCGTCAAGTGGCTAAAAACCCCTCAAGAAGCAACTTGAATTTCTTTCTTCTTGTACTCTAACTAACTATGCATTTATAGTAAATGTATTGAATGATAACTTGGGCATCTTGTCAGTAAGCACCCGGCAATGTAAGTTCAAATATGAGAATGTCAGTGAACAGTGGTGACTATTTGATAGTGAGATGAAAATGCGTGTATCAATATCATAATGAATATATAGATTTCAGATCCTACGCTTCCTCTTCAGGGTCCCTGGTGGTCCAGGATGCTGTGCATTCAGCTGCCAGAGAAAGACGAAGCTGGCTCTTTCTGGACAGAGTTACACTCGCAGAAACCCAAGGGGTGTCTGTTCTATGGGGTCACTAAGTGTCCTCATCGACTCAGTGGCAGTCAGATTTGTTTTATTTCTGTTTGTAATGTAGAATGCCAACTTTCAGTTTGCTTTTAGTACCGTTACCTAGTATAAATCATTTTACTTCCGTTTTGTTTAACAACTGCCAGTATTATTGTCACCTTGAAGAGAACGACTAATCTCAAGACAACTTAAATTCCACAGTGGAAAGCTGTCTTCTTTCCCTGTCGCCCCTACGTTTTCAGTGACACAGTGCAAAATGGATATGCAGACCAACCAGGCAATGGCAGTATTGATTGTTGCCACTTCTGGCATGAGATGGTGTTTCTCCACTAGCACGTTGGAGAATCAATGTCCTACTCCTGGATCAGGTGACCAGGTTATACTATGGGTTCCAGATTCCTGGCCTGCAGTTTTACTTATTTGTAAATTTGTGTGACCTTGGAATAAGGAAATTGTGTACAATAAGAGTTATTTTCCCGGTGAAAGTGGTTTTGGGGGGTTTTATTGGTCACATCTCACACCCTTGTTTTGTTTTCGTATAGCTTCATTATGTTCACAGTACTCCCGGAGGTTCCGGTTCTGCAAATCCACCAGTCGTGAGCACGGTGTATGCCTACATTGGCACTCCACCTGCCCAACGTCAAATTGCTTCATTAGTTTGGCGCCTAGGACCCACACACTTCCTGGAAGAAGTTTTACCTCCTTCAAATGTTACCACCATTTTTGAACTAGGACCCAATTATGTTGGAAGCTTCCAGGCCGTATGTATGCCATGTGAGTAGCTTATTCTTAATTCTGAATGCAGTGTAGAACTTGACTCTGCTCTAGAAACTTAACTTCTTCCTATCGTAGAGCTCTGTGTCTGTGTGTGAGTGTACATAATTATGTTTATAAAGGAAAAGAGCTTTCTCCTTTCCTTTATTTTCCACATGACTTTTTGACCACTCATTCCCTCGTTAAAATGCCGTCCTCCACGGACCATCTGGTCCTTTCCTGATTCTAATGCCAATTTATTCATCACCAGCTTCTCCCATTGTCTTAAGGATGCAGGTGAGTGTGTATGTATATACACCCCTGAGAGTCTAGCCTCAGCTCTCTTCATTTTCTGTAACTTGTTCTACTGTACAGAGCAGGGTAGAGAATTATGCCTTTGCGTATAGGGCAGAAAGGGGTCCAGAAAATGCAAACTAGTTCACAGCACTTTGCTGAATCCCCTCAGTCCTGTGGGGATTGGTCAACTTTTCTTCCAAAAGAAGTTTAAAATCAAAGAAATTAATCTTAAATTGAATTTCCTCTGTTGGACTTTTTCCAAAGGCCATCTTCCATCACTTTGTTTGGATTCTACTGAGGTTCCTAGAAAAGCTAACAGCATATTATAAATGGCAATAGCTTTATAACAATAACTATGTCTTTCTTCTTTCATGGTCTTGGTTTACATAACATAAAATAAGAGCTATTGTCTAATCATGAGTTAGCACTTCCGATGTGCTAGATAAACTCTGGGAGTGTTGTTGGGTAAGAGTTGGGCTTGGAACCACAAGGTCAGTAGTTCAAACAGACCAGCCATTCCTTTTGTCAAAATGAGGCTGTCTGCGCCTGCAAAGATTTACAGCCTTGGACATCCTGTATTGCTTCGCTATGAGTGGGAATCAACTCAAAGGCTGTGAGGTTTTGTTTTTTTAGACGCATTAGTTCATGTGTAAGACCTAACTATTCTACGCCCTCCTACGCCCTCCTCCTACACCCTCCTCCTACACCCTCCTCCTACACCCTCCTCCTACACCCCTGCTAGATGTGTGAAGGACATATCTACGCCTTCATATATTTTTATTCATTTCATCCAAACACTGATATTATTGTAGGTTTTTGTGTTTTTTTGGTTGTTGTTTTTTAATGGAGCCACCTGAAGCACAGAGAAGTTAAGATCATAAAGACTTTAAGTGCTAGAACACGGATTTAAACCCAAGCCATCTGGCTTTGTTATCTTGAAGACTACAGAGATATATCCAAAGGGGCTTCAGAAAGTTCATCTATAAAAGTGAGATTTAAAAGAAGTGAATAGGAAGGCCTTTACGTTTTCCTCAAACTTCACATACGCGAGACTCCCGGTGGAGAGAGGCCATATGAATGTAAGACAGGTGGGAGAGCCTTGGCTCGTCCTCAACCCTCCCTCATCATGTGAGAATGAGCAGTGGACAGAGGCCTGGTCAGTGAGGATGTGGGCGAGCCTTTACCCAGCCCTGCTGTCTCCCTGCACACCTGAGAGCTGCCCTCGTAGTGGTGAGAAACCTCAGGGATGTGAAGAAGACATCTTCATCTTTAGTAGTAAGCCGTGTGCCGTAATTTACCCCCCCACACACAATTTTCTAATCTGATGACTTTAAAATACAAGACAAATTTTAGAAATTATTTTCTTTATATAGAGACCTATTATGACCTCTATGGGGATTTTTTAAATATTTCATCCATTATTTTTAACATTTTTAATAAAGCTGATGTTAACCATCTTTGGGGGGAAATATTGAGATATTTTTAATGAACCTTTTGAGGCCCCGTTTTGCTGGGTGGAGAACCAAGTGCTGCCGAGTCCACAGGTGTTCCGCTCATTCCCACTTCCGTTTCCTCTGAGCCTGCGGCTAAGTCCTTGCTGATTTTGGTTACTCACAGTTCACATAATCAAGAATAAAACTTGCAGTGTAAACTTTGACCCAACAATGTTTTTATATCTTAAGCGAAAACATTTTTACAGTTCGGTTCCCTTGTTTTAGTTACTTAATAGGGTCTCAAATCCACCCATTTAGAAATGATAACATTCTTGTGTCAGAGCAGGAGAAAAACTCCTGATCTTGAATATCTCGTTCTTCTTTGAAGGCAAAGATGCCAAACCCGAGGGTGTCGTCCCCTCTCCTGTGTCTTTGGTGCCAGAGGAAAAGGTGTCCTTCGGCCTCTACGCACTCTCCGTGTCTTCCCTGACAGTGGCAAGAATCCGGAAGGTGTACAACAAGTTGGATAGCAAAGCCATTGCTAAACAGGTACGCAGAAGGGTTTCCTAGGAAGCAGCCCCCGATTCGCCTGGGAAGAGAACCTTATTGTGGCTTCCATCCCAAATAGGGAGGGTTTCTCAAAGCAGTCCCTTTCCGTGTACCGTGCAGTTTATTTGACTTGGGATTGAAGCCAAAATGGATTTTTAACTTAGTTTGGGAAATTGAGCATTTCCTTCTGAGTGCATTATTTCTATTATTATCTTTACATTTACATAGGCAGTTGAAAATAGAACTGTAGAAAAACTATAGAAAGCAATTGATATTTTTAAGAATATAGCAATAACTTTAATGTTCATCTACTATGTCACAGGATCTTTTTTTTTTTTAAATAACATAGCTGTAAAAGAAAACTCCTGCTTTTATGGTTCTTATGTGCTCCTGGAAAAAAGCAGGCAGTGATAACCAAAGAAATCACTTAATCCTAAGCACAAATTCTAATCACGAGTATGTTAGAGGGTAGTGGCAGCCGGGCAGACAAATAACGTGGGGAAGGGAGCAAAAAAGTGCCGCAGAGGAGAGAGAAGGCTGCAGTTTCAGTCAGATGGTCAGAGGAGGCCTCGCTGAGAAACTGGAATGTGAACCAAGACTTAAAAGAGGCGAGGTAACAGGCCACAGCAATATGGAGGCTGGGATGTACATAGAGGGTGGGGCTGTTTTCCAAGCATCCAAGTGCTCAGGTCCTTAAGGAAGGTGTGTGTGCCAACCAAGGAGGCAGGTGTAGCAGGTCCAAATGAGAGGAGTCCTAGGTAATGGGAGAGAAGTTCAGAAAAGTCACAGGGCCTGATTATAAACATGATGGCTCCTCCTTAGTCAAATGGGAAGCACTCTATGGTTCTAGACATTAGAATGAGGAGTTATAACTTACATTTTCATCTACATTTCTCTGACTTATATTGAGGAGTTAAAGGGGGGACAAGAGTTATAACTTTATATTATTTTTTGAGGCCCATGTATAACAACTGATTTGGTGTGTCATCAGAACTAGGGTGAGAGCAGTGGACGGAATAAGGGAATCAGACTTGGGGTATCATATAATGATCATGACTGACCATTTTGCCTATGGATTTGGTGCAGAAAAGAAAGAGAAAGGGGGCAATTCCAAGGTTTTGGGATGAGCATACAGGGTCGCTTTTCCTGATTTGGAGAACCCAGCAGGAAGGTAGAGATGGGGAAGAGTCGAGATTTACATTTCAGAAGTTTGAGACATCTGTAATATGTGAGGTGCCGGAATGCTCCTTCGAGGGAGGATGGTGGGACTTCCTCTCGTGTGCTTTGTGCATATTATTAGGAGGGATGGTCTCTGGAAAAGGAGCTCACGCTTGGTAGAGGTATCGATTGAGTGAGTGAAAAAGACGATCTTCCCTCAGCAAGATGGATCGACACAGTGGTTGGAACAGTGGGCCCAGACAGAGCCTCTGTGAGGTGAAGCAGTGCTGAGCGGTGTCCCGTTCTGTACTACGCAGGGTCACTATGAGTTGGCACAGACTCAAGGGCACCTAGCAACAATGTGAAGCATCTTAGTGTCCATGTCAAGGCCACTAGCTTTATGGATCTGGAGTGCAGACAAGATTTGAGTGCCTTTGGTGTCCAGAAAATCAAGTGACGCCCAGTCCTGTCAAGGACACAATAGGGTTTCCAGGGCTGCAGCCTTTATGGAAGCAGACCGCCACATCTTCCACCCAGGCAGGAGCTGGTGGGCTCTAACCACAGACCTGGTGCATGTTCATGGTGTGACTTCCAGCCGTGACACTATGTGCATTCAACGAGACGTGGCTGGACACGAGGAAGAGGAAAGGCCGAGGGCCTGAGACCTGGGCATGCTAGCACGAGCAAGCTGGGGACATGAGAACTGCAGACAGGAGGTGGCAGCCAGCGGGCAAGGGGAACATTCAAAAGGGGCTGGTGTCCCAGAAATCTGTGATTTGCGGGGACACGTGGTGGAGCTGTCAGGTCAGATTGAGACCGAGAGCCGATCACTGACGTGAGCCAAGTGGAGATCAGCAGAGCCCGGCCAGCCCTTTTGGCAGATTAGCTGAGACACGGCCTATGCGGAAAGGAAGCTTGAGACTGGAGAGCAAGGGATTGGGAACAATGTGGATTAATAGCTCTTGCACAAAATCTGGCCATAAAAGCATCTGTTTTAATAAGGAACTTTAAACTGGATTTCAATTTAGTTCTGCAGTTAACAATAGAACGGAACCCCAGGATTATATTTGTTTTACAAACATGCAGTGTGTATCCAAACTGTAACTTTTATGTTGGCATGTTTTATTTATAAACTCTAGGATAATTTACATTAAGTTTTCTTGAATATGGAATAAAGTTAATACTGTGTTCACTGGTCAGGAATACTGTGTGGCCACAGGTTAAAAGAACAATCAAACTTGAACCAGGACAGAAAGCCCATGGATATGTGCCCTGAAATTGCTTTACCTTTTATGTCTCCGTAATTTGTGTCTAACTTAAACTTCATAAATGTTAGCACATTTTGAAAACTGAATACTGATTTTGTGTGTGTGTGTAAAACCAGTATTCAAGTGTTTATATATATACATGCATACCTTTATATACTGGACTTCTTAGTTATATTATTTGCTTTTTTCTGTTCTTTAGTTAGGCATCTCCTCCCATGAGAATGCCACTCCTGTGAAGCTGATACACAATTCAGCAGGGCATCTTAATGGACCTGCCCGGACCATCGGGGCTACCCTGATTGGATACTTGGGTGAGTCACACTGTCTCTTGTTGCTTTCAACTTCTTTCTTCACCGCCTTTGCATCCACTTGCCTCACTTGAGAGGCAGTGCTTACATTTATCATTGATAGGGCTGGATTGTGGTGTTCTTGTACCAATTAATGATAAATTTAGCCATCTTAAATTCTGGTCAACTTTACAAATGAATTGATTTTTATCAATAAAATTCATGGTCAGAAGAGGGAATTGTATTAGAGCTTAAGCTCTGAGCACTCAATTTGCAGAAGGCTTTGGATGTAAATGGAGCCTGCTCTCTGGTAGCATAGTGATTGTGTGCTGGGCTGCAGACTGCAAGGTTGTTAGTTCACCAGTGGCCCCACAGGAGAAAGGCAGGCCTTTCTACTCTTGTAAACAGTTAGTCTTAGAAACTCAAAGGGGGCAATTCTACCCTGTCCTATAGGGCCACTATGAGTCGGCATCTACTCAGTGTTCGTGAGTTTGGTTTTGTTGTTGTTTTTGCTTGGTTTTTTTGTGGGGGCGGGGGCGGGCGGTTTGCTCACCATTGACCAAGGTTGTGGATTATCTTGCTGTCAGAACAGAATGTATTGGGAAGTGGAAAACTTCCAAGTGTCACCCCCACAAAGCCCAGGGAGGGACAGTTTCCCTTAGTGGCTCATCTAGGGGTGTCCTTAATGGATATCACCTTGTTGGGGATCGCATTGTCATGGCCTGGCTGCTTTGGGGACCAATATTGTAAACTCCGTGGCCTAACACAATGTAGTGTGTCGATCACGGCCCCTGGCCCACTTCCATAGTTATGGTAACTGGGATATATTCATCTGCAAATGACCCTGTTTTTTGTGACAGTTTTCTTTGACCTCTCAGGTCACCTTATTACTTAATTTTTTTCTTAATGCTTTAAACAGTTTTATTGGCATGTAATTCACAAATCATACAATTCAATGGTCCAGTCACCTACTTTTCACATCCTGTAGTAAGCTTTGTATCTCAGCAAACCCTTGGGACACATGATGACCACAGACTTAATGGTCTCCTTGGTCCAGATCTTATGTCTCTACAGTTAGCTTGTCCTTGTTCCATTTAAGCCTTAATATATGTTCTCCTTAAGTGTAAATAAATACATTAACTGTAAAAAAATTAACACATTTTATCAAAAAGTCTCACTAGCTTTCCCCCTCTTTCATCACCACTGATGAACACTGGCCACATCCAAACCAAATTCATTGCCATCGAGTCAATCCCGGCTCATAGCCACCCTGTGGACCAGGTAGAACTGCCCCGAGGCTTACATTGCAAACCCCAGTGAGGGGCAGAAATCTACAAGTGCTGATTGGCTCGTGCTTTCTCAGCAGTGGTGTTCATCAGTGCTTCTTTACTGGGGGCGAGCTAACCGTCCCTCTGCCATCGAATCAGTTCCAACTCACAGCGACCCTGGAGGAGAGAGTGGAACTGCCTCGTTGGGTTTCTGAAGCTTTAAATCTTTAGAGGAGTCGATGGCCACCTCATTTGCCCATGGAGTGGCTGGTGGATTCAAACCACTGCCCTTGGGTGAGCAGCTCAGTGCCCGGTCTGATATGCCACCTGCTAGGGTGGCGTCACTAAGCGCTTCCCCTGTTCACAGAGTGAAAGCGATTTAGCTCTCCAAGTGTATTTCCCGGGAGACACCACTATGGCGCCCTCAGTCACCTCAGAAATGCCTGCCCCAGCCCTCTCTCTGTACGCCAAGTCTGTGCCAGTGCTGCTCCACAGGGACATTTGGGCTGCTCACGAACCCTGCCCCCCCTCCCCCGCCGCCCCCCCTACCTCTCTCCGGGACTCCCTCCCAGTGCTCCCCTCCTCGTTCAGCCACCTATTCTGCCATGTAGGTGTTTTTCTCACTTTCTTTGTGGAAACCCTAATTTTATATATTACCAGAAGAAAGATTACAATTCTGAGAATCAAAAACATTTACACTAAAAGACACGGAAGAGAGCCATCTTATCACATGGAAATGACCCGTAAAAAATGGTCTCCTCTTGTCATTCTATTAATCAAACAGACAACAAGAATATGATTTCTGTTTCCTTTATGTAGTGGTTTCTTTTGCTGTAGTTGGATATTGACTAAACCTAAAGAAACAGTATAGCATGATTTTCTGTATTAACATTTCCCTATATTGTGGACAACTTTTAAATTCTGTATGTTACTCCCTAACAGGAGATAGAATGTCCTACTCATGCAAGAAATAAAAACTAGACAAAAATAAACTATAAACAAATAAATAAACCCATCTAAGGAACACATGTGTTTAAGATTCTGTACACAGTGATTACTGTCTGTGCGTTAGCCTATATTATGTTTCTCAATTTCTGCCTTTTTTTTTTTAGAGTTTCAAATTTTGCATATAAGTTCCTTAAATCATAATAAAGTTTATAATCCGTGAAATACATTTTTCAGTTCTTGTTCATTTGGGGAATTTATTTTAATTATGTTTCACTATCTCTCGATCAGGAGTAAGGACATTTGTCCCTAAGCCTGTTGCCACTACTTTGCAGTACCTTGGTGGAGCTGCAGCCGTCCTGGGCCTGGTGGCCATGGCCTCTGACGTGGAAGGTCTGTATGCAGCGGTCAAGGCCCTGGTTTGTGTGGTCAAGAGCAACCCACTCGCCAGCAAAGAGATGGAAAGAATCAAGGGCTACCAGGTTTGTGACCAGACAGCTCTGTCTTCCTTCTTATACCCCCAATCTCATTTTCCTCATTCGTAATTTTTCAGATTGTAAAACTGTTGCATTACCCAATCGACCTTAAAAAACCAGTTGTCATTCTTAAACCCAACATAGATCAAATGAGGGTATGAGTTTCTTTAAGCTGTACTGAACTAGCAAAGCTTTGGTGTACTTGACTGTGTTGGTCGAACAACGGTTATTTGCTTTGGGTATTGTTTTCCTTCCTTAGTGGAGCTGGGACTGAAAGGAAGTAGAGTCATACTACCACCTCGTCGGGAGGTTTGCTTCCCATTCTCCTCGCCTCCCCTTTTATCTCACATTATTTCTATCTCTGCCACCCCACCCCACCCCTTTCTTAAGTTTGCTGAAGGCCACTGCCTACTGTGTGTGCCATGGCTGGTCTTGAAAAATTGGGTGGAATTAAAAATAAAACAATCTTCAGGTATCCATAATCTACATTCTAGATTTAGGCAGAAATATATTTGTCAAAGGAAAAAAAATGGTTGTAGCAAAATTAAATCTTTGAATCATAGATTAACCAGAGTTGCCCTATAGCGTTAGTCTATAATTAGTGGTACTGAATAAACAGATTACGATATAGTACAGATTTCATTGTACTATATCTTGGTGAGTGTATTGTTTTATAAAAATTTCAAAGCAGTTATTGCAGCAGTTTCTATCATGAAGAATAAGAACCTTCAAAATGTCCCAACAATATGAGGATGACTAATTGGACCATAACCAGTCCATCGACTATCATTCAACATTTTACAATTATAATTATAAAGACTGTGCTGAAAAAAGGGTGGTGGGGGAGTTCTTTTAATGAAATGCTAAATGAAGAAAAGCACAAAATTATCTGCACATGCTGGTAGCAACTGCTTAAACACATATGTGTTAATTTAGAACTTTGTGTAAAGATGACAATGTTATTATGATGGGATTATAGTTCAGGGTTTTTCTCTGTTTCTCAGGTTTTCTCTAATGTTGTATGCTCATAATAAAGAGAACATTTTGGAAACCTGCTTAGAGATTTCATGAATTGATCTCCATCGAGGGCCCTCAAGTATATAAATACATGCGTCTTTCGCGGCGGTTTCATCCACAGCATTTGGGTTTTGTTCTCGTGCAGTTGCTGGCAATGCTGCTTAAGAAGAAACGCTCCCTTCTGAACAGCCACATCCTCCATCTCACATTTTCCTTGGTGGGGACGGTGGACAGTGGGCATGAGACCTCCATCATTCCAAACTCAACTGCGTTCCAGGACCTGCTTTGTGACTTTGAAGTACGTATAGAGACCCTAACTGGTACCATGTTATCAATAACTCCGTTCCTTCTCCTGTGCAAGAATCCTGGTAAGCTCTGCTATCTCTTAGATGTTTTTGGAGTTCTATGAATCTATGGTCCCGATGCCAGTGTCGTTCTGAAGTGTGCCAGATAGGGGCACGATGGCCTGCCTTCTCGCCATGGTTATTCCACTGTCTACGTGGCGTAGCTGTGACAAAGTGGAACGTACACACTGAACTAGCCCCCACCTCACTGGCGTTATAGTGCAAGCATACGTCTACCAAACAGTTTGGGAAAAATGCGTTCCTCAGTAAATGGGAGCCTGCCCTTGGGAACATGACCCTGGACGTTGGGGGGAAAGGGGAGACTAGTAACGATGAGCACAAGGATGAGGAAAATGTCCCAAAACTGATTGTGGTGATGATTGTGCCACTCTTCTTGATGTGATGGAACTATTGTATTGAATGTGAACATTGCGCCAGTAGAACTATTAACAAACACGTAGGAACTTCACTGACAAGTTAATGTAATTGGTAAATAGTGCACTAACTGCGTAATAAAGTATCGCTCATTTCGCCACAGTAAGAGGACGTGCGTTTCTTAACCATCGCCGCTCCCACCCCGCCCTCTGTGGTCCTGCTGAGTCAGCCCTCGCCGTTCCGTGTCACTTCTGGTTCAGCAGCACGTTGCATTCCAGTTGTTACAGGCGTCCTTTTGCTTGCCTTTGTCTGTCTGTCCTGTGGGCCTGTGAGACTGCAGGCCTGGTGAATGCCAAGACTGGACCAACTTCTTCACCCTGGTCCCCTACCACATAGAATGTCCACGCGCTAACATCTTTCCCATGCCTGCTACACGCTGTTTCCTCAATTAGTGAGCCCCTAACCAACAGCCCGTATGCACTAACTCCTTTACTGAAGCTGTATTTCTAAGGTCTATTAGCAGCTTTCTTCTAAATAAAAAAATCCCTGGTTTATTCGCAGTATGCCGTTGCCAGGACCCTACAGCTCTCTGTATCTCGCAGTCCCTCTATCCCACTTCTCTCTCTCCCCTCTGTCATTTTAGAAACACGTAGTCAATGTATTTTTGTTAGGTACTATATTTAGTAGCTTAAAAAAACCAAACCCAGTACCATTGAGTAACTTCCTACTCGTAACAACTCAACATAAGGTTTCTGACATTGTAAATCTTTATCGAAACATACAGCCTCATCTTTCTTCCTTGGAGCAGCTGATAGATTTGAACCGTTGACCTTGCAGTTAGCAAACCTAATTAAACGATTGAGTAGATGCCCTCGAGACCATGGGTCCTTTGGAAGAGAAAGACAAACAGGCACACTGTTTATAGACTTGTGAACGTGGAGAGAGGAAGATCCACAGAAAGGGTTAGGGGAGTACAGGGACTCCTACCTAACCCAGTTTACCATTGTCTCTATCTGCCAACTGATGCATTTAAATCATAGAGTGTTTTTAGCATTAGACTTCTGAGTAAAATATAATGTACAACCACCAGAGATGTAGTTGCTTAAATTTCACCTTTGTTTTTTAATTCCTTGCACCTCTGTGGCTTGATAAAGCACCTATATTATTCCAGACCAGAATAGGCTATATCTGCTAGGCGTAGTTGTTATTGTTAGTTGCTATGTGCCACAGAGTAGACCTGCTGCTTAGGGTGTTCTTGGCTGTAATCATTGTGGAAGCGATTCATCTGACCCTTTTTTGGAGCCACTCACTGGGCTCGAACTGCCTACCTTTAGGTTAACAGCCAATAGCATACCGCTTGTGCCACGCAGGCTTCTTTTAGAAATACTCAGCACTCCCTAATGTTAGAACAGCCATTTGACAAAAATTAGATCATTGCAGTAGCACACAAATATTGCTCTATGATTTATATCACATGTCTATGACAATGTTGTCTAGATTCCAAGGCCATTCTACCATTTCCCCTGTAGTGGAAAACCCTTGTAACCACGCCCTTCCAGGGCTCTCTCATCTTTTGTGCTGCTGTGGTCATGCTTTGTACTTCTGTATGTTTATAACTCTTACGAGGCCTTGTGTTGTATTGGCTCTCAATAATCAATAAGCTTTGTAAATCGCCAAAGTGTCTTTTGTATCTGCCCACACTTACAGTCTTTATAGTGTCCTTTGTCTCTTTGTGTATATCCAGTGTCCCCTCTGGCATAATCCTTCTGCCAGAGAACCCCTTTAGCAGTTAACAGTTCTTTAACACTGCTTGTACAGCAAGTCTGCTGGCAATGAAAAAAGTCTTTACCTTTGTTTTTGAACGATAATTGAGTACTGAATAGAATTCTAGCTGATGACTCTTGTTCTTTTCATATTTCAAAAATTATCAGCCACCCCATTGTCTGCCTATGATTTGTGGACAATTATTCTACTACTTTCCCCATGCCTCCCTTCTTTGGACTCCAGTTATACATAATCTTCACTTTCTCGACATAATTCTACAAGCCACTAGGGTTCCTGGGCATCTCATTGTAGTATTTTTCTTATGCTTCATGTTTAAGATATTCAGTGGTTAATTCTTTCTTTTTTTGGGGTTTCAGTTTGTTTGGTTTTTTTCCCCCTTCGTTTTTTTTTCTTTTGTTTTTTATTCCCTTCCATTTTTTTTTTCATTTTAGACATTGTCTTTTCCATCTCTAGGAATTATGGGTCGTTTTTTGGATCGTAAATTTCTCTCCTGATCATGTTCATGTTTTTCACTTCTTTTTTTTTTTACATATGGACCATATTTATAGTAGCTTTTTAAGGGCCTGTTCATTCTGCCATCCCCACCATTTATGGGCCTATTTGGAATGATTGATTTTTCTCTTAATTATGGGAGAAAATTTTCCTTCTGTGCATGCCAGTTAATTTTGGATTGAGCACTAGCTGTTATGAATTTCCTATTGTTGAATGCTAGATGTGTTTTATTCCTTTAAAGAGTGTTGAACTTTTTTCTGGTACAATAGTAAGTTACTTGCAATGATTTTGACCTTTTGAGCTTTATTAGAGCAGGACTAGGGTAGCCTTTGTTTAAGTGATAATTTAGCCTACTACTAAGGCATTGCTTCTCATTTGTTTTTATTTAATGTTTTATTGTGCCTTAGCAGGAAATTTATACAGAAAATTAACTTCCAGTTTAACCATATTTGTACAAAATATACCACACTGTGGCATAGAATTTACACATTGCGTCAGCACTCTTACTCCATGCTGTTCATCCGTTTTCATTTTTCTAGCTTCCCAGCTCTTCCAGGGTTTCCTTATCTGTGCTTTGGAGTAATGTTGACCCCTTGATCTCTTCTGCCTGATTATTTAAGGGATCACATTCCTCATGGGTGACACTATTTCTTTGATGAGTCAATCTCTTATTGGGATGAAAAGCGACCCCCTGGGAATGACTTCAGTTCCCATTTAAAAGGGTATCTTGGGGTGAATGTAAATTTTGCTCTACATTTTCCTCCCATTCTGCCTAGGACTAAGTAGTGTGTCCCTAATCAGACTGTTGGCACTGGTGGCCAGGCACCCTCCAGTTCATCTGTGCTCGGGCTAGAGGAGGCTGTATTTGGGGGGGCCAGTTTGTCCTGTGGAGAATTTCTCCATTGTGTCTTTGATTTCCATCATAGTCTCTCGCTCCAGGAAAGGCCAGTAGTTGTATCTTAGATGGCCACTTGTAAGCTTTAAGCCCTCAGACTATACTCAACAAACTAGGATGCAGAAGAAACTTTATGAACTGTTTTGTGCCATGACTGGTCCCAAGCTGATGTAGTACACTTCTGATGACCCTGTTCTTGTGCCCACGTGGTACCAGGTCTCTGGACACTGTTGGGAGAGCTCTGGAAGTGTTTGCTGCGCTGCCTTCCAGAGAGCGTGTCTTTCCCCACTCTCATGGGAGTGCACCCCGCACAAGCTACACCGGTAGTCAGTCAGTGGTTCCAGGGAAAGTTTCAGAGTTCTCCATTACTCTATTTCTGTGCCGCTTGCTCTGTCTGGTGTGCTGCCTTACAATTTGAAGCTCTCCTTTCCTACATTCTTAAACCCTCTCTCTCATCAACTCCTTGAGACCTCTGTGCTCTGCGATTTCCCCATCCTGTGTGTAAGCCTGGACACTACCTGCAGGCAGTAAGCTGGAGCAGGTACGGGGATCACCCTGTCGGCTTCCCTTCAGAGACCCATCCAGACTGCTGACACGTGTTGAAACCGTAGTTTCATATGCCTTGTCCAGTTTTCCAGTTGTTGACCACGAGAGGGCAATAGCCAGGGTAGTTCTTGCTCTATGGGCGTAACTAGAAATCCTTCATGCCAGCAGTTTTTCAGGATGTTGCCAGATCGAGATTACTGCAGTGGGAATATTAAATTAATTATACAAGTGAAATAACGTCCAGGAGCTGTGTCGACGTTTGTCAGGCCCACCGCGTGAGGAGATCGTTAAGCTTTCATCTGACACTTTTCTTTACTTGTATCGTAGGTCTGGCTCCATGCTCCGTATGAACTGCACCTTTCCTTATTTGAACACTTCATTGAACTGCTCACGGAGTCCAGGTACCAGTCAGGGCTGACGAAGCTAGTTGTTCAGTTGTAGGAAAGATGACAGTCTCGTTTATGAGATCTTCTTTCTTTTATAGTGAAGCTTCAAAGAATGCCAAGTTGATGAGGGAATTCCAGCTAATCCCAAAGCTGCTCCTGACTCTTCGCGATATGTCTTTATCCCAGCCCACCATTGCTGCCATCAGTAACGTGCTGAGCTTCTTACTGCAAGGTTTTCCCAACAGCAACGATCTGCTCAGGTAGTGAAAACATCAGTGTTTGCCTTTGTTTGACCTGACAGTGCCCATCAGGTTAAGCGGAGTGGTGTGAGAATGTTCCAGAGCTGATTGTGCTGGGGAACGCACAGCCCTGCTTAGGTGATTGAGCTATTACATTGGATGGTACGTCATTGTATCTCAATAAAACTGTAATTTTTACAAATGGCATGAACATGATCGGCTTGTTTGCAACATGAATAACACTCAAGATATTTTGTAAGGCAGAGAAAACATTCGCATCTCATTATCTTGTCTTTATAGAGCAAAGCCAGTTCTTTGCCCCTAGTGAATAATAGAATAATGTTCATTAGGAAAAGGAAGGAACCCTGGTGGCGTATTGGGCTAACACCACAAGGTCAGTAGTTTGAACCCACCAGTCACTTTGCGGGAGAAAGATAAAGATGTCTGTTCTTATAAAGATTTAAAAGTCTTGGAAGCAAGGGGGCAGTTCTGTTCTGGTTTAAAAGTTTTCTATGAGTCTGAATTGACTCAATGATGGAGTTTGGAGCTTTGGTGTATACATGAGAAAAAATGTGGAAATAAGACCATTGATAATGAATGGCGTGATCTTGAAAGTGTTCAATATAGAACAGCCCTCTCCTCTGAGCCTGGCTACTCCAGTGCAGTGGCACGTACATCTGTGCACATGCATACACTCATGTACACACATACCTCATAGTGAGCGTGCTGTTACCATTGGCATATAGGCAATAACACTTAAAAATGTGGGGACATATATAAAAATGGGTGATGATATGAGAGGGGCTTCAAAAATCATATGGGAAAATGGAATGAAAAGATGGCAGAATTTCCCCCCTAACTTTGTGAAGTCCCTTTCTGTGAACTGCTGCCGAGCCAAACCATTTCTATAAGTCTTATCTTCCTGCCAATGGGAATTGTCACATGAGGCATGTTTATGCAGTACCTCTAGAAACGTGCCTGTGTTTATATGATCACCTTAACCAAAAATGGGGAGAGGGAAGAAACAAACAAAACGGTATAGATGTAATCCAAGTCGTCTCCAAAGAGAGATGGCTTACACTCACTTTCATGTAATCTCCCAGGATTTCAGATAAGGTCACCCCCACTTGTTAGAATATTCCTAGCAGACTAATCTTTAATTTGGGTAGCATGTAAAACGACTTAGTCTTGCATTCATTTATCATGGAAAATGGTCTATGTTTTCTGCTTTTTAACTGCTTTGGAGGCAGATATAACCTGGAGCTTAAACTATTTAGGAAAAGTGCATGGTTATCATCAACCGTGTTTTTCTAAAGCTTATCCGGGCTCTGTGCTGTTCACTTTGTGACCCCTTGACGGAAATGAGCACGGAGAGGTTGAACGGTTCTCATTTCTCTAGTTGGCAGAGGAATGAAGGCCCAGCTTAGGTGCGCTACCTGCACAGGCTTACAGAGCATATTCTTGTTTTCAAGTAGGTCTTGACTCATCGCAACCCTTGTGGCAGAGTAGGACTGCCCTCGTAGGGTTGTCTAGGGCATAATCTTTACAGAAGCCGATCACCAGGCCTGTTTGCCCATGGAGTCCTGGGTGGCCCCACACTGAGCACTGAATGATTGCGTCACCAGGCACCATTAAAAAGTGAGCCCCAATGTTAACTTTTGTTTGTGTTTCTAACGTTCACTTTCAACTATTAGACATCAATAGATTCATAGGTGCCGTTAAACCAAGCCAGACCCAAGACTAATCTAATGGATTGCAGTTCATAGCACCTTTGTGGGACATTGTGGAGCTGCTGCAGCCTGACAGCCTCATCTTTCTCTTGTGATCAGCTGGGGAGTTCAAATGACTGACTTTTGTTTAGCAGCCCCAGTACCCGAACTCTGTGATGTACTGTTTCCCATCCGAACTTGCTGCTGCCATTGAGTGAGTTCTTCACCTGAGAGATCCTCTCTAGCAGTGGTTCTCAACCTGTGGGTCGAGACCCCATTAGGGATAGAACAACCTTTTCACAGGGGTCACCCGATTCATAAACAGTAGCAAAATTAGTTATGATGTAGCAACGAAAATAATGTTACGGTCACCACAACACGAGGAACTGTATGAAAGGGTGGCAACATTAGGAGGAAGGGTGAGAGCCACTGCTCTATAGGGTTTCTGAGGCTGTGAATCTTGATGAAAGCAGCCTCACCTTTCTCCTGCTGACCAGCTGGTGGGTTTGAACTGCCAGCCTTGTAGCTGCAATCCAAAGCTTACCCGATGAGTGCTGTCAGCACTCCTGCAGGTACTCTTAAACAAACTCACTGCCGCCGAGTCAGCGCTGACTCAGAGCGAGCTTGTGTGTCCGAGACAGTTTACAGGAATCGAGAGCCAAGTCTTCCTCCTGTGCAGCCGCTGGTGGTTTCAAACTACAATCGCAGCCCACGAGCGCCCACTGCACCACCAGGGCTCCTAGTAGGACCTATTAGCGCTCTTTAATTTGGCTCAGGAAACCGTTTGAGTTGGTATAACAAAAGACTTAAGTTTCTGGACAATTATACTTCCTCATGTATTTTTTTTAAAGCGTTATTATTTATAAAACTACCTATGGCCAGAAGAAGCCTGTTCAACATGGTCATGTAAAGGTCTGAAAAAGATTAGTTACAATAGGAAATAGCGTTTTTGTCTCGTATTTCTTTGAATGTTGTTTATTTGGAGGAAAGGAAAAATAAAATTTATACTTTATTTTTTTTTGGTCTTTAAAGGTTTGGACAGTTTGTTTCTTCGACTTTACCAACTTTTGCCGTTTGTGAGAAATTTGTAGTGATGGAGATCAATAACGAAGAGAAGCTTGACGCCGGTGAGTGTCTTCGGGAGCCTGGGGAGCTAGTGCTCAAGCTGGCCGTGCGCCGGCTGGCTGCTAGCACCAGGTCGACCTGCAGCACGGACGCTCAGTTGTTTCCGTCTTTCCCAGATGTATTAGTCTTGTAGCTCTGTCACGTATTATCTCTAGAACACCTCGATGGCGTCAAACAGAAATAGAGTATTACCTAAACTATTTATGTGCGTGTGAAGTTACTTTACAGTTAAAAGTGTCCATATGTTTCAGAGAATTCAGCGTGCTCTCCTTTAAATAGCAAAAATGCATGCGGTGTCTTTTATATATGTGATGTGACATTTTATTTAATACATCTCTTCTGAAAGAGATATTGCCAGAGTGAATTATATCTATATTACTATTATTTTCATTCCCTCATTAAATAATGAATGGCTACTAAGGGAAAGGACATTTTACTAGAATCGGTTTAGGTAAGTATAAGGTAAAATTAGTTTTGTAACTTTTTAGTTTCTGAACTCATGACAAACTATTTTTCTCCTTCATTTGAAACCTATGTATTCCCTTCGTTCCAATAAATATTTCCTTTCGTATGTTATAAAGCAGGACAGTTGGCTTGGAAAGCCTTGAAAAGATCTTTTTAATTAACCTGTGCAATTAAATTTATGGTATATTCAGTATTATTTACATGACACCTTTCATTACCCTGAAGTCATATTTCCTGGCTGAGTTCCATTTAAATCCTTACAACTCTGCTCACCTAGAAGATAGAGAAGAAATAATTTATCATTGCCTTGCAAAAATAAAAAAAACTCTCTTTGTTTACTGTCCCATTTGGAGCACACCCTCTGCTGTGCATTGTGGAAACAAGGTCATGTTGAAATCACAGTGTTTAAGGAGACCCTGAGAGATCTGAGAGGCCAAGGGACTTGCTGTAAATCACAGCGCCTTAGAGGCCGATCCTCACGAGGAACACAGCGCCCGACTGTTTAGCTCCCACCAACGCCTTGGATACCATTTCTGTGGCGATGCAAATTAGCAGTGCATGAGCAGACAAAGATCAAATTACTGGCTAACGCCCGTGTGTGCTTAATGTCTGCCACACCTACACCGACACCAATACAGTACGATACTACTCAGTTACAGAGGAAAGGGTGACACACTGAGACAACACATCAGTGTGAGTGGGATGTTAACCTTAACCGGGAACCCGTCCAGGGTTCCTCGCTTACGCTGTATGTGGAAGTCTGGAACCCTGGTGGCGTTGTCTCATGGTGATCCTATGGTACAGGGTGGAACTGGCCCTGTGGGCTTTCGAGACTAACTCTGTATGGGAGTAGAAAGCCTGGTCCCTATGCATCGTAATTGACTTAATAGCAGTACATTTGGCTTTAGAGTTTGAAGGCTAAGTGGTTATTCGTTGGGCGGAGACCACAAGGTCGGCAGTTTCAAACCACCAGTTGCTCCTCAGGAGCAAAGTGAGGCTTTCTCGTCCCGTAAAGTGTTAAAGTTGCAGAACTCCACTCAAGCAGTCTAACCTTTCCTGTAGGGTTGCGGTGAGCCAGAACCACCTTGCTGACAGTGAGCAAATAGATGAAAATTAGGGCAAGTGTCCCATATTTTTATACAAATACTGTGAGCATTTTCTGACTGGTTGGTTTTGCAACCTCTGCAGCCCCTCCCACATTAGTTCCCCGTGTGTGCCATGTGGGAGAATATGTACCTGGACAATGAAGAGACTGAACACCGAACACATGAGAATTTGTAGTTTTTGTACAAAGTGACTTTAGAAAACAAACAAAAAGATATCTTGTAACAACTTAGATTTGTAGCACACTGCTTAGAAGGCCGTATTAAAAATTGACCAGTCTAGACCTCTCAGGAGAAGAAGCCATCTTGGACTCCCCTGGGGGAGAACCAGCCTGCTCTGATCGGTGCCCCTCCCGTAGCTGTCCAATTTAAGAAAGCCGCGGAAACTCCAGAAACGAAGTAAAGTTGGAGCAGTGCTTCCAACACTAACACTGGCACTTCTAAGAATAAAATGATTCAAGGTAGCATTCGTGTTTTGCAAAACAAATGGAACTCATAGAGTGGTGCTGGATGAAAGTGAGCCTATCGAGGCTCAGCTATAAAGGACTCATTGACCATATCTCATTGGTGATGGAGCGGGGCCAGGAGCAGCGCTGGGTCAGTGACGCCCATTCTCTGGCCATTGAGAGCCCCTCAGTGGACTGTCCTCCGCTGAGCTTTCCATTTTCCTCCCGTTCTCTTCCTCTCCCGCTTTAGCATCTGCTGCTGCTAACACTTCTTTACGGATTATGTTCATTAAGTAAGTTCATGCTGACGGTTTCAAGTTTCAAAGATGTTAAAGCAAACGGTCCTATCTCCTTCAAAACGGAACTTGAAATTAAGGATTCAGGAAGTTGAGGTTTTCCAGTGATTGCTATTTTTACTCATGTGGTGCTTATTTGATTGGGCTCACAACCTTTCACTATCTCAAGCTTCAAAATAAAGCTAAACGTAAAAGCACAATGTGCAGGCTTCTAAAGAACACATTTCACACACCTGCATTGTCCACCTGCATGAAAAGCCCTCCTCGGGCTTGCCTTCGAGAAAGGTCTTCTAAACGACATCGTTTCCATTGAGACTTCAAAGAAAGTAATTTTGGGTATTTTCTATTAGTTTGTCCCCAAAGGTGATTTTAATTTCTTGATTTTCCTATTAGGAACTGAGGAAGAATTCGGCGGTCTTGTATCGGCTAATCTTATCCTTCTGAGGAACAGACTTCTGGATATCTTGCTAAAACTCATTTATACGTCTAAAGAAAAGACAAGCATTAATTTGCAGTGAGTAAAATGTTTGAATGAATAATAGCTGCTGTTACTCGGAGACCAAAAAAAGGGAACAACAAATGTTAAATAGATTTTTTCTAAAACGCTGAATGCCTGAAATTTATTTTGTCTTTTTCTCCTCCTGTTTTTGAGTAGAGCTTGTGAAGAACTGGTCAGGACCCTGGGTTTTGACTGGATTCTGATGTTCATGGAAGAACACTTGCATTCCACCACCGTTACCGCGGCCATGAGGATTCTGGTGGTCCTGCTGAGTAATCAGTCCATTCTCCTCAAGTTCAAGGAAGGACTTAATGGTGGAGGTTGGCTTGAGCAAACCGATTCTGTCTTGACTAATAAGATTGGAACTGTATTAGGTAGGAAACATTTTAAAAGTCACCTTAAAACAAGCTGTAGTGTTTTAAAATGTTTGTTATAGGCATACGCTCACCAGTTTATCTTTATTTGATGGCCATGAGGAATCTATGCTAAATTTAATTAGCATTAAAACGTAAGGCTTAAAAGGTTTCAAATGTGGCTCTCTTAATTGCAAAACAGAGACAGAATTGTAAAATGTGAACTCAGAGACAGAATTTACTATTATTAAGGACCATTGTAAAATACGAGAATTCAGGGAATTCTTAATGATATTCTTGTAATTGTGGTATAGATACAGGAGCCCTGGTGGTGTAGTGGTTACACATTGGGCTGTGATCTGCAAGGTCCACAGTTCAAAGCCACCAGGTAGTCCACAAGAGAAAGATAGAACTCTCTTCTCCGGTAAGCAGTTACAGTCTCAGAACGTCACAGGGACAGTTCTGCCTGTTCTGTAGGATTGTTGTGAGTTGACATCAGCTCAATGACAGTCAGTTTGGAGTTTGGGAGTACAGTAGATAAATAAGTAGCAGATAATCAGTGATATTGAATTAATAATGCTAAGATTGACATGGGGGTGATGTCTGACCTCTGGCTTCCTCAGTGGGAACTTGATTCAAATCAAACATCAGCCGAAGGCCAGTTCCTGTGAGGCAGAGAGTAGACATGGAGTCAAGATCACACCCTTCAATGCTCTCTACCAGTTCTCACCCCTACTGTCCCTCAGGTGCAATAGTTCATTACAGCGGCTATGCAGACCTCAGAGACAATACTCAGGATGGTGGGGTTTGGGAAGGAAGGTACTGGGTAATAACTCAACTATCTGAGTGGGTCAGGACAGCTTCTTCCCAGCGGGTCCACAGACATGCCTCTTTCTCGTCCTCAGCCGCTCTACCACGTGGCCCCGTGCCTTCTGTCCTGCTTGGGCAGTGTTAAAAAACTCCATTATTACTGCCAATAAATAAATGCCCAAAGGGCACTCTATGTTGCCTTAAGCCTCAGCCCAGAGGCACTCAGCCCTAGCATCTTGGGTAGGCAAACCAAAGAAACTCTTCCAATTAAATGCCTGAAGACGCCCCGCTCTGCAAGTGAGCCTCCTACCTGCAGATACTTGGCTCTCTCCCTCTGGGCTAGGGAACCTGCTGCGCTGCCACATGCTCTTGCTACCAGTCTTTGTTGCCGCCACTCCACTATTCCTTCACCAAGCCTCTGCTGTCACAGCTCTGTCTGCTGAATGAGGCAGATCGCACGGTCCAAAGACCACACTCTGTTCCTGGCATGAGCCAGGTGGTAAGATTTCCCCGTACAAGCTTCTGAGATGGCTTGTATACCAGGTGAGATGGCATAACTGGCCAATTCCCACTTCAGTTTCAAGTTTCATAATCACAATGAACTCAGTTAGCAAACCCTCCCAATGAATCCTATTATGATCCTGTCCTCATCTTCCCATGCCTTTTATCCAGAACCGTCGGGGAAAGGGGTGATAGACTCAATCTGCATGGTTCCACCATGGTGGGAATTTCAAAAACTATGGCTGAAATGAGCCTTATTAAGTAGTTTACTGCACCACCATAATAATAATTAATACTCATTTATTTTGAATAATTATTCCAGGTAAACTAATAGTCTAAACATTACCAGTTACCCCAAGTCACAGCATCCATATGTGTGACCAGGTAGAATTGTGCTCCAAAGGATTTTCAATAGCTACGTTTCGAAGATCACCAGGCTTTTCTTCCCAGGCATCTCCAGAGAGATTTGAACAACCAACCTCTTGGTTAGTTGCCAGTTCGTTGAGTATTTACTACCCTGGGAAGCTTACATTTCCACAGTGACCCTGTGAGATACAAACTCTACGATAGTCGTTTTACAGATGAGAAAACCAGGGCATACGTGTGAAGTCACAGGTAGGGAAGGTCCAAATTTGAATCGGGGTTTCTCAGAGTATCAGCCCATACTTTATACATGCTGGGTGCCTTTCAAGGATTACGCAAAGTGTCGTGTTTTCTGTGCAGTAGTACCATGTTCCAGCATTTAAGTAATATTAAGAATTACAGTCCTCTGTGGAAGATAATTGAATTGCTAATTTCTGTTCATACTGACGATTAAGATTATATTTTCCCAACTGTTTTCTTCAACTGTATTCTTCCAGTTAAGTTTTGAATCCTTAAAGATTATATTTTTATTGAAAATTATAGTCAAGCATATAATTGTTGTGTGATCTTAAGCAACATCTGTCAAGAATGGATTTACATTTGTCAGATGGGAAACTTGAAGGTTAAAAGTTAGTATACAGTGTAATTTATCTGTAAGAAATATAAAATTCACAATTTATAAGTGCTTCTGCAACTACTTTCTTAAAAGACCAAGAATGATAACAAGACAGATTTTCCACATAGGATTGTTTGTAATTCATCAGCCCATGGAAAATGTTTGAAGTAACTTTTTATTTGGGATGAAGACAGAGAGTAGCATCACTCTGTAATGATTTTTCACGAAAATATGCCTTGTTCTAAAAGGTGCTTTTTAAATTTCTTATAGGTAATAAGTCGCTATTTTGTGTTGACTCCTGGTGGTGGGGCCAGGGGAAATAACCTACGTAAAAACTTACTACATGCGAGAGCAATTTGGTAGCAGACAATTTGAGTTAATGACCTTGGTAATAATAGCTACTAGAGAAGACACAGTGCAAGGCATAATTGAATGTGAGTCCTATTAAAATTGAATGTGAATTCTATTGAACAGTAAAGTGTTAAATTCTAATTGGCAACATTTCTTCTCACTGAAGGTGCAGAGCAGCAGTAGTAATTGCACCTAAGATTTACATATTACACTGTGGTTTGCAGAATTCTCTCATATAACTCCTTCAGCCTATACATTCCTAGAGACCGTTATATATAAACTATATAGGAAGTAAATTAAACCTAATAAGTATAATTTAAGGATGAATTTCTCTAATTAAGGACTTAATACTACTGTTAACTTTGTAGCTTCCTAAGAAGGATAATTATGGTGTTTGAGGATCATACTCTTAGTCTTGTACTGTTTATTGTTTCTCATTCACATATGACCTAGCAGGCTTCCTGGCTTAGAATTTGGCCTACATTGATACCTGCTTGCATATACTCTCTGCTGCTCTGATTTCAAAAAAGGAGCCTCGGTAGTCAATTTCAATTTAACTTCACATTCCTAAATACCTATACGTTTACAGACACAAGCACATACCTTCCCATTTTATTCTATTTCTCTTTGAGTTCATGAGCCCCTACAGTTTTTGAAGTTTTAAATGGAAGGGTGCTTGTTTTTATCAAAGTTTTCTATAGGCCTTGCATACAACAGTAATGTGAATCTAAATGATTGATTCCTGACTGTTCATAAAGTAGTGCATCTTCCTTAAGGTCATGGATGCTGTTTTTGCTTTTTTTCTAACACTTACAGAATTTCTTTTCCTGTTTAGTATATAAGATGTCACTCTTATTTGGTTTCTTAAAGCTCAAGAATGGTTTTTATACTATTTTCTTTTTTTAAGAATTTATTATAAGCAGGTGCCCTAATCCACCCAGTCATTCAGGAATGTGACAACTCCATTAACAAGGGAAAAATAGACGACATAATTTTTTTTTATTAAATCCTTTTATTGGGGGCTCTTACATCTCTTATCACAATCCATACATTCATCCAGTGTGTCCAGCACATTTGCATATATGCCACCATCATCATTTTCAAAGCATTCTCTTCCCACTTGAGTCCCTGATATCAGCTCCCCATTTCTTCCTCCTCCCTCCCCCACCCAACATAATTTTTACAGACTCAAAAATAGAGACACTGGGCTCTGAACCCTAGAGGCACCACTCATGAATTGTCTAACTTTGTGCAGGGCTCATATTTTATATGTCATAAAAACGGGAGCAATAAGTCACTCACTCATTGTCGTTCGGAAATGAGATGATACGTAAAAGAGCTTGAAAAATTGCTGTGAAACTTTTCGCTAGTTAGAAAAGCTTACTTTTAGAAGATGAACTCACTGGCTCATACTGAATAGTTGATGGGCAAAAACATTCCTAAAGCAGTGTAGACATAAATTTGCCCTCTCTTATGTTAAGTAGTGTCAAGCACGATACGAGTTCACTTCTTCCAAAACTTAAGTTCGCAGTGGATGTGCATTTGAAATATAGATTGCTTGAGGGTAAAAGTCAGCTCTTCTTTGTATTGGAATTTAATGTTCCCCACGAACATTGGCTCTTTGCTATGCACAAGAGGAAGTTTGGGGTGATGAAAGGACCCAGAATTGAGGTTATGTCCCGAGGCTAGTAATGTAGCGGAGGAGACTGGGCTGCTGAAGTGTTGGTGCTGTCCACCGTGTTTCTACGCCATGGCCATCTCTCAGGAGAGCTATGCTTCTAGAGAAGACTGCAGATGTTCGGCTCAAGCCCGTGAATAACCCCAGCCACGCGGGGATTGGGCTTATTGTCCCACTGCACGTTGACATCCTGAAGCAGAATTATAGTTCATGTTGTGAGGAACAGTTGCTTTATGTATTCCTTTAGAAAAAAATCATTTTATTGGGGGCTCCTACAGCTCTTTTCACGATCCATGCACATATTCCTTTTCTGCTCTCCAGATTGGCAGAGATTTAGGATGGGCTCGCTGGCGGCTAACTAGCAGATCAGCAGTGCTAGCCGTCCTCTAGGGCAGGTGCCCCATAGGGTCACCATGCGTCGGAATTGACTGAGTGGCATTGAGTTTCTTGGTTTGGAGCGTTTTCTGGACCAATGAACTATCCATACTATGTGATAACTACGATACTTGTATACTAGATGTGTGTGAAAATGTTGACTGTCTCTTAGATTTCCCTTTCTTCCTAGGGAAATACAAGCAGGAATGTCAGAGCTCTTCTGGGGCCCCTTTTTTAAATGAGTAAGCTCAACATCATTTTGTGACTCATTGCCATGTGCTTCTGATTGTCTGAAGCTGGATTTCAAAATCCGTGTCCTAAGGGAAGCCTTGGCGGCACGGTGGTTGAGCAGTCGCAGCCACCCCACAAGAAAAAGCGCCTCCGGAAAGAGGCAGACCTTGACAGTGCGGTGGGACCATTCTCCTCTGCCCTCCAAGGTCCGAGAAGTGGAAATCGATGAGACAATGGGCTTGGGGTTTGATCATCCTAATAGACAAGCTTGCGAAAGTTAGAAGAGTCAACCTTTTGAGGGAAAGCGTAATTATTATTCCACCATTGAATGGCTCTTCGCCTCTAATGTGGATGTTCTGGAAATGTCAGGCTTTCTGAACTGCTGCCTCCTGTGTTAATGCAGTGTGACAGTCGTCGGGGATCATTCTGGACTTACCGGTCTCTCTCCTCCTCTCGCAGGGTTCAATGTGGGCCGGAGTGCTGGTGGGAGATCGACCATCAGGGAGATTAACCGGGATGCCTGTCATTTTCCTGGTTTTCCAGTTCTTCAGTCGTTCCTTCCTAAGCACACTAATGTCCCTGCCCTCTATTTCCTCCTCATGGCATTGTTTCTACAGCAGCCCGTTAGTGAGCTGCCTGAGAACCTGCAGGTCAGTGTGCCTGTCATCAGCAGCCGAAGTAAGCAGGGTGGCCAGGTAGGAATTACCTAGTAAGGTGTAAGTGTAATTATGTATACTAAAAAGAACACCTTAGCATAATGGGTTAATCACCATCGAATTAACTATCGGTTTCGTCAGTTTTTCATAGCAGGATTTGATTTGAAAGAGAAAAATTCTGAAAATGTCCTAGAAAACTTCCCCAACAGGAAGTCCTCTGTCTAGTCCTGGCCTTTGTGTCCCTTTACAGTTACTGCTACATGATCATACAGGGGTCTTCCAAAAGTTTCTGGGGAAAATCCATTATTTTTTATTCTATTTTCTCATGAGCTTTTTGATGATGCTTTGTATAAGTGTAAAGACTTTAATGGATAGCTAAAGAAGTCTTCTGACCCTATAGAAATGTATTCTCATTTTCAACTTAATTACAATTTAAATATCATTTACAGGTTTAATTACAATTAAATCCAAAGGGAGTGGTTTGTGTACCCATAAATTAATATGTCCTTGGACCATAAAAACAAATCTTTCGTACAAGCTTGGCATGGAAACATATTTTAAATTTCCTAATGATCAATCGCACCCATGTTAGAAAATCAGCAATTCTTTATGTGATTGCTGTGTTTGAAGATGATGAACAATGCCTATTAAGGAACCCTGTGGGCACTGTCCATTAATTGTGGGACTGCTGACCACAAGTTCAGTGGTTCACCTCCACCAACCTCTCCTTGGGAGAAAGATGAGGCTGTCTGTTCCCCTAAAAACATCTCAAAAATGCTATCTCTGTGCAGCCTGTGTTTGCAGCACTATAAAAATTTAAGAATTTATCTTTTAAACTCAAGTTTCTATCATAATGCCAAATGCTTCTCAAATTAGTTCTGCTAAATACAAAATAATAATACTCCGTTCTTAAAGCCAGCTGCAAATCTCATGCTCAGCAGAAACTGACTGGTTATGTAATGTTTTAAAATACCGATAACACAGTAGTCACAAAGTATCATGGTATACAACAATGAATAAACCTCCCAGACGGATTTTTCATTTTCTCAGATCTTACCTATAAGTGAGCTAAAATTGAATTAAAGCATTGCTAAAGTTGATAAAAGCTAATCTAGTGTATTTTCTTTAAAGGTTCTGCTTAAAATCATACTTGTTCTTTTAATTTCACTTCTTGGCTAATCAGCATGTATTTGTTTGTTTTTCCTTTAAAACGTGTTTTTAACTAATGTCCCTAAACCGAGTTACACAGGATTAAACGTCAACCTTTCTCGATAGAAATGTGAATTGTAGAGCGTAGGAGCGGGAGCGTTAGAGCTCTGTCTCACCATCCTTTCTTCCTTGTCGAAGCAAACTGACTAGTTGCAAAGAAGTTTTAAACTCTCCGAATGTTGAGGGTCTCTCCCGAGGGAAATCAGTGATGACTCATCGCAATGTCTCCCACCTCTGCAGTTTGACTTAGACTCCATTTGGACATTCATCTTTGGAGTTCCGGCCTCCAGCGGGACTGTGGTCTCTTCGATTCACAACGTGTGCACAGAAGCGGCGTTTTTATTACTAGGGATGCTCCGAAGCATGCTGAATTCAGTAAGTTTACAGCAATACCAAGACCTATTGAACATTCTGTTCACCTTCGTTTTGTGGTTTTGTTAGTAGAGGGGTCCTTTCATTACATAAAGGAATCCTGGTGATGTGAGCTGCCTGGTCAACCTTGCCCTGCTAACCACAAGGTCGGCAGTTCAAACCCACCAACTGATCCTTGGAGTTAAATTACGTTCGCCGGTCCCTTAAAGACAGTCTTTGAAACCTTATATAATAAGGTTGCCCTGAGTCGGGATCTACTCCAAAGCCATGGGTTGGGTTGGGTTTGTTCATAACCTAGCTCTCCATGGATGGCATGACTCGGGAACCCAGCCTCTCTATTTTCTCATGTCTAATGTCAAGACTAGCAGCAATACTATGGTAGAGACCATGACCTTTGGAATTCTGCCTGGGTTCAAATCCCACCCTTGTTCAATGCGGTGTACTCACCATTGTGTAAGGAGCCCTGTCGGCACAGGACTGCAGTGCTCAGCTGCTACAGCTCAAACCCACCAGCCGCTGTGCATGAGGGAAACGTGGCGGGCTGGTTCCCTAAACAAGGCCACTCTGCACGCCCTCGGGGCAGTTCTTCTCGTGCGTTGGGGGCTGCGAGGAGTCAGAATTGACTCAACAGCAGTAGGAAGCGTCCTTTGCCTCAGTTTCCTCATTCTCAAATGCTGATGGAACCTATCTGTTAGGGTTGGGGTGAGAATTGTATAAGCTAATTTGTATACGGACAGGAGAGTATCTAGAAAGTGCTTCATAAGTGTTGACTTATTAATAAAATGAAATCTAGCTTTTCATGTCCATATGAATATAAATATGTACAGCAT
Source organism: Echinops telfairi (assembly GCF_000313985.2). Lineage (NCBI taxonomy): Eukaryota > Metazoa > Chordata > Mammalia > Afrosoricida > Tenrecidae > Echinops > Echinops telfairi. The sequence goes on from NW_022111369.1 coordinate 34,055,350, forward strand.
TATAATAGTTAGGTCCAGAGAGTCCCCGTTAGACTTATGCACAATTCATACCTGTCCTTTAATGTTGCCTAAATTTACGTTCACCTTGAAAATATCCTGTGACCCTGATGCAGTTCTTTAGATACCTGTATCACAACCCCCTACAAATTCTTCATCACCGTCATCTCCACTTGCTACAGTTGTAGTGTTTAAATCATTTAAAAAATCTCCTCATCTTACCTTGCACTAAAGCGGTGGTTCTCAATCTTCCTAATGCCGTGACCCTTTAATACAGTTCCTCATGTTGTGGTGACCTCCAACCATAAAGTTACTTTCATTGCTACTTCATCACTGTCATTTTGCTACTGTTATGAATCGGA
>NW_022111369.1:34057688-34060565 GCF_000313985.2 Echinops telfairi
TCACTGTTCACTTTTCTGACTTTTTAAAAGACTATTTTGTGCGAATGCACTAGATCATTATTAGCCGATAATCTCATAGTAGGCATAGACTTCTTTCGTCCTCCACAAAACACTGAAAACACTTATTCCGCCATCATTTCTCAGGATTTCTGGGCATTTCTTTTTATATATATGACACTGTAGAAGCCTGGCACAATTTGCCTTCTTCGTGCTAATTTTCCTTTATGCATAAAGCTGAACTATTCTAAAATTATAATGCTTTGGGGGAGAAGGATAACTGTAGCGCATGACCATAATACGCTCAGCTTGATGATAACTTTAAGAAGCTGCTTTTTTGTGGGGGGGTGGGGAAAAAAGCTGCCCACTGATATTTTGCCCCCATAGTTCCTTCTCACTACCTTGCAATCTGTCTTCTGGTCTTGCTGCCTCCTGGCTCAAAATTACATACTAATTTGCTTACTGTATATACTCGTGTATAAGCCGAGTTTTTAGCACATTTTTTATGCAGTTTCTGTGGTAAAATTAGGTGATATTTGGCTGATATTCAGGTTGGTTTATACTCTAGTATATACAGTATTTGTTTTGTTAACCTAACATATAATAGATTGCCTTGTGAGTCGATTCATGGATAGGCACACAGGTTGCACAGGTGTGTCAGAGAGAGTAGCATTTACCCATGGATGCACAGAGATGTCACAGAAGATACCTGGTTATTTACCTTTGCTGAAAATATATCCATGGCTGTGGTGGAACACACAGGGGCAACATTATAAAAACACCTTAGGCATAACCAAACAAGTGGGAATGAGTCACTGGGCCTGGGGGACCAGACCATCCTTTCAAGGGAGAACAAGGTCACTTGGCATAACCTAGTCTGTATAGATAATGTTCTATATCCTGCGTTGGTGAATAGCAACTGGGATCTTCCAAGTTCATGACTGGCCATCACACATGCAACTCTGGGTCTCTTCATGGAGGAAAGAAAAGTGAGCAAATCCAAAGACACGTGGCAACACTGATTTCAAAGGACTCCATGGTCAGGCAAACTCAGCCCCCGCAGCCTGGAGACCAGGAGAGCTAGATGGGACTTGACTCCCTTTACAGACTGCGCTGAAAGGGTCACGATAGAAGGTCTTGGATAGAGTGGGGGAAGGTGGGACAAAATGATAAAAGAGATCAGCTGTATTGTTTGGCTAGAGATTGGTGGCATCCCTGAGACTCCTAGGGTCCTCAAGTGCTGGTAATGAACTCACCCCCATGGTTCAGTTTTCAGCCAACCAGTAGACTGGGAGGTACACACTCATTCGTCTAACCAACTGTTTGGCAAAAAAAAAAAAAAGGTAAGGGGGGGGGGCCAGCACAGACAAATGTCAGAAAAGTTAGAAAAGGAGGGAATGAAAATAGTACCCACAGGGAAGGAGTCGAAGAAGTGACCTTTTGTTTGGGGGCTGCAATCAATGACATGAATCAAAGTATATATGTATGAATTGTTGAGTGATCATCTGATTTGGTCTGCAATCACTTACCCAATTCACTGAAAAAAAAAATGAAAGAAAAAAATTGGATAAATCTGACTTGCAACGTGTAACTAAAAATAAATAAAGGAAGAAAGAAAACTGCCCTTCCGTGCTGCCATTATATCAGATCTTTATCTGAAATACTACGACATAACTAGCTTCTCCATAAGCAAGTTTCAAATATGCAAATAATCATCACCCTCATTTTATTCATCTTAAGTGCAGATATCCCCCCTAAAAATAGAATTCACCATAAAGCAAACATATTGTTAGTGGTCAATCAGTAGTTTATGATAAAAACACCATATGTTGAAGAACCATAATGTACGGTGCCAGATGACTGTCTTGAATCAGAGATCAAATGAAGTGTGGGGTGGGTAATAATAATGTGTGAGATGTCCTAATAGGTGGTAGATGCCCTAGTTCAATACTGTTGTTGCTGCTGTCATTTTGTTTTTAAGAACATGGAAATAAAGATTCCCTATGCACTCGAATCTGACGACTGGGTTTTTCCTATCTGCTTTTACTAGGTGACTGATCTTGATGATGAAGTCGGGTCTCCAGCTGAAGAGTTCAAAGCCTTTGCAGCAGACACCGGCATGAACAGGAGCCAATCAGAGTACTGCAATGTGGGCACAAAGACCTACCTGACCAATCACCCGGCTAAAAAGTTTGTTTTTGACTTCATGCGGGTCTTAATAATAGATAATCTCTGCCTCACTCCTGCCAGCAAGCAAACGCCACTAATCGATCTCTTGTTAGAGGTAAAGACAAAGAATTGCATTCATCTCTCTCTGCATTGTTTTCATGCTTAGGACATGAATCGCCAAATAAATTCTGAGCCATCTGCCACCCAGATTTTAAATTCTGAATTGTTTTCTCAAACCCACTGCCTTTGAGTGAATGACAGTTCATGGCTGCCTTCTCTGTGGACAAAGTAGAACTGCTCCATAGGGTTTCCAAGAGTTGTATATGCACAGCACATAATGGGCTATGGAAAGTTTGTATCCCCAGTATGCTTTAGACCTTATGCATTTATTTTCCTTCCTTTACCTCAAGTGTGTCCCTAGTCCAATCTTTTGTTTCCTTCCGCTAGACCAGGCTTCAGCATATTTTTCTTATTGTCGGTACAGGGTCATTACTAAATAGTTGAGGCTTTGCAAGTCATACAGTCTCTGTCACAGCTGTTCATCTCTGCCATTGTAGATGGAATACAGCCATAGACACTACATAAGTGAACAAGCATGGCTGTGTTCCAATAAAGCTTTATCTACAAACGTAGGCAACAGGCCACCATAGTCTGCCAACCACTTCCCTGGACATTTACAGTGGCCTGGCCTTTATAGCACATTCATTCCAT
>NW_022111369.1:34061469-34063149 GCF_000313985.2 Echinops telfairi
TTCTTAAAACTAGATCAGATTCACCTTACTCATTTGAACATGTCTTACTCGGGTCCACTAAAATAAATCACGAATGTAATTTAGTTACCAGCCATGCTAAGCCTATTAACCATGGCCACTATGTTTAATGGGGGCACAGAAATCATCTGTTCCATCAGTAGTCCGTGTGGTGAGCTAAAAAGGATCCCATGTAACACCGCCCTCCTTGGAAAGGGTTTCTAAAGGTGCAAGTAGAGAGAGCATCCAATATCTTAGTGTGTTGTGCCGTTAGGTGCCGCCGCCGAGTCGGTTCCGACTCACAGCCAGCCTGTGCACACAGAGCAGAACACCACCCCTCCTCACACCTTCCTCACAACTGCTCTTCTGTGGGTGCCCCCGCGTGCAGCCACGGCATCAGTGTGTCTTGTGGCGAGCCTTCCTCTTTGTCGCTGCCCTGTTTCTTTCCCAAACATCCTTCTCCGGGGATTGGTCTCTCTTGATAACATGTCCAAAGTCTGTACCGGTGCTATGTACTACATCTTAGTATGTAGGGCAGGAATTTGCAGCATTCTCTGAAAAGTGAAATAATAAGCAGAAGATAGTAGATTAAAGTTTAGAAGAAATAGATGTGACAAAGCATTACTGAGCTAAAAACCGGGTCTTCAAACAGTTCAGTTTTGTCCAGCCCAGTGAAGTCAGAGCAGACCAAAATGTGTCAAAGGTTGGAGTAATGGAACAATAGCCAGAACAGAAAAGGTGAGAAATCAGAACCCTGGAATGGGCAACTTGGAAGTGGCCTGGTGGGCCCTTTCAGGACCCTGATCCAGAGATTCCGACTCGGCCCGTCCAACCATTTGGTTGCTGTGCAGTGTGCATACTGCCCTTGTTTTATATGAAGAAGATGACAGTTCTAACCTGGCATCGACCAGCGTTTCCCTTTCTTGATATTCCAGTACAACCACCGTTTATAAATTCAGGTCTTTCCAGTTTTGCGTTGTTGGCTATGACTGAACCACGAAGAACTGGTTTGAAGCCCTGAAAGGGAGGGGAAAATGCGAAAAATATAGAAGGGATGAATAAGCGTTTCGTAATGCTTAGCAGGCTCTCAACATTTTGTCTAGTTAAGACTTGATAAGCCCTACACAAGGCTCCCTAGCCATTTTGAGTGATACCGGAAGAAAGTTGTTGACTCCAGAGGGGAAAGCCTGAACTCCTTAGATTCTTCTGATCACTCAGCTAGTTGATAAAGTGTTCTCTGGCCTAATTACTATTCATTGTCATAATCATGTCCCTTAAAAATTCTCACTTCCTCTTCAGCCTTTAAAGATGGTGATCTCAGTCTAATTCCAGATGAGAGATAGGCCCTGGCTATAAGTCTTCTACTGACCATTGTACTAATCTATTTGATCTATGCAGAGTAGAAACTATGTCAGGTGACCTTCACATTGTCCTCAGTTGACTCTGGGCCAATCCAAATTCCTAAGCACTACTATTCCTTTACCTGTTCTTTGACTTATATTGCCATTTTTCAACAAAATAAATATGTCATGATGGGAAAGAAAGAGAAATATAATTTAAAGAAAAAGAAGCATCTTTTACAACTTTGATGTATCTGTTAGTTTGAGAATCCTTGGGTTAATGTGTTTGACTTCAAAAGAGAACTCAATTCTTTTTCTTTTCTAAGGTTTCTATTTAATTGTT
>NW_022111369.1:34064535-34088121 GCF_000313985.2 Echinops telfairi
TGGGCTCACAATAAGAACAATTGTGAGGATGGTGGAGGACCAGACCGTGTTTAGATCTATTGTCTGTGTAAGTTGAAACCAACAACATAGTTGGTAGCAATGCTGTCAGAGGGTTGTAGTTTAACTTATTCCAGATCATTTAAAAACCATGTTTGTACAACTGGTATCAAAGGCGCCGTTCACATAGTTCAGCATTCTGTTTCTAAAACCCGAGAGACGATTCCTCTCAGGACAATTTTCGTATATATACCTCCCTCCTGATCCTCTCATGTGCTGCTTTTTATAGAAAACATGCATTTTGTAATCCTTTTTTTCCCATTTTCTCCTTTCTTGGCATAGAGGACACTGAGAGCTAACTTATGTGTTTAATTAGATTTTTTGTTAAAAGGATTTTCCTCCCATTTCACTTGCCCACTAATTAGAATCTCGAGCTTTACCATCTGTTTTTAATGCTTTCTAGTTTATTTTAGTTTCCTTATCTAGTCCCAGAGTTTTCCTGGAAGTGATATATAATAATAGATGGTCACATTGGTATTGAATATTTATAAGGTTAAGAATACTATTTTGGAATGGATTCAAACGAATGTGAGGTCTCACATTTGCTTCCATTTTGTGTTTTCAAACCTTAAGATCAGAAAAATAAGAGAAAGGCTATAGGCACAAGCAGTATATCACTCCTCGTGTGGCATTTCAGTTTCATTTTATCTTTTTGATGCATTTGGGAACATAATTACAGTTTATTGCTTTGTTTGGTTGCTTCTGTTACTAATTCTTCATTTTATCAATTAGGCTTCCCCCGAACGATCTACAAGAACTCAGCAGAAAGAATTTCAGACTTACGTTTTGGACAGCGTGATGGACCATTTGCTTGCTGCTGATGTGTTACTGGGTAATTCTTTGTTTTCTAGACGTACCTGTAATCGCTCTTCTGTGTCCACATCCCGGGGATGTCGCCCCTTTTACATCATCACTGTCCGTGTTTTCTGTGCACTGTCCGACGTGAGTGCTGTTTTCTCCATGTGAGGAAAAGGCTCATGCAGCTCTTCCCTTTGTCTGGAAGATAAACACCCAACAGAATTCCTGGTTGGACAGACACGTGACTGTGTACTCAAGGGTGGTAGGCAGGAAATATCTTACAAATTTTACAGACAGGTTATCTTTTTATGAATACCTAGTAAAATGTACATGAGTTGTGTGGTCCAGCTTCTTACAGTGCACCCTAGGATTTGTGAGCATTGGCTGTGGTACTGCATGTAGATGGAGCCCATTTATTTTCAGTGCTATATTGATGGATAAGTGAAATTAAAAGATGATTGGAAATTTTTCACAAACTTTGATGCTGCCTTATTGAATGTTGTATCATAAAGTATACAAATTCACCCTTTTTAAAAAAACAAACATGGGTGTACATTTGGTAGATTCCCGTGTGAGACGATTACAAAAAAATGCTCACGAACATCTTGCTTGTGTGGAACACGTGCACGAGCGGCCTTCAGGAAGGGTGGGAAACGCCGTCCTCTTTAAGCTCCATTTTCAAATGAACAGTCGAAGCCGCATCATCTGAGTGACAAGGAGCCGTTGCTGTTGGTACCGGGGAGTAGGATTGTTGGCTCACAGGTCCGTCGTTTTTAGACTAGCTTCTAGGACTTGGAGTCAGATCCTATTAAAATAACCTTTCTCCTGTGTGTAGGTAAAGACACAACCTTGCTGTGTTTACAAGGGGCACCAACATTTATATGTAAGACAAAGATGGGATTTAAAGGAGAAAGGAAAGGAGTGGTTGACTGTTTGCTCGCTGAGCTCCTCGTGATGGACGCTAAGACGCATGAAGCCTCGGGCTATCAAATGGTCGTTTTGCTTCTGAAGTGACCTTGCCGGGAAACTCAATGTGCTGTTTCAGAATGCTAACTGTGCCCCCTGAAAGCAGGTGGTTCAGTAACTCTTTCATATTTTTTTGATCAACTGGAAGGAGTCCCACTGTATAAAAGCCAAGATGAAAACTTTTGCTTAAAGAGGTGAAGTTTGAGTCAGGTAGAAATGATAGAAATTATCATTCAATTGAGGCTCCAGAGTTTCCTTAGGAAGGAGGGGTGATAGTATGATGTTAGAGTAGCTTTTAGAGACAGTACTAGTAGATGCTATATAGAGAAGCATCAAGGCCTCACTGACTATTTTTGACTTTTTTTTTTTCTGAAGTTCTTCTGCCTACGTTCCTTCATTGATACGGAAGGTGTAGTTTTATTTTGCCCTTTATTAACCAGCCAGGACCTGTTTGCATAGACTATCATAAAGCATTGTACCGATCCACAGCTTGGTTTTGTTCGTTTTTCAGTCTTCGTATTTAGGACATTTTTTTGGACTAAAATACATGGATGCTCATTTACACACATCTAAAAGTTTAAGTGACTGAATTCTGAACAGAATAAAATGAGGGTTAGATACAGGACACAAAATTCAATAACCCTGGGGGAGGGGGTGGATAAGGAGCTGATACCAAGGGTTCAAGTAGAAAGAAAATGTTTTGAGAAGGATGATGGCAACAAATGTACAAATGTACTTGACACAGTGGATGGATGGATGGATTGTGATAAGCATTGAACGAGCCCCCAATAAAATGATTTCAAAAAAAGGAAAAAGAATCTAACTGCCATCTGGTCAGTGTTGACTCAATAGCCACCCTGTAGGACAGGCTAGAACTGCCCCTGTGAGTTTTCCCAGGCTGGAACTCTACGGGAGTAGACAGCCTCATCTTTCTCCCTTGGAGCAGCTGGTGATTTCGCACTGCTAACCTTGTAGTTAACATCCCAATGAGTACCCACTACACCACTAGGGCTTCTACAGTAGCCCTAAGTTGCCTGTTACTGGGTAACTTCAAAAGCAAAAGGATTGAACCAAAGTCCACTGACTTCCTTCTCCACGACCTTGGGGTCAGAGTCCTCCTCCTCCTTTCTCACTAGAGTCTTACAGGCTGAAGTCCAAAGGAGTAAACACATCAGTTCCTTTAATCTGCAGCAGGTGTGTTTAAAGTTCAGTCACCTAATGGGTTTCTCCACCAGGATCCTCTGGGGTAGCCTATATAGTGTGCTCTGCACCTCAGGAAGACCATCTAAGATCAGGTAGCATATAGTCTGGGTCTTGGATCACCAAGGACTGAAAAGACACTTGGTTAAAAATGCATAAATAGCCATATAATATGGGGAAGATTCTCCCGTATAAGTAATATCAAGTGTTTTCTCCAAGCCTCTGCTACCCCTCATCCCCAACAGAAATATGAAATCCTCTTAGAGACAGACGGAGCCACCACCACCCTTGGTCGTCAGTCTCCGCTGAAGGGCACTGAACACCAGTGTAGGCATGTCCACTCAATTAGAGATGTCACGGGGCTTGCCGCCTGGCACTGACTATTCAGCCCTCTCCATAGCATGGTTTTGGATTGCAGCTGAATTCATAACCACCATGCCACCAGGGGTTCCTCCAGAGCATGTTTTAACCTGCATAGGTAGCCCTTCCACTTCCCATGGTTTCTGTCCATGAACATCATTTTCTAACAGTAATTGCTAAGAGCTCGTGGGTCTGTTTTTCTCAATGTACTAAATGTAGTCGCTTCCCTGATTTGTTTGAGGATGTGGTTTGATGCTAGTTGATATCCATGTTCTTAGATTTTTTTTCCTCCTGGAATGTAGGAGAAGATGCGTCTCTGCCTATCACCAGTGGAGGAAGCTACCAGGTATTGGTGAACAATGTGTTCTATTTCACACAACGTGTGGTGGACAAGCTTTGGCAAGGCATGTTCAACAAAGAATCTAAACTTCTTATAGAGTTTATCATTCAACTAATTGCACAGGTAATTCATGGTCACTGTTAGTTATACATTACATGTTTTCCTTCTGAAAAAAGTTCCCTAATTGTGTCACAATTGTTGGAAATGAGTGTAACTAATAAAATATACTGTAAAGCTGAGTTTCTTAGTAGAAGGGAATTTAAAAACACAGGCCTTTAGCCTCCCCAACTCTTACTAGTGACCTGGTGACTTTTAAACGTGCTGAATTCCCTCAAGCTCGGGTCATGCCCTCCCACAGCTATGATTGCGCTTTACTAGCTACTAGACTTCCATCTTTTGGGTTGAAATACCCATGTGATCGGTTTGTGCAGGAGTGCATCAGTGTATAAGAGTGTACAGAGTGTGAACAGGGGGATATGGATGGGTCAAAAGTATAGCCACTAGGGTCCAGTTCACTCAGACACAGATTATTCCAAACATATATGTTTAAATATTGCTCTCTGATTCATGAATGGATGCAAATAAGTTGTTTTGTTTTGTTTTTTCAGTCATGTTTTTAGTCTCATTAGTATATCTGCTAAAAAAAATTAGAAGTAGATCTAAACATGGCTTAGACTGCCAAGGGCATCTCCTAGGCCAGTCTACCTCAGGTCTAGAAACCAGCTCTGAAGGACAGAGAGACTTTGTGGGGAGGGATTTTTCAAATGGCAGTCTTGATAGAGATTTTCTCAAAGGCCACAGGAACACCATCGGGACTTTTCAGAGAGAAATTTTTAGAAAATTGAAAGTTTTTAGAAAATTTTCTTGGTGAGAAAATGTCCAGCAGAGTTGTTTGTACTACAGGAATTGTTTTGTTTTCTATCGTGGCAATACACTGCTCATTCTTTGAGGTCGTAGCAATGGCTGCCCTGGGAAAATGTCGTGGGGAACCTTAACCCATATCCCCTATAGCCCGGATCTTACCCCTTCACATTTCTCTTTGTTCTTGAAACTCAATGAATATTTTAAGGGAACATGATTTGAGACCCTCGGGATTGCCAAAACTGCCGGGGAGTTTTGTTGTTGTAACCAACAGAAAATATAACTGTATTATGACTTCCACATCTGAAGAGTAATAATACTGTACCGAAAATGCTCGTTTAAACACACATTTCATAGCAGGTTAGTAATAATACAATTTGAGCCATGCATAGAAAAGCATGGATCAGAGTTGAATCAGTATGTGAGATGACTGCTTAAGTTTCATTTCTGCCTCTCCCAGTAGGCTTCTGTCTGGTCTTAGCGCTAATCTTTGACTTTTTGGCTTTCCCTACTTGAACTCTGTTCAAGTTAGCCCAACATTCCATGAGGCTGACATTGTGAGACGCTGACTTAGGGCACTGAGACTCCTCTGCAAGGGCTGCCTTGTCTATGAGCCAATTCGGGATGCTCTAACCTCATCACTAGAGCTGCTCTGTGTTAATAGCCTTCTTGTTCAATCCTCCTTTTACGTGACCTCCAGAGAGGCAAAGACCTCCTTTGCTTTAGCTCCTGTTATTCTGACTGCCCCTTTTGTTCCCAAGCACACTTCTGTGGAAATGCTTTGGTACTTCCGCCCACTCATTCATGGAGCACCCCCGTGTGCCAGCCTCCAGCAGAAGTGATACTGTTCTTTCCACACGAATCTTGACTCCACACGAATATAAAGGCAGATTTATAAAGCACTCGACATGCTCTCACCTGCTCTGAGGGACTTGGCAAAACTGGTGTAAATCAAAGAGCCCCAAATTCTCTGAGGATGGGCCAGAGAGATGGAGATCGTGCCTTTAGAAAGAAGTGTCTGTCGATCTCCACAGCAAAGTAATTCATTGCCATCAAGTCGGCTCTCACTCATGGCGACTGTGGAACAAGCCAGAACTGCCGCCCCTGTGGGTTTCCTCGATGATAACTCTTTGCGGGACTAGAGAGCCCCGTCTTTCTCCTGCAGCGAGACTAGTATATTCAATGTTACTGCCGTGGTGTTCAGCTGCCGACCCTTTGGTGACCAGCTTCCCATCACCACGGTGCCACATTGGAAATAGCCCCTTTAGAAGGATGGAGACTTAGATGGAGGCTATATTCTTCAACAGTCGCTTCACATTCTGATATGCAGTTTTAATAACAGTGTCTTGTGATTTTGCAGCAATACTTTTAGATTTACCCTCATATTATAGGACGATTCTCTTCTTATAAACTTAAGCTTTCCAAAGTCCTTTCTTATCCATCTTCCTTTGGACATGCCGCTGTTAGTGTGTGTTTTTGATGCCATTGGCTTTGGAATATTGGCCTGTTTCATCTTAATTCAGCTCAAAATGTGGAAAACAGAAAGTGCTATTGCTGTGTTTTCTTAGGGTTTCCTCATATCACCGAAGAATATTTTAAAAGATAAATTTGTTTTTAAACCAAAAAGGAATTATTAAGTGAGAGCATGGAACTAGAATAGAACGCCCCCTCCCCTTTTTTTTCCTTTACAACACTTTATTTAAAAAAATCAATTTATTGGGGGCTCGTACATCTCTTATTACAATCTATACATCCATCCGCACCGCCCTCCCTTTTTTCCCCTCCATCTCACATTGCAGGTAACTTTTCCCCAGCAGGTTTGAACAGAGGTGATTCCCCCAGACCAAGTGTCTGTGCTTGGAGAAATGTTTCTCAGTGTTCCTCTGTGAGGCTGCTCTACCGCAGCAGGGTTAATGTCTCCCCTCCCAACTGAATACCCTCTCGGTATTGCTACGGAACACTTGTCTCAGTAATGGTACTTCTGTGCCTCGTGGTTTTGAGTTCACAGTACCAAGAGCTTTATAGCTTTCAGCTGAGTGTCCTTAGCACCTAGCATGGCACAAGGTGCACAAGCAACCCAATAGAAGCACGCGATTGAACGAGCAGCAGGTCTGAGTCTTCCTTTACTGAACATATGACTAAATCAAGTATCTTTCCTATTTTCAGTCAAAACGAAGATCCCAGGGGCTGTCCCTGGATGCGGTTTATCACTGCCTGAATAGGACCATCCTCTACCAGTTCTCCCGGGCGCACAAAACCGTGCCCCAGCAAGTAGCTCTCCTGGATTCCCTGCGGGTCCTCACGGTCAACAGGAACTTGATCCTGGGGCCGGGGAACCATGACCAGGAGTTCATCAGCTGTCTGGCCCACTGCTTGATTAACCTACATGTCGGCAGGTAAAGCCACGTGAAGTGTGCCCCGGTGACGACTCTCACCAGACCACTTGCTTCGACCACGCCGGTTCTGACGTTTCTCTTGTTCTTTCACCTGGTTTATTTCACACTTCATAGGGAAACGCGAGGCAAGGATTGCATTTTCCCCCCTAAAAGAATGATGGTTTGTTCCCCTTTGTTTTACTTTTCTGTATCATTTAAATTTTCCACAATGGCCCATATACATTCAAAACGGAAATTTCTTCTTAAATGAAATGCACTGTGGTGGGTTGAGAGAGCAGGTGCTCGGCACATCATGAAATTAGTGCTTTTCCACTAATTGCCCTGACAGATAGTTCTTGGGGGTCTGCTCGAGGCCAGGCCTTACATTAGGGGCGGGGAGTAAGAGGTGGGTGAGACCCACCCTGTGCCCCTTCCCTTGGAACCTGCAGCTGAGGAGAGAAGACAGAAAACTACTCAGGCGTGGCAGCGCGTGCTTTGGCACACGAGACCAGGGCCACTGACAAGGAGGAAAGAGCCCCTGGGGTTGAAACTTGACACTTGAGTGAGGAGAAGTTGAACCCCGTCAAGAGGATGGGGAGGAGTGTGCCATTGGAAGAGAAAGCAACATCTGCGCTTGCTCAGAGGGAGAAACCGTGTGGCACATTTAGGCAATGGCAATTGTTACCCTGCCACTGGAGCCAAGGCCAGGGAGGTCTGAGACTTGGGCCGCGGTGTCTAAGGTACCGAGTGCTGCTGTAACAGAAATGCCGCAAGTGAACGTCTCACAAACAGAAACTTCTTTTCTCACAGTTCACGAGGCCACCGGTGCAAGCTCAGGTTCTGGGTCTCGATCTGTAACTTAAGAACTTTTAAAAAATTTTTGTAAAACACTGATCATTTTAATTTTACAAAAAATTTCACAAACAACTGTTACACAGTATAATGGGTATCTGGAATGAATAGGTTATTCGTGGAAATATTATTTTAAATTAAAATCAGGGTCTCATTTTAAAGCAGGCACCTCTGGCTAATGAAGAGAAAAACACATTCTGCTGTGCTGGGACTCAGGCAGTGGGGCATCTAGCTTCCCACATGCACTCACCCAGATTCGCTCCATCTGTCTGTCTGTCTCGGGATGGGGCGCGGGCTGGAGACCCATTCACTCTGTGATGTCAGCCTTTGCAGCCACTAGGCAGGAATGACGGATTTCGGTTGAACGTGATACTGAAAGTACAGCTGAATGTACCTTTCGCTGTATGACTTCAGATCTTGAGGTTATACTGTTGTAAGTTGTTCGAGTTGGCAGTGACTCCGTAGCAACTGGCAAAAATAACGTCACGGTGGGCATCTTAATGTTTAAGACGCTCTTTTTATTATCGTAGTTTAATCTCACAGTTACAAAAAGTTAGTGGAACTAAGAATAGTCTTCTAATGCAAGGATAGCTGTGACTCATGGCAACTTCGTTCACGACAGAGCCAAACGTGACCTGGTCCTGGACCACTGTGACGCCAGGGGGCTCCGATCAATGGACCCCATAGCGGTGCCAAGGCTGCAAACACTGCCAGGAGAGGGCAGCCTCGTGTATCCTGCTCGTTAAAAGCTAACTCTGGCCTTGGTGGGCAGCCAGTGCCTAAGTGCCCAGCACCACCCCTGTCCATGATGCTACCCAAAACCACACTCATGCGATCGAGTCGAGCCAACTCCCAGCTTCCCCAAGAGCGGGCTACAGCCGCCCCTGTGAGATGCTGAGGCTGTCACTCTGCACGGGAGTAGAGAGCCGTGTCTTTAGACAGGAAGGTTTGTGAGACAGACCACGCCCATAAAATGGCCTGTTCATGGGCCATTCTGAGTTGAGTGCCTGCTGTCCATCAGCTTGCCGGGAAGGAGAGTTGGTGGCCGAGCCAGCAGCATAATACTCCATTGTAGTCTGTGGCCATCGCCTCCTGCACGTCGTTTAAACTGACTGACTTTTTCAGCCACGTGGATGGATTTGGACTGGAAGCAGAAGCCCGCATGACTACGTGGCACGTCATGATCCCCTCCGACATTGAACCAGATGGTGGTTACAGCCAAGACGTTAGCGAAGGTAATCCTCTCCAGTGTGCCTTGCTTGGAGTTCTTATTAGCTGCACTCTTTCATTTCTAGTTTTTAAGGTTGAAACCAAAAAATGGCATCAGAAATTTCCAACGTCAAGTACCATTTTCTGGTAAGCCGCACCAATGCACGTACAGAATTGCCTAGGAAAGACTTCCTGGGTCCGCCAAAATGGTTACATCACTCACCGCATTTCATAACGATGCTGAGACACCCGGCGATGTTTGCATTTACACAACGGGTAATGCGGCGTTTGTTTCTGCCCGAGCAGCAGGTACTACCTGATACTGAACATCCCCACCTGCTGCCATCAAGTCAGTTCCAACCCATAGCAGCCTATAGAGTAGTGGTTCTCAACCTGTGGGTCGCAACCCCTTTGGGGGCTGAATGTCCCTTTCACAGGGGTCGTCCGATTCATAAGAGTAGCAGAATTACAGTTATGAAGTAGCAACAAAAATACTTTTTATGGTTGGGGGTCACCACAACATGAGGAACTGTAGTAAAGGGTTGTGGCATAGGAAGGTTGAGAACCACTGCTATAGGTGGTTTCCAAAGATCGTAACTCTTTACTGGTGCACAGACAGTCCATCTTCCTCTCGTGGAGTGGTTAGTGGATGGCTGTGGACCTTGCAGTTAGTGGCCCAACCTGTAACCCACAGCACCACCTGGGCTCCTTGGCACTGAACATAAAGACACCTTAAGTCATTGGTGTGCTGGGCATGACACACGAGAGGCACATATTTCATGAGACACGTTGTCCTTTTTATTCCATTGTTTTGTCATCTGATTTTCCTGTTGAGTCTGTATATTTGAGGATTAAAGTCTGTGGCTAGATTGAGCTCTTATTTCCACATTGATCAGTGGAAAGGATTAGATCATTAGGGAATGAGACATATACAACTTTTTCATATGGTTTCATCCTTTAGAGTTCTAGCACTTAATTCTTGTATGCATTCTTTCATGTACCCATTAACTTATTCTTACTATATTCCCCACCCCCGGTTATTTGAAGCTCAGAACTGTGAATGCAGTTGTTATTCTATGAATGCAGAGAGAGTTTCAAAAGGTTCATGAAAAAATGTCATTATCATTTCATTCTAATTTTTTCACAAACTTTTGGACGCTCCTTCAAATTTTTGCTCCCAAATAATTGGCAGTCTTGAACAATGATTTTCACAGCAATGGTCTCCAACTAGCAATATTACATAATTAGAAACTTAGTAAAAATGCACCTTCTTTGGCCCTGCCCAGTTCTACGGAATCAGAAATTCTGTAAGTGAAACCAGCAATCTGGTCGAACCAGCTCTCCCGGAGACTCCCTAGCCTGTTTACGTTTGGCTGGTCTTCAACAAGACGCAGACACATTATCTAGTTCTCAGCAAGCAAGATCATATTTAATAGTCAAAACCCCTCTTAAAACATTTGATTTTTATATTTTTCCTTTCACACAAACACAAAATTTTAAGAGCAACTGTTGGTCTTTATTCATCTTAAATGTTGATTTCCTATGTTATACCAAACAAAATAGGTAATGAAATGTGCATAAGATTTCATATTTTAAATTAAAATCCAGTTTTTCTTACTGAGTTAAACTGTTATGCTTTCTAATTTTCTAAGTAGGCACCCCCATTGTTGATTATCTGGGCAGTCCTTTACAGCAACGTGGCCATATGATATGAAGTGTTATTTGACTAGTCGGTGTACACTTGAAAGTCCTGAATGCAAGACATAAAGAAATTAAAAATGTGCTTTCTATTGTATTTGTGATCATTTGCTTGTTCTTTCTTGCTTGTCTTTGTTTGTTCATCTCCCAAGGACGTCAGCTTCTCATCAAAGCTGTCAACAGAGTTTGGACTGAACTGATCCACAGTAAGAAACAAGCCTTGGAAGAACTTTTCAAAGTCAGCCTGCCGGTGAATGAGCGGGGCCATGTGGACATCGCTGTAGCAAGGCCCCTAATAGAAGAGGCTGGATTGAAGTGCTGGCAGAACCACCTGGGTAAGGAGGCCTATGGAGAGCAGGCGAGCGGGAGGCCGCTGTGCTGCTGTGTTCTATGAGCGCACGTTCACCATATAATGACCTTGTCCCTAGAATACGCTACTGGGATGGAAGTAGCGGTGAAAACCGATCCAACATTCTAGAATGATTATGCTGAGCTTGACTGCCATTAACTCAAAGGTGTGTTACACATCAGGCAGAGATGCATGTGGAGAGCTTTGTGAGAAAATGGAATTAAAAGGCAATGGAATTTTTCCACGAATTTTTCCAAGCTCCTGTTGTGTGGCTGGCCGCTTTCCTCTTGGCTCTGGGTCCACCACGTTTGAATGGGTAAATCTGAAGTCCACAGAGCCCTGAAGACCCAGGGGCTCCTTTGTCGGTTTGTTTGCTTATTAATTAAGTACCAATATTCACTCGGTAGCAAAACCTAATTAAACTTTATATATTCTACTTGGCGTAAATGTTCATGCCTTTTGCATCAGAAATATGAATGTGTTAATTATGATTTGTCACCCTAGACACTCTGTTAATGTTGTATGATAAGAAGTTTACATACCATGTCCCCTTTTTAAAATCCAGAACATACTGAATTCCAAAGTTTACACAGCACCAAAGGTTTGGAATAAGAGCACCAAATTTGGAGGTTAGGGATTGTGAACCATTATTAACATAATACCGTTATGTAACATAATGAGATATGTGCTTAATACATAAATATTATTAAGAAATTAAGTAAATTTGCATATTTTTGTAGTGGTGGGAAACTTCAACCAAATATAGGTTCTGAGGGTACAGTGACCTGGAGCCAGCCTTCCAGAATCAATAAGTGAATTTGTACTATCTGAGGAGCAACTAACACCTGACTCTGATCTAAGAAAACTACTATCTGCTTTTGATAATTACAGAAATGTGGTTTGTGGCCATGATAGGAAAGTAGGAAAAGTAAGGTGAGTACATGTATGGAGAAGTTTTGAAATGATCTAAATTTCACCCCATAGCCCACGAAAAGAAGTGTGTGAGTCGAGGAGAAGCTTTAGTGCCCACCACGCAGTCCAAATTGTCCCGGGTCAGCAGTGGCTTCGGTCTGTCCAAGTTAACAGGATCAAGAAGGAATCGCAAGGAGAGTGGTCTTAATAAGCACAGTCTTTCTACCCAGGTACTGTGTTTCCTGTCATTGCTGATCTTAGACATTTCTGGGTCTAGTTTTGGTTATAGTACTTTGTATAATACACTTAACATATCCAGGCAGATGGCTTGAAATAGAACTTTTCAGTATTTTCCCTTTAGAAGAAAGAGAGAAGCATCCCAGACTATGGGAATCTCACTCTCTCTCATCTCTCTCTCTCTCTATAAAATTGCCTTATAAGAGTTGTCTAGTTTTATAATTGGATGTGATTGAATTTGAGATTCAGAAACTGATGATCAGATGATAGGTAAACATCCCCCAGTTTTTCCTACTTCTAATATTATGGATATTATCATTGTACATGGAATAAATTTTAAAAATATAGCAGAACAAATGTACTTGATTTTTTCCATTAATCTTCATGTAGCCTATACTTGTGTTTGTTTTATTTTTGTAAGACAGCTACCTATCCCATTAACATATTCCTCGCCGTACTTCCTGGATTTTAATGGCAGCTATGAAAAAGTCTGAGAGAGCTTGTGTATATCAGTCACCCCCTGTGTCACAAGTTGAGTTCCCTAGAAGGCAAACAATGAGGGGAAGCTTAGTGTGCGGGGTGTTTATTAGAGGAGGGTGCCTTTGGGGTCAATCCCTGTGGAAGGGAGAGAAAGGAAACCGCATGGAGCACAGGGAAATGCCGAGGGGAAACAGGCCTCGGTAGTGATGGCCTCAGCTGACCTTAGTGGATTGGAGCTCTGGAACCAAAATGGCCTGTCACCTTTGGCGAAATCGCCGAACTTCCATGTTGGCACCATCAATCAGCTGCTAGATGTGAGGCAGACAATGACCTGAAGCTAAAGCAAGTGGCTGATGACCTTCCAGGAAGGTGAGGTCGCAAGCTCTACCTGAGAGGGCCATTTGAAGGGCTGTGGCTCCGTGTCCATCACTCTGGGCCTCAGCATCTTGCGATAGCCAGTCCTCTTATTGTTGCTCTGGGTTGTCCCTGTAGTGGGCACTTTTAACGAATTGATGAGCTTTACTTTTAAAGCTAACTTAACCTAGTCTTCTAGCAAACCCATGAGAGAGTAAAGATTGTTTTTCTCTCCAATGTTAGGAGATTTCACAGTGGATGTTTACACATATTGCTGTTGTTCGTGACTTGGTAGACACACAATATAAGGAGCATCAAGAGGTAAGAATTCCTAATAAAAATTATTTGATTTGCATTCCTGCGATGAGTTACAATGGGGCTTCTTTAGCACATGTCTGCCCATTTTAAGGACAAGTTGCTGAATTGGATTTTGTTAGGTGGGGCTTGTAAATCATCCTTACCAACATCTATTTCAACACCTACTGATTTTTTAAGATAAAAGAATCTGTATCTCCTGTAGACAAACTTCGTTAAAAGCCAACAAGCTAGAAACCAGTTGCAACTATATACTATTAACATTCCCAACTAGCATGTTGCTACACGTCTTTTCAATCAAAGTAAAAACACCAGGGTCATTCTTGTCTTTCAGACCTAACAAGTACACTGAAAATTACAAGTTCCATTTTATTTTAGGTGCTTCGTGACTATATCTGCAAAAAAAAAAAAATTCATAAAACCTCCTCCACTTAATCAACACCTTAGTCATTTTTTTTCTCCAAAGCACTACCTTAAATCTCCTAAACACTTCTGAACTGCTAATATATTTTTTTTAATGATGGATCATTACTTGCTATATAGGGTTTTTTTTTCCCTCCAGAAACACAACAGTAACTACTGTGTTACCATGTAACTGCATGGTTATTTATCCAATAAAATTTATGATTAGTTGTGTAAGGAGATCTTTAGATTTACATTGGATGCTTATATCATTGGAATGTTCTACATCATGCCACTTGTCCACGTGCAGGCATTTACCCCAAGTGATAAGTACAATGATTCAGTTAACTTGGAGTTATCTGAGTAGCCAACAGGAAATACTTTTTCTGTGATCTTTTTTTATATGAATCAATTACCTACTCGAGATGCATATTTATGGCCTTACCTAAAATATTTGGCCATGTTTACCAAGCGTACCAGTGATCTAATGTGTTAGGAATATTCCTTGATCTGTTTTCATGGACTTTCCCAAATGCATGTACTAGTACTTGTCGCACAGTAATGGGGTGTGTGTTAGGCTGGGTCGTCTAGAGCCGGGGTGTCAAACTGGCGGCCCCCAAGGTAATTTTTTGTGACCCACGATGCTCTGAAATAAAATGTAACAAGGGAATTGTGTGTACGGTATTGCCTCGTTCTCCCCTAAGCGCTATTTTCTTCATAACAATTTTTTTCTATTTCCATTTTATTTCAGAGCGTCATGGGCCACAAAAATTACCTTGGGCCACAGGCCACCAGTTTGACACCCCTGGTCTAGAGAAACAAATCCAGTGACACTCATATATTTCTAAGAAAGAGCTTTCCATCAAGAAGTAATTGTACATTGAGAAACCATCCTAGTCTAAGGTGACCAGACGTCCCGCTTTTGGCGGGACAGTCCCTATTTTTAACAATTTGTCCCGTGTCCTGCAGCGTTTTTAAAAAGTCCCGATTTTTGGAAAGAATGCACAGCAAGCTGGGGTATACAGTTTTCGGCTGCCATGTGGCTATTTCACCAGGATATGAGTGTTATCAATGGTGTCCTGCTGGTGTCCCGCTTTACCAATGTTAACATCTGGTCACCTTATCCTAGTCCACAAGTCCCTCACACAGTCACATGTAGTGATGCAGAAGGCACGGAGATCACAGGCTGGTGTGTGCAGAGTCGTGTGGATCCAATGGTGGTGGTAACATGCCGGGGCTCTGGCAGCAGTCAGGCCAGCATGTAAGACAGTGAAGGCAGGGAGAGGAGGGGAGGGTCCCAGGACCCCACTTATGAGAAGGTCCTGCCCACAGGAGGCACCACCAGGCTGTGACCTGGTTGACAAGTTGAATTCCACCCCTCTACTTTTATATATCTTCAAGTTGACTGAAATTGTGTAGCTACCATAGGGTGGAAGGATTTCTCCTTAAAATGCCATGTTTATTTATTAATATACATTGAAATAACCATTTTGATACATCTTCATCTGTACTATTAGTGTCTTTCCTATATCCAGAACAACAGAATTTCTCCAACTCTGACTATATTTTGTACTCTGCCGTGTATGCATCTGTCATTTGCTCGTTGCTAAAATAATCACTTTCTTGTATCACCTCGATAATTTCCTCATTCTCACAAAATGTGCAGCTTACCTTAACCATGATATGATTTGCATGCGTGTCTAAGCATGAACTTGATTTTTAAGTTATCTGTGGATGTTTCATTGTTGGTCCTACCTTTGCGTGAACACCAACATGCAGTCTCTACCCCCAGCGTCAGCAGAATGCTCTGAAATATGTGACAGAGGAGTGGTGTCAAATCGAGTATGAACTGCTGCGTGAGCGAGGACTGTGGGGTCCTCCCATTGGCTCCCATCTAGACAAATGGATGTTGGAGATGACAGAAGGGCCATGCAGGATGAGGAAAAAAATGGTGCGAAATGATATGTTTTATAACCATTACCCTTATGTACCGGAAACGGAACAAGAGACGAACGTGGCGGTGAGTACGTGGAGCTAAATGTTTGCCCCAGCCCTTGCGAGTTTTCCTTCTCACCGTGAGTGCTCTTCCTTATGAGGTCAGCCAACCAGAACCGCTAACGCAGGAGATTCACCAAGCTGTATATTACATTGATCGTCAGAATGTGTGTGAAAAGATAAGATGAGCAGTATCCCAGGGGGGGGGCATGGTAGCAAAGTGGTTCAGATCACAGACTCTGGAGCCAGACTGCCCAGGTTCTAATCTTGGCTCTACCACAGGTCCTTTAAACTTCTTAGCTCCACTTTCTTTTCACCGCCTAGGGCTGTTCAGGTAGAAGTAGTTAAAATTAGTAACTTACGTAGATTAGTATTGGGTCCAATATAAGCACTACATAAGTAAACCTTCATGAATAAAATAAATGTGGACACTACGAGATATTCTTTGAAGAAATGTAGAGAACAATGAAGACTCTAAGCATGTTCCCATTCATATTGAGAGCCTTTGTCAAAGACTCTACAGATTAAGCCAAGCAGTGTTTGCCCTTAAATTCTCTTTTATTCAAGTAAACAATTTATCTTTCCCCAAAGCCATCATTCAAACGTTTTGCCCAGGAGTGTGCCATTGTGCACAAAACTGGAAACATGTTGTCTAAGCTGGGCATGGCCCACAGAGTCAGGTTTTGCTGTTTCTTAAAGTCTAGGAGCACATCATCTAGAAGAGAAGAAACTACAGGTTCATTTCATTCTTAAAAATCTTCACAGCACTGTCTCCGTAGTAATGCAACTTTCATGGCCAGCATTCCCCTTGCCTCCAGAGCCAGTGTTCTTTTCCTGAGAAAGCCGCGTGTCGTGTCACCCCTGTTGGACGGGAGAAGGCATCTCCCAGGTTGTGCAATAGAAGGGCTTCATGCCATCAATGGGAGCGACAAGTATCATTGTAGAGCAGTGGTTCTCAGCCTTCCCAATGCTCTGATCCTCTAAGACCGTTCCTTATGTGGGGGTGACCCCCAACCATAAAATTATTTTCGTTGCTACTTCATAACTGTAACTTTGCTCCTGCTATGAATTATCTGGTATGCAGGATGTATTAGGTGACCTTTGTGAAAGGGTCATTTGACCCCCAAAGGGGTCGCAACCCACAGGTTGAGAACCGCTGTTTTAAACGCTCAGTTAAGCACATTATAAGAGGTTTGAAAGCAGGTAAAATTCATTTTAATCACTCATGGAAATTAATACACCCAAATTATTAGTTCAAAGTGTGGCCAAGAATAAAAACATTTATATTCTAGAATATATATATATATATATATATTTTTTTTTTTTTTTTTTTACTCGAATCTTTGAAAGCCAGTGACTACTTGGCCCAGCATGTCTCCGTTCAGACTGGACACTTTGGAGAGGCGTAGTGGCCATGTGTGGCCCGTGTCTGACATGACCGGATAGTGCCATTCTATAGGATTCAATTTTTTTAGTTGAGTGTTTTCATGATTTTTCTTTTAAAGATGTGTACCCCTTTTTTGATAAATGTAAAGTTCTCGTGCCTCCCTTTGATCATTGAATTTTCAAAACAGAATTAATATCATGACATTTGTAGAAAGAATATCATTTAGGAAAGCTTGTAAATTCACAATGTCTGTTAGTGAAAAAAGATATTTATTGTGAAGAAACTGTTGGTCTTACACAATTCTTATCTTACGATTTCTGGCTTCATTTCTGTCACCAAGTCTGTATTTTCCAACTACTGAGCCTTCCTCTCTGTTTTCAATTTAGCATTCCAATCGCCAGTAATTACCAATGCATCCTGATTGTTTGACCAATTTCAGACTAAAGTTGTTAAAATTCTTTCATTTCTCTTCACTAACTTTAATGGTTGGTGTGTAAATTTGATGAATAGTTACGTTAACTAGATTTCTTTGTGTCCATATAGCTATTACCCAATCACAGACAACACTGTATTTCAATACAGATCCTGAACTGTTCCTTTGACAATGAATGCGACAATCAGTATTCTTCTTTAATTTGTCATCCCTTGCTGAGTAAGCCGTATGGTTGTCCAACTCAAAAGTCCAGCAGCGTTCATTCCAGCTCACTAATGTTGCCAACCACAAGGCCAGCGGTTTGAACCCAACCGTCACGGGAGGTGGGGGGTGGGGGGTGGGGGATGAGGCTATCTACTCCTGTAAAGATTTGAAGTCCATGCTCTAGTGTCACTGTGAATCAGCCTTGCCTCAGTGGCAGTGAGAATGCGTCAGATGTCTAACTTTACATGTGCTAGGCCCTGCTGACAGCTTAACAGTTTCTTCAGACATTCCCTTTCCCAATTATTAATGCATGTTTGCAGCTGTTTCTTCTCATTTTGAGTCCTGCCCACCAGTAAATGAAGTCCCAAAAGCTTTCCTTCCCCCGCATCATTAAGGTCAACTTTCCTTGAGGGAGGAACTTTACCCCCGACATGTTGTGAGTGCCTTCTGACACTCATATTCCACCAGTGTACCTGGCAAAGTTCCACTGTTAACACAGGTTCTCAGTAGCTGCTGGCTCAGAGGTAAGCAGCCTGTTTCTGCCTGGTCTCTTCTTAGTCCAGAAACTTCAGTGTAACCTGCTCACCATGGGTGACCCTGCTAGTGTTTTAAATACCAGTCACATCACAACATCCTTAAGCCACCACACTATAGCAAACTGACAGGTGAGTGGTAGAACCATAACTTTAAGCACTAAAATTCCAATACAGGAGCACTAGGTAAAGATATCCGTTTGCCTTTTTACAGCCTTTTGCCCACACCTGTTGTTATAATATCGCCTTAGCAACATATTCTCTAATTACGGACCTATCTTCCAGATAAATAATCAAGAATTACGGTCTATATAATTTTATATTTCTTACTGTATTTTTTATACTAAGCACATACACTTACATAAACTGTTACTGAGCCAGATATTCATTTCACAGAATCCATTCAAGAACACAGACATGTAAAATAAACCACTCTCAATTAAGTATATTTCCAAATCATTCATTCATTGAGGTTTGCATTTGTGTCATTTCTCCAATAATAATAATAAATACTAATACTATCTCTCTCTCTTCTGAATTAGCAGCTCTGTTTGACAAATGTGGACCTATTTTACAAACGGGCCCCACTAGGCACTGTTTCATTCTGGGGCGCACACAATCACTGTACATCAGAACCGACTCGACGGTACCGAACAACACCCAGGTGTCACAATTTAGTGATCATTTTTAAAATAGATGGGAGCCATGGTACTACAATTCGGTAACATGTATCCTTGGAGTCTCTCAGTAAAATCAGAACCTTAGATGCTCAATTACTCCATGAGGGAATATGTATTAAACCAGTGGTACATAGCATGTTTTGCAAAGAAACTATAAGAATAGACATAAAACAAACTGCCTATATTTTGGTTCGAGGCCCTGTGAAAGATATGCCAAAAAACTCACTGCCATTGAGTTGACACCTACTCATAACATTCCTATAGGACAGAATAAAATGACCCCTATGGGTTTCCAAGGCCAGGCATTGTCACCTGAGTAGAAATCCTCCTCTTTCTCCCACGGAGCAGCTGATGGTGGTGGGCTGCAGACCCTGCAGGTGGCAGCTCGCTTTGCCACCTGGGGTCCTATGGAAGGGACAGTGAACCTCAGATAGTCATCGCATCTCTCTCCAGCAATCGATCTTTTATTTATAAAACTCAAACTGATTTGTTTGAAATTATTTTTTTATCTAATTGAGATAAAATTCACATTGAAGTACACAAATCCTGAATTTTAAAAATTCATGCACGTGTGTAAAGCCAAGCCTCGTCATATGAGTGCATCTCAGGAAAAGTTATTTTTAAAAGTATCAGTAATTTTCAGTGTATTTAAGAGTTTTACAACCATTACCACCGAACTTGAGAATATTTTCATCATTCCTAAGAGAAACCTCTTATGTAAGGTATATTTTTAAATGTTTTCTTTTTAAGAGAAATGTTTTACTAAACCTTGTGCAGTATTTCACTGGCTCTGCTTATTTGGGCTAAGGAAGCAAGCGTCTGTGAAAGCATGTGCCTTCTGTTTACTGTCACCACGCTTACCAGAGTCTCCAGACATTAATAGACTGCCTTAGAGCCCGTTAGAACTCAGGGTGCCCCTAGCGGACCAAGAAGAGCAGTGCATGTGGGTTTCTGAGACTGGAACGCTTTGTGGGAGTAGAAAGCCTCATCTTTCAAACTGCTGGCCTCGTTAGCAGCCCAACCGGTGCCACTGTGCCACCAGGATTAACATCTCCAGGTAGAACCTGGAAATCGGAAGAAAAGTTGGTAGTATGTATGTACTACCAGAAACCAAGCCCACTGCCATCATGTCAATGCTGACTCATAGCAGCCCTACAGGACAGGGTAGAACTGCCCTGTGAGGTTCTGGCACTGTAATTCTTTACGGAGAGTAGAAAGCCCTGTCTTTCTCCCTGAGAGCTGGTGGTTTCAAACTGCTGACCTTGCGGTTAGCAGCCCACTGCATACTCACTAAGCCATCCGGGTTCCTCACTTGTACTATACAGCTCAGTGGGAAAATGCCTTGCTATTGGGATTGTATTCTAGGAATAAAATATAAAGCAAATGCTTAGTTCTCTAAAAAGTACTCTTAACAGATTTGGGTTAGGGAGCTGAGGATCAGCCGGCCTTCTGTTTTCAGCCTGCCTGGAACTGGATCTGTAAGAGTAATGAGGGAAATACATCCTTGGATTTTGGTGTGTGTGGGGGTGGGCGGGGGGGCGGTTGTCAGTAACTAGTACCTGATGGTTTCCTCCATGTGGGATATTGTAGATAATACTTGGACCTAGTTGCTCCCGTTATAATGTGGACCTGGTGGTGAGCGAAGTGAACAGACAGAAGACAGAGGCTATAGGTTCTATTACCTAGATTTCTATTGTTATTGTTTTCCTATTAAAATCATCTAAAACATGGCCTATAAGTTACCGGTGACCATGCTGACCTGTGCTGGGTTTTGTCTTTGTGATTTTTAAGTCTGTCCTGCTTCGTTACAATGTGAATTTTAGTGTACATTAGGGTTTTTCTTATTAGTTGGGATATAATACATACATCAATCATTCCAATTTTCGTTCACATCAAATAGAATGTAAGATTGCTACCACAATTCCCAAACATTCTTTTTCTACACGGACTCCTTGACCTCATCTCCCTGGATCATTGAGCACACTGCTGCAAGAAGCCAAGTCCTGATTTCATGCAGTTAGGGTAGCAGGTTTACTTGAGTCCCTGTGTCTCCCATATTCCTGTCAGTCTTCAAGAAAACTTTATTTTTGTGTTCTTCTTTAAGTTGTATTTTGGTTTTGGTTTTGTGTTTTCTGATATGTCTACACTTCATACCCTGTTTTCAGTCTGAGATCCCAAGTAAACAGCCCGAGGCACCAGATGATATCATTCTCCAAAAGGTAAAACACAAATTATAAAATATAAAAGAATGCAAAACACTTGCAGTCTGGGTTTTGAGTTTGGTTTTGATTTTGTTTGTTTGTAGTGCATGATAGACCAGACTAACTCCAGTCCTTGAGACTGCAAGGTTGGTCTCATTCCCAGGCTGAGAGGTCTTGTTCCACGCTTGGTCAGCTTTATTCTAATGAGCTCCTCCTAGTGGGTGGGGGCTGCTCCCTCACCCTCTGAGTCTGTGTTTTCTGCTACGCTAACAGTCAAATGCATTGCTTCACACAGAAACTAACACGTTCCCAGGCAGTGTTAGTAATGGGCAGTCTGACCTGTTCAGCTTCTTGTTCAATTATTCTCACCATTCATGTAGATACTGAAGCGTGTGCGTTTTTGGGAATGCATGGGTGTCCTCTTTAGAATTGTTTTTTTCTCGCAGAAAGAACTGACAAAAATACATTAAAAGGCAGTATGAACAGTTGTCATTTACGTAATTTACTTTTGAAATGTGTTGGGGTTTTTTCACGTCCGGAAGGATTCTATCCCCAAAATTTTAACGTTCATTTTACATGTTACAATATTTCACTTAGGAAAAGATTAATGTATAAGAATGCAGAAAAATACCTCATGTGATTTAGGGAGTATGTTTGTCCTTCAAATTCATATCTGATAAGGAAGTCAGTCAGCATCTACCAGTTCATTGTCTTGCCCATCACTAACTATGCCATGCTTCATCTTTTTAAAGAATTGGCCATTTTGAATTAATATATTAAAATGGTCTTACCTCTCCAGAATTGTTAAAAGCTACTACTTTTGGTTTCCAAAAAATGCAATGTTCTTCTTCCTTTGCCCATCAGGTTGCTTCTCCCATAATTGTAATATTATTTTTAAATTACTTTAACACGTCTCTGTATCACCTCATATGTTTCTGTTTCCGTTTGCTGCGTGTTCTCCCGCAGTTAGCACACAGCTCTGTTATTCCCTGGCTCCGTGTGCCTCGTTCAAAGAAGGGGAATGTGCCTTCAGTGGAGGGCTTGATTGTGTTTTGTTTTACTTTGCTTTTACCTCAGAACTACTTAAGTATTTCAGTCCAAATAATGCAGTACTGTTGGAGCGCTCTTGCATTTCCATTTATTTAAAGCTCTATATAAAGAGAGAGTGGTGTTGTTGTTGTTGGGTTTTTTGTTGGTTTGGGTTGGTGGGGGTTTTGATTTTAGAGAATGAATGGGTCACCCACCTGTGGGGACAGGCAAGTCCAAAATCTGTAGGTCAGGCAACAGGATGAACATGTAGGGAAATAATTTTTTTTAAAGCAACAAATAAATAAAAGAAAATGTAGGAAATCATAGCAAGACCTCTATTTGTGGAGGCAGAATATTCCCTTTTTGTTGTTAAGGCCTTCAATTGATTGCATGAGGCCCACCCATGAGGGAGATTCTGCTGCTGAACTGAAAGCCAAGTGAATGAATCACAGGTAGATCTTTCATAGTGTTTGACCAAACAACTAGGCACCCTGGCTTAGCCATGCTGACATACAGAATTCTACTGTATGATGACACCACCCGTGGAAAAGAAGTAAAACAATGTGTAGAAAGGAACCATCTCTTTTCTAATTGTTAATCCAAAGTCCACGTCTAATTCTAACTGAAGGAAGCTGCATTAACTTGTTTCCTCTGTGGTTTAAAATTGTGTGGGATATTTCAGACCTTAATTGCTCATTGCATCTATATTTAAATTTTTTTTCCAAAAAGAAAGTTTTTAGGTCATTTGGAAAACCTGACATGTTCTTGTATCATCTACCAAAAATACTTATTTTTTGTAAGTTAAACAATATGTTCTTCACAGTGGACTTATATAATAAGTGCTTGCCACACTCATCTGGTTAGTAGGTATACTGATGGTTTTCTGTTACATGGCAGACAAGAATTCTTTAACCAATTAGAAGGGACCAGCTTATGGTCACAGGCATCAGGACCAAGCTAATGGACTCCATCTTCTATGTTTGGAATAAGCTGAAGTGGGGTTAGGTCATTTCTTGAGGTCCAGCAAAACCTCAGAAATGGGAAAGGAAAGCAGTGCTGAGTCACTGCCTCTAAGTTCTGAAGTCAGCATTCAGATAGGTTGTTCCCACTGAATGGGGGGTGGGGGTGGGGTGGACCTGACCTACACACTTGTCTTGAGGCTCCTTAGAGCTCCACATGTTCCAGCCGTGGGCACTCTCAGTCCCGTGTAGGGAGGGGTTCTGATACAGTCTTCAAGGGGGGATGTATTATACTAATGTAAAGACTTGGGTTAGCTCGGGATTATGTGTTTCTATTTGGGAAAATCAAAATGGCTAATATTGTGGTTTTATATGTCATTTTGAAATCAGTTTTAAACTT
>NW_022111369.1:34090009-34099193 GCF_000313985.2 Echinops telfairi
GATCCAGTCAATATTGAATGAGTAACTCAACCTTACACAATATGGGGATCCAGTCAATATTGAATGAGTAACTCAACCTTACAAATATGGGATCCAGTCAATATTGAATGAGTAACTCAACCTTACAAATATGGGATCCAGTCAATATTGAATGAGTAACTCGATCTGCTGTGAAACTTGCTGAAGATGGACTCAGCAGAAATTCCAAAGTCTTAGCAAACTAGTACATGATCACGTCAACCAAAAACAGCACCCACGTTTCTGAATATTGTTTCCCATCATAATTCCTATTCTCGCTTTGATGATCATGACTGACTAAACCTTGCAGTCATTGCCCTCGTGTTTTTCCAAAAATCCCTAAAAATTTTTCAGTAATTGGACACAGTTTGAAATTGTCCAATTTTTTTGAAACTGCGTTATCAAACTTACTGAGATAGATTCAAAGCTTAGTCACTGCATATAAAAAAAACCGCCCACTGCTGAATCCAATTCATAGTGACCCTGTAGAGCAGGTGTTGGGCCTGTCCAGTCTGCTCGTCATATAAGACCCTCAAACTCATCATCACCCGCTAACATCCCACGCCTACCTCCTCAAAGAGAAGCCGTGCCAACCATCATAGGCTCGCGCACTCTCACTGCCATCGAGTACATGCCCGGGAGCACAGGATAGAGCTGACCCTCTGGGTTTTGATGAGAGTACTCCTTCAGAGTAGCTGGTGGTTTCAAACTGCCGACCTTGCAGTTAGCAGCCCAACAGGTGGCCACTATTCCACCAGCGCTCCTCTCGGCCATCACATCAGGGATGAGTTCATTAAAGGTGTGACCAGGATGGCCTGCAAATGATGTTAGAAATCTCAAGATGGTCCTCAACAGAAAAACGGTTCCCTACCCCTGCTGGATAGGGCTTCCGTAGTGGTAAATCTTTACCGGGACAGACAGCCTCATCTTTCCCCGAGGAATAGCTGGGGGGTTCTTCCTCCTGACCTTGCCATTAGCAGTCCCATGAGGAACCCCTACCCTACCTGAACTCCTTAATATTTGGGTCGCTGATGTTCCAATTATCTGGACCTCACTTTTCAAGTTTCTTAGATTAAATTATGAATAATAACTTTTGAAAACCCTACAGATAGTGCTAGCCTTACTGTTTGTTGTATTAATGCTACAAGGTGTTAATGCTAAGCATGGAAATGGATGTTTTGCTCATTAAACTAAAAACCATGCAGCTGTGAGTGTTTCTCCTCTTGCCATTGGGCAAACAGCACTTATTCATACTGCACTTCATGTATGGAAATAAGGGGCTTCTCCAAGGAAAACAGATCCTCTGGTACCTAATGTTCGAAGGATAAGTGGCTCACAGGGTGACTAAAGCTTTTCCCAAATGCTTCCAGCAACTAAAAGCAACAGCGGTAACATTTTGAGGGCACAACGGAGGAGCACTCTCCTCATGGAGCGTAGTGGGACTTAAAGTCTATTCAGAGTGCTTCCCATACATCCGGGTCTCACTGGTTACTATCAACGGCTGAGTCTTCTGAATGTAGGCATTAATCTGGAAACGAAATAATCTGTCAATGTAGAACAAATTCTGCTCTTTCTGTGCACTCTGAATCTATAACCTGGTGGTCTGAGAGCATGGCATTCAGGTAAGAATGGCCATCTTCCTGCTTGGGAGCTGAGACTTGAGAGGGTCGCCATGGGCCCTCCACCAGGGGGAGTCTCCGCTGTGTTTATAGCTTGCTCTTCATTTCTGACAGCTGGTGATATTTGCTCCTGGTGCCCCCCAGTGGCATCTCACCACAGTGCCATCCTCACCACTAATTGTGCTAAGCTCTCTGTTTATCGTCATCATCTGGAGCTTCTGTAGGCTTGACTCCATAGTAGTAAGCACAGTGCAAACCATTTACATGACTTATCTCCCTCGTCCTCAACTTCTAGATCGATCGTATCCCGGCCTCCGTTGCGTAGGTGAGAAAAGGGAGGAGAGTCAGAGCAGTCCGCATCCTTCCCGAGGCGATGCAACTATTGGACTGCAGAACGCACTGCCCCCTGTACCTGCCGGAGTGAGCTCAAATCGGGGATCCGTAGCAGTGCTCTGTGAGGGTAACCTTGCCAATTGCCATCCACAGAGTCACATGGCCATCGTGTTTACTGTACTGCAGGTCTGGTGAAGCCTCCCCTGAAACGCTCCCGCTCTGCCCCGGATGGAGGAGACGAGGAGACCCAGGAGCAGCCCCCAGACCAGCTGGCCGAGGGCGGCTCTGTGGAAGAGGAGGAGAAGACGGACAACGCCACCTTACTGCGCCTGTTGGAAGAGGGAGAAAAGGTACCGGCGTCTGCGCGTGCGCAGTGTCGTGACGTTACTTGTTGCCACGTGACTAGACCAGTTGTCTGTCTGGTGGTCGCAGACACATCGGGTAGTCTGTGATAGCCAGCTCAGGCTAGATTAGCTACCTCACTGCTATGCTTTTATAATGCCTGTATCACAGGTTCCCACTAAACTTATTTGGCCTATCATTCCTTACCCCAACCCCAACCCCCTTGCTGCCTTAAAAAAAATTTGCTCAGTGCAAATTTATCAAGCTGTGTGTGTATGAGATGAACACGGTGCTATATGTATACCATGCTGCAAGGGAGATAATGTTGAGTACATCAGGATTTCTCTCATCACATTGCATACACATGGCATTGCAGACTGACTTGCACTTGTATATTTTGACACGTTTTCTCATGTTTTCAATTTTTTAAGTCTTTAATGTCACTAGTGCAGTTTTTGCTCTGGTTGCTTTAAGTTTTAATAGCATAAGAAATAGCTTCAAACTGACATTGATTTGACATTTGTCTGACTTTGATTTAATTGCTGGTTTTGTTCTTTTCCCTTTTGACTCATGTCAAACTTAGTGTAAGCAAGAATTTTTGCTCAGAACTAAAGGCTAGCCTTGGAAAGGAAACAATACTTGCATTGAGAGACTCAGCAAGTCCTTCCTCCTAGGAGGAAAGTGTTACTTGGGCCAAGTTTGGTCCTTGACAAAGACCCACAGTCTGCCAAGCAGGCAGGATCCAGGTGGGAAGCACATAGGGATAGAGTGCCCACTTTCAGTACTGTGCGGTGTTCAAGAAGAGACAAGTGGGCAACCTGGACTCCCTCACATGTTTATGTGTTTGCCCTCAAATCTCACAGCCCAAGAGATATAGTTGAAATTTACAAATGAAAATGTCGACTGCCAGCAGACAAAGCCTACCTGGGTGAAATGGCAAAACTGGGAAGTCATTCAGGGCTGCCAGGCTCTGAGACCTTGTTGCACTTTGTATCTCTCCTGGCAGAGGGCACAGCCCTATTCTGATCTCTTTACCTGTACCCATCAATTCCCCTTCCTGCCCACCTTGAGGCATCTCACTTCCCCTAGGAAAAACTCAAAACGCAGTGCTCTTGAATCATTTCTGGCTTACAGTGACCCTCTAGGACACAGTAGAACTGCCCGTGTGTTTTTCCGAGACTGTAACTCTTTACGGGAGTAGAAAGTCTCATCTTTCTCCCATGGAGTGGCTGGCTGGTGAACTTAACTGCTGACCGGCCCGGTGCATAACCACTGCACCATCAGTGCCCCATTCCACTATGAAAGCAAGGACAAATCTAACATGCTTATCACTTAGAGAACACAGCACGTGTGTACCTGACCCATAGTAAATGCTCAGTGAATATTTGGAGAGACGGATGGATACATGGTGGATGGGTGGACAGATTGGATAGATTAATTCGCTAAAGTCTACTGTAACTCAGGCTCCAATCACAGCTGTCTGCTGTTCTAGACTCAAGCTTAATAGGCTTTGCTAAAGGGATGTCACAGCAG
The DNA here is from genome assembly GCF_000313985.2 of Echinops telfairi. NCBI lineage: Eukaryota > Metazoa > Chordata > Mammalia > Afrosoricida > Tenrecidae > Echinops > Echinops telfairi. The sequence continues at coordinate 34,093,855 of NW_022111369.1, forward strand.
TAACATAGGGATTTCTTGCGCCACCACATGCACCTTCTATGTTTGTTTGCCAGCTGTACCCTTTCCCCAGTGAAGTAGTTTTGTAAGCGACGATCTTAATTATTCGTGTGTGTGTGCATTTTTACAGAAATTTAAAAACTGGTAAAATAGTGCATATGAAAATACTGAGCAGAGGGAGGGCGCTGTTGGCCAGCAGACGCAGGGTCCACATTCCTGGCGCACACATGCAGTGCCGTGGTGGTAAACCTCCGGGCCCATAAAGACCTGTTTGAAAACGCCCTGCTCAAGTTGATGGTGGTGGTGCTCGCACAAACCTTCTTCATGTGATTAAACCCTTGATGTGTGAATTACAGCTTCCGTGAAACTAATTTATTGAAAGAAAGCCTTCTGTTACCAACAAATAATAAAATAACTGGACGATTTTAAAACCATCCTAATGGATGTTCGTGGCTTCTTCCTAGATCCAACACATGTACCGCTGTGCTCGGGTCCAAGGGCTCGATACCAGCGAGGGGCTGCTGCTGTTCGGCAAAGAGCATTTCTATGTGATTGATGGGTTTACCATGACAGCAACCAGGGAAATCCGAGATATTGAAACCCTACCTCCAAAGTAAGTAGATGACAGAGAGAAAGAAAGTACAACGATGTTTAGAAGACAGAAGACCCAAATAGACATAGTTTTTTTCTAATTGTAATATTGTTATTGCTAATCCTTTGTGCATCTGTCATCTGTGAGGATAATACCTAGTTCAAGGTAGTAAACATTGTCTTGTTTATCAATGTGAAAATAATATGAAATATCCTTTTTATGCATTCATAGCCTCTGGTAGCAAGCTACTTAAAGTACAGTGTATACACGGATACGTCTTTTCCTGAACTTATAATGTGCTGTTTTCATAGACTTTCTGTGCACATCACGGCTGCAGAGAAAACAGGCTATGACTCACTACTTTAGTGAATGAAAGGTGAACCCCGCGCCCCTGGCACCCTGCAAGTGGTGACAAGCTTAAGCCGCTTTCCTGTGTTTCACTCCCTTCCCTCGTCTTCTGTTCCTCCCGTGATGAGGTGATCGTGGGTAATGGAAAATCAGAAGACAGACAGAACCGGAGGGAAGATAAGGGGCTTGAGATTTAGCAAAGCCGCAGGCCTTTCCTGTCTGCACCTTTATGGACTGCTTTTGGCAGCCAACAGGGCCGCATAGTGACTTTGGTGGGGGCCTTCTTTACAAAAATACCAGAAGTTGTGTTTTGCAGCTTGGTTCAGGCCTGCCTCAGGCTGTGGCAGGTTTGGTTCCAGATCACTGCAGAGATGTGAGGCCCAAGTGTTTGGTTGGCCCCGGCATACACTATCACTCTGCAGTCCATCCCACGTCAGCCAGTTTGAAATGCATCCAAACATGTCACAAAAAGGAAGTGCGCGCACACTGCCGGAAAAACGCGCATGCGCTGATGGGTACAAGGCAGCCACAGATCTGCCCTTTGTTTGTTAAAAACAAGCAGGTCTGTGAGGCACAGTAAGCTGGGTCTGCCGGTATAACGGGAGACACATTAGTACTCTCTTTTGAAGTATTTTCTCTACCTGAGCAGTTATTAAGTGTTAGGGACTCTTGCCATGGCCCCTGAAAGTATCGGGTACCAAATGGATACATTATCCCTGACTATATTAATGAGGTTTTATTATTATTATTGTATTCCTCAAAAGATGTTTTTAATTATACTCATTCGAAGGGCTTTTATTCCAAGTAACTAACGAATCATTCTTTTAGACAGTGTGTGGGTTTTTTGGTTTTGTTATTTTGAACGGAAAATTCTGATATATTTTTCCCTCTCACCTCCTGTTGATGATGCTGAAAAACCACACCGCTTTTGGGGCGGTGGATTGATCTCCAGTTTGTGGGTGTTTTTCCCTTTCTCTCTTGGCTGCCCATAGTATGCATGAGCCAATTATCCCGCGAGGAGCCCGGCAAGGCCCGAGTCAACTCAAGAGAACCTGCAGCATTTTTGCCTACGAAGATATCAAGGAAGTGCATAAAAGGAGATATCTCTTACAGGTGCATTGATTTAACGCTAAGCCTTTTGTTATGTTTCCTGGTTCAGAATATGTATGGTTTTAAAACTAGTGCATGTCATAAAAACCATTTATAGGATCTGCAGTCTTCCGTTCATAAACATGGTCCTCCCCTCACCGTGCATGGATAGATAACAGTATATGATGGATCTGTTTTTGTCCATGCAGTCTGTAGTCTGGGCACTACTTTGCTATCCATATTCCCATGGTATCCAAAACATCATTTTCATTGTCTTTTAACATAAAAATTGTATTTTTGCTATAATATGCAAATTCTCATTTGTAGAATTTGTTACAATGTCTTTATCTTGGACTCTGTCTTAAAGAGTACAGTGACTGAAATAAAATCAGATCTCACTGAGAGATAACCCTGTAATCTGCCTCCCAAGTACACTTTAGTGGCAAGATTCCAAATGTTGCTCAGTGGGAAAAGAAGTTCATGTTCAGAGTCAGACTGCTGAAGTTCAGACTTAGTCCCGCCACAGACCAGCACAGGACAGGGCACGTCAGTCTTTGTGTCCTTCTGTCCCCTTCTGTGGAGTGGGGCTAATGATGGCAACGAGCTCGTGGAGCCATGCTGGGCACTAGATGAAGTCAACACAGGACACGCTTCCAAGCTTTAAAGATAGCATATTTCTACAGTGATTTAGTTCATTGAAAAGCATTTCTTGAGTACCCAGCCATATGCCCCAGATCCGATTCTGCTGAAGAAAACAGATCCAATCCCTGTCCTCTAGACTGCAATTTCTAGCCATTCCTTTCTGGGATTTTTAAACAGCTCTAGCATTTCCTGGTAAACAAGATGCCCCTTATGACTTCCTTTAAAAAGAGACAGAAAAGTAAAATAATTATTTTCTTGTCATTTGATTTCTTCCCCAAGTCTCGCCAAATAGTTGCATTATTTTCTTTTGCAAAGCTAAGCTAAAATAGATCTAATTTGGTGCCCAAATTGCCATTTAAAGCTTAGTGAGTTAGCCTCCTTTTGTAAAATGGCTTCTACTTTTTAGTTTTTATCGAGACAAATATAAAATTGAAGTATGTATATTGTCATGAAGCATGCTAACATGGGTAGTAAATTTTTGTCGAGGTTTGTTACTATTTTTAAGTGATTAGGCTATTCTGCCATTATGCTGTTACTAAGGATTGTAATAACAAGTTGAGCAGACTAAAAGTAATCTGTTTTGTTTTTCAACCTAATCTGCGGAGAATTCATTAACTCTTAACATAAATTCTTTGGCTAGCTAATTAACTTCTTGAACAATGTAGCAATTCATAGTGCAAAAAAATAATGTGTAACAATGGCCTGATTTGGGAACTTCTATTTTTGTTTGCTTGCTTTTAAAACATTTTCCTCTCTGATGACTCCAGCCTATTGCTGTGGAAGTTTTCTCTGGAGATGGACGGAATTATCTCCTTGCTTTCCAGAAAGGGATTAGAAACAAAGTCTACCAAAGGTATTGTTGACTAGAGATGCTTTCTGTGCCCTCATGGGGCTAGATGGGAGTGCGGGTGGGTGGTTGTGACTGCTTCTGCCAGCCTGTCAAAGCTAGGACCAGGACAGGGAGTCAGTTGATCTTCTTTTAAGAAAACATTTATGGCCCAACCTCTCTCAACATGAATCTTCTGACTAGCTCTTAAAGCAGTGCTATTCAAAGCATTCTGATGTGAAATACCTTTTTTTTCCCATCTGGTAATTTAGAGTTCATCAAAAGGCATAGTGGTGCCTTTAAAAGTCAGACTTCATGGCAGAGAGAAGGACCCACTGCTTGTTTGCCCAGCCGGGAGGAGCTAAGTGAGAGAGCTGTCCTGCGCGCAGGACAGCTGGTATCTGCTTTCCCCTTCAGAGCAGCCTTCTAGGCTTTGCCTTCTTCCTGGTCCAGGTCCCGAATTGCAGCTATTGCTTCCTGAATAAACCACGTCGCCCTGAAATAACTATGCTTCCGGTTCAAATAGACTTCTCTGGTTTACCTTAAGAAATTATATTCACACAGGACTGTTCACTGGCCTTGGAAGGGCAGTTGAATACTGTGCATTCCTTTCAAAAGTAACATAGCCAAATAGAGCACTTAAATCTAACCTCTCCCTGGTGCTTGAAAGTATTTCTGTTCCAAGTGCAAATATTAAGGCGTTTTCAAACTGTTCAGGGGAATGAGAGGCTTTGCCTTCCTCTTTGAAGGGCGCTCTAAACCATCCCCCTGTAAGAGAAAGGCCAACAGGAGCCTCAAGACCATAATCTTTATAACCTCTTTGCCCTCAGAGGGGCTGGTGGGTCAAGCTCCTGGCCCTTTGCCTCGTAGCCACTGCTTAATGACCGCACACACACACCAGGTTTCCCTGAAGGTTGCTCTCAAAAACGCCAAACCAAGTTCACTACTATTGAGTCCGTTCCGACTCAGCGGGACTGGAAGACAGGTAGAGCTAACTGCCCTTGTGGGTTTCTGAGACTGCAGCTGTTTAGGGGAGAGGAGCGCCTCTTCAGTCTCCTAAGGAGCAGCTAGTGGTTTATAAGCGCAGGCCTGGCAGTGAGCAGTTCTCTGTGACCAGTGCCACCAGAGCACTTTGAAGAACACCCTAAATAGAGCCTGGCGATCCCTCTGGTAAGGGAAGTTTCCTCGTAGTTTCATGAGGAATGACTGCTGCCCAGCAACACTGCTCACGGGAACATGCATGTGAGCACATGGGAAATGAGGGTTCTTCAAATAAGTGCTTCTCTAGCTTTGTTTGTTGGAGATGCAAGACTCTTAGCTATGAGAAGCACTAACTGATAGTGGCTAAGATTCTTAGTGATGTCATTGAGTGTCTAAAGGTGATAGTGTTTATAAAGCTACGGGAATATATGCCTCTCATGACTACCTGGCTGTTGAGGAAATGAACATCCTTCTCTGAGAAATTTCTATGCAGATGCAGAATTTAAGGGCCATATCCATGCGAGGAATTTTCTTCATAATTCTACTCTGTCCTTAAGCGATTAATACTGGCCTTTTTACAACCATAAAAAGAGGGAACATTCATAGTGACGTTGTGAACAATTGTGAGAAAACCTGACACTGTGGTGTGAATGGTCTCTCTTTTATTTATTTGACCCCATCTGCTGAGTGATGGCTCTGCTCTGTCATCTCAGTTACATGGCGATGCAGCTGGGGCTCACTCTGCACATCTCCGTGAAGTAACCCCGTGCCTGCACATCTCCATGAAGTTACCCCGTCCCTGCACATCAGCAGAGCTTGAAGTTACCCTGTCCCTGCCCATTTCCATGAAGTTACCCCGTCCCT
>NW_022111369.1:34099293-34103714 GCF_000313985.2 Echinops telfairi
TGAAGTTACCCCGTCCCTGCACATCTCCATGAAGTTACCCCGTCCCTGCACATCAGCAGAGCTTGAAGTTACCCTGTCCCTGCACATCTCCATGAAGTTACCCCGTCCCTGCACATCTCCATGAAGTTACCCCGTCCCTGCACATCTCCATGAAGTTACCCCGTCCCTGCACATCAGCAGAGCTTGGTCTTTTTTTTCGGGTAGTGCGTCAACACATGGAAAAATCCAAAGTGGTCACTTACAGAGCACTGGAATTCCTTTTCTCCCCCTTGTTCGCATTGAAGGATGCTCTGTGTGTTGTGTCTCTCCTGGACATGCCACTGATGATGAAATGGGAGGGCACATGGAGGGCAAACCAGGAGGACTGAAGGGAAGCATCCTTTCTCGGCTCCTCATAGATCCCAACTGAGGCTGAAGTGGAAACCTGATGGGGTTTTGTTTGTTTCTTTTAATTCCCCAGGTTTTTGGCTGTCGTTCCATCGCTCACTGACAGCTCCGAGTCTGTGTCTGGACAGCGACCGAACACAAGTGTGGAGCAGGGGTAGGTGGTTTGCATCTTGCATGTTATAGTTTGATAGTGAAATTAAGCGTTTCATATCTGGGGACAGTATTGTTCCATTTGTTAAAATGCTTTTAAACCTGGTTATTAGAGAAGATGTTTAAAATGCTAAAAATTAGAGGAAAAGAAAATTAAGAATTAATTACTCATCTCAAATTATGGTTCACATTCCCTTACAGTCTTTTTAAGCACCTCTGTCCCTAAGTGCATAATTCAGTTCATGCTGCAAGTTCGTTTTATTTTATAATTCCCTTTCACTATTACGTTAATAATTCAAATTTTCATAAGGTACCAATTTATCACACTCCCGTGGCATAGTGGTTGTTCGTTGGGGAGCCGTTCTCTAACCACCAGTCGCTCTGAGGGAGAAAGAGGGGCTTTCTACTCCTGTAAACAGTACCAGTCTCGGGAGCTCCCAGGAGCAGTTCTACCCTGTCCTACAGGGTCGATGTGAGCCGGCAGTGACTTGATGCAGTGACTGTGAGTCACATGCGTAGCGTTATTTTAATGTTGACATTTAATCTCTTACCAGTTTTCCTAATTATAAGTCTGAGAGTGGTGAGTTCCCATCATTATGTAGAATCCCCTTAGTGAAAATAAAGTGTGCGTTTTAAGATGCTTGATATGATGGTGGTAAATATCTTTGGGTCTGCTTGACTAGGAATTTTTTAAGCGATAGAAGGTTGGACCAGATCAATATTTCCCAAACTTTTTTTTGGATAATTTTATTGAGGGCTCTTATAACTCATTATAATCCATATATCAATTGTATCAGGTGTATTTGTACATATTTTTTCATCAATCTTTTCCAGACAATTACTTTCCTTTTTAAAAAAATTATGAATTTATTTTTTAATCATTTTATTGGGGGCTCATACAGCTATTAGCACAATCCACACATACATCCATGTGTCAAGCACATTTGTATATTTGTTAACATCATCATTTTCAAAACATTTTCTTTCTACTTGAGCCCTTGATATCAGCTCCTCATTTTTTTCTCTCCCTCCCCCATCCTCCCTCACAAACCCTTGATAATTTATAAATTATTATTATTTTTTCATGTCTTACACTGACTGATGTCTTCCTTCACCCACTTTGTTGTTGTCTGTCCCCCTGGGAGGCAGTTATATGTAGATCCTTGTGATCAGTTCCCCCTTTTCTCCCTACCTTCCCCTTACCCTCCCGGTATCGTTTCTGTCATTATTGGTCCTAAGGGGTTTATGGGTCCTGGATTCCCTGTGTCTCCAGCTCTTATCTGTACCCATGTACATCCTCTGGTCTAGCCAGACTTGTAAGGTAGAATTGGGGTCATGATAGTGGGGGTGGGGGTGGGGAGGAAGCATTAAAGAACTAGAAGAAAGTTGTATAATTCATCGGTACTCTATACTGCACCCTGACTGGCTCATCTCTTCCTTGTGATCCTTCTGTAAGGGGATGTCCAACGGTCTAATCTGCACTCCCCCTCATTCACAATAATAGTTTTGTTCTGGGTCTTTGATGCCTGATACCTGCTCCCATCAACACCTCATGATCACACAGGCTGGTGTGATTCTTCTATGTGGACTTTGTTGCTTCTCAGCTAGATGGCCGCTTATTTATCTTCATGCCTTTAAGACCCCAGACTCTGTATCTTTTGCTGAGCACTATCCACTTTCTTCACTGCATTTGCTTACGAACCCATTTTGTCTTCAGCAATCGTGTCGGGAAGCTGAGCATCACGGAATTCCAGGTTATTAGAACAAAATTTTCTTGCGTTGAGGGAGTTGAGTAGAGGCCCTTGATACTTAACATATAAATATATGTACATAGATCTATTTCCCTATTGTTATATGTAAATATGTTTACATATGAACATACCTGTATTTAGGTGTCTATAAATGGCCTTAGCCTCCTAGTTCTTTTCATTCATTCATTCATTCATTCATTCATTTATTTATTTATTTTTGCCTCCTATTTCTTTCCTCTATTTCCTTTTACTTTCCTCTTGTCCCACTATCATGTTTGGCCTTCATTCGGGTTTCAGTAATTCCTCTCGGTTACATTGCCCTTGATCAGACCCTACCAGGCATCCAACACCCTCCTCGCCATGGATTTTGGATCACTTGTTGTTCCCTTTTCCCTGGGTTGTTTAACACCCATTTCCTTTCCCCACTTCCCCTCTCCCATGTCCCCAGGAACTGTCAGCCCCATTGTTTTCTCTCTGGATTGTTTGTCCTGCCTATCATACCTGAAACTCTTTTGACTAAGAAATGTATACTGCAGTGCAGCTCAGTATACATACTAACTCCAGACACACAGACATACAGCTCCAGACACACATGCTAACTCCAGACACACATGCACAAGAACACTTCCCCTGGCTGAATGGCCTCGCTCACCGTGTTCTCTCTTTTCTTCAGCTTTATTTCATGTTTCGTATTTTAAATGGTGACTGCAGCCCATCACCTGATTTCGTGCCCCATTTGTGGCTCCTCCCAAGTTGAAGGGATTCTTGGACTAGCTGCCTTTGTTTTCAGCACTGTGCTGACTCAGGTTTGAGTTGCTATGCCTACATCATGTTGTATTATTTATTCTTTGTAGATCTGGATTGCTTAGCACGCTGGTTGGAGAGAAGTCTGTAACACAGAGATGGGAGGTAAGTGTAAGGAAAATGTGAGCTTGCTTTATGATTAACTGATTGAGAGTCTGACACTACAGATAGAAGTGCTTTGCTCATCCTAATAGACTTTGTGCTGTTTAGAAAATGTTTCATGCTCTAGTTTCTCTTCAAATTGTATAAATCTGTCATGTAAAAAATGTTTTCATTTTGTATTTTGAGGAAGGAAAATCGTGCTTATTTAGAAATCTTTAAGAAAGAAATTATACCTTTTACCTAGAAAAAATTTAAAAAGTGAACATGGTGGAAGTAATCCATTGCTCTAAAATGAATATTTCTTTCCCAAGAGAGGTGAAATCAGCAACTTCCAGTATTTGATGCACTTGAACACGTTGGCTGGCAGATCCTATAATGATCTCATGCAGTATCCTGTCTTTCCTTGGATTCTTGCAGATTATGACTCAGAGGTAAACCTCAAATAATTTTGCATTAAGTGAAACATAGTTTTAAAAAATAATTAGGGATACTGAAAATTTCCAAATATTTATTTGCTTTCCAGTGTAGTACACCAATCTTGACGTATTGACATGGTTTGCTTCCAAATACTAGGTTATTATGGTTATTATACAAAAATGAGGGTAATGTAAAATTGGAGGATGACCACAAGGGAAGGATGCTACATCGTAGCATCACTCTCAAACCACTGAGACTCATGGCCCAGCCCAGTTGACAAACAAGCTTAACTATTACAGCCAGCACTACTCTTCCTTCATCCCTGAGCATTCATCACTACCAGATGTTCATCACTACCAGATGTACATCACTCAGGCACAAAATAGTCAGTTAGTAGATCTTTCAGTTGTCCTAATGCGCAGTATTAGCTAATGAAGTAGCTGATCAGTCAGGGGTAGGCATGTTCTCAAATAGCACTTAATTCAAGAAGATGGAAAGAATTTTAGCTTGGATTCATACAAAGTTTAGATATCTGAACAACTTTGTAGGTATGAAGCATTAGTTCATATTGTTGATGCCATTTCCTGGGGTGCTAATCCGCGCCCTTTGGTGGAGATCAGAATCCTTGTCTGTAGTTGACGGGTTGACTCGTCAAACTGAATGGACGCCTCAGCAAATATTCTAGACTCGTGGCAGAAGTGTCTTTGCGTTACTGTAAGAGGCCTTGGCAGAAGAGTTCCAGCAATTCAGCATGTACATGCGCAGAGCCCAAAACTACACCAGATACTCGACCTTCTTTCTCTCCTTTGC
>NW_022111369.1:34104314-34105469 GCF_000313985.2 Echinops telfairi
ACGCTCTCCTTTCACTTCTTTGTCTTCTTTGCTCCCATACTCTGCCTCGAACTGTGTCTGGGTACCTCGTTTTTTAACCGTGTGTTGGAGTCATGGTGTTTGCCTGGCCCTGCTAGACTGTAGGTTCTTAACCATGGAGACTCTCTTGCACTTCTCAGTGCTCACTCTTAAGCGGCGTGAGGCACTCAGTACTCCCCTCAGGGTTAGTCTGAGTCACGGAAAGAGTGCAGAGGCCGTGCTCGGCGCCAGGCTCTGAGCCTATGGATGCAGGAACACGACTGCCCTTCAGAATGGGAATCCGTGTCTCTTGCTGCGACGCTTAAATTATGAGTTTGGCAAAATTGGTAGGTCATGATGCCCTAGAAGAAGGACACAAATTAAATATCACCTGGGCTCATGTTTCAGATTTCTACTTGTTAAAATCCTCAAGGCCTAAAAATATATATATCTTTTTCAGAAATAGCTCTTTTATTAAGGTAGGCATTGAAAAATCACCAAAATCTAAAGCAGCGCCAATCTTCTCACAGCCTTTTTTGTTTGTTTTAGAAAATATAGTTATTTTTTCATAAAATGCATTGTATATGTTAACATGAAATGGGATTTTTTAAACCTAGTTTTATTGGCATATAATTCACATATCATACAATTTAATAGTTCAATCAAGTAAGAGTTGTGCACTCATTACCACAATCAATTTCATAACAGTGTCTTCTTATACTTATCGTTGTTAACTAAAAAAAATGTATTTCCTTTTGAATCTGTGATTAGGTGGCTGGATAGGAGCCTTTAAAATAATCCCTGGGCGACTGAAAAGCACCGATCTCATTTGCAAGTCACTGGGTCTGTTGGGCCCTTGAGGTTCAGAGACCGGCCGGTGACTGGGTGCTCACTTCCAACTCACCCACCGAAGTGATTGCTCTGTAGCTGGAGGGAAGCAGGGCTGGGCCAGAGAGGAAGGGGGAAAGGAGAGGAGACTTGGCTGAAAGGGGGTGAATTGGAGTATTCATGTCCACAGGCCAAGGATCGACAGGTCCACCCCTCTGACTCCTTGTCCTGGGTGCCTTCTTCTGTCAAGCACTGAATTTCTAAAGCAATTGTCTTTAAACTGAATCTCTTAGCAAACTTCTAGGAAGACTGAGCTAAGCAGTGGGCACG
>NW_022111369.1:34107195-34125282 GCF_000313985.2 Echinops telfairi
TGTGAGTGGGCTTTGTATAGGGCATAAATTCCCTACCATAATTGGCCTCCTTTTTACACCAAGATAAACATTTTCATTTATTAGCTATCTTATCTTTATTGAGGCAGTTTTAAGAATCCTTTTGCATTAAAAAAAAAATTGACTAATTTTGAAAACAAATTGTTTCCTGTGATTGCATGTCTCCAAAACAAAAGGAAAAAAAAACTTAAATCTAAACCTAGTAGGATCCCTGTGTGAATCCTCTTTTGTTCCCTTTCCTAAGAGAATACTTGATAAGAACTATGCAATGTGCACGGGCAATGGTTCAGAGACAGACAAATGCAAAGCCAGTACCAAATACGGAGCCGCTGTGGGTCAGAATCTGGCCTTTGTTAGAAAGAGTTTGCAGTTAAGGGGTAATGACTACACTAGATCTCAAAACCTGGAATGGGTGGCTGTTGGATTACACTGAACGGGTCTACAATGAGGGGTGGCGGCATCGCCCTTCAGCTGCGGTGCTGCACACGCCAGCACTGACTTCCTCACCCGCGTCACCGACTCTGTGCGTTCTCAAACATGGGTGCTGGTTGGCCTTCTCCAGTGCTCCTCTTTTCTCCCGACTAAACCGTGCCCGGATGTTCTTGAACAGGAGAAACGCCGGCCTACCACTACGGGACCCACTATTCCTCTGCCATGATCGTGGCCTCCTACCTCGTTAGGATGGAGCCTTTCACGCAGATATTCTTACGGCTGCAGGTCAGTTCGTACGTGGGGAGTTCTTTCTTTCCGTTCCTTTCCAGCCTGGCTTTTATGTAGTCGTTTTCTCTGTGTTCGTGCCCCACAGCCTGTGACGTTTTAGTGACAAAAGTAGCCAGGCAGAGTCCCCTGGACCAGACCGGAACTAGTTTAAAATAAACAAGCAGCAGGGTCCTTTAATCAAGTTTGCATGCAGCATTTGCTTTCCAGCAGAGAGGTGCCAGGCCTGTCGGCCTGAGCTCAGCCAGTGGGGATGAAGAGGGCCGTGTTCCAGCCACGCGCTGTCTCCGAGCGGGATGGCTGTTCGCGCATTTATGCCGCAGCCACTGCTTGAGTGCTCGCCGGGCCCGGTGCCCGGGGCTTCTCAATGAATGAAGACAGAGCAGCCCTGCGGAGTGAGCGTGTGATTCGGTTGAGGAAGACCGTTGTCAAGTGTTCAGATGATGACAGTACTGACAGGGAGATAGAGGTCAGGGGAAAGAGGAAAGCGCGTGTGGGAACAGGAAGTGGTGGTGACAGAATGCAATTGAACGGTGTGCGAAACAGCTCCCCGAAAAGGTGACGTGGGAGCAAAGACGTGAGGCAGTGACAGATGTCTGCAGGAGGGCTGTGCCAGGTGGGAGCCCAGCATATCCAGAGCAGAGAGAGAGAGAGAAAGCCAGCCAGCTTGAGGGACGAGACCAGATCAAGACAGGCCCATTGTGGGACCTGCAGCATTTTCTCAGGGAGCTCCACCACACAGACAACAGCATAGCAAGTGTGATTGAGGACAGGGGGTGGGGGTGGGGGGCAGGAGGGCATGTGGATAAGCTAAAAGAAGCCCCTTTTCTCTTTGAAAGTGTCCAGTCTATAACGTCTTCTTTTTTCAGTCTCTAACTTCTTGACCACCTTTCCTAATTGCTCCTTTGTGGAAGCCAGTGGTTCATTCCTTGGGAAAAGGTGAAGGATGCGCTAGCCTCTGGGGCTAAACAAGCATTGACATAACGCTGTGATTTGCAGCTGCAGGGGGTCACGGGACCTCTTCATAGGAAGCTGCCTGGAGCTCTGGAAGAGCTCGTTTTCATTAGTCTTACCCGTTCTCAAATCACTAATTTAAAAAACCCACCTCCTTGAAGTGTTCATATATGGATTTCAGTCTGATTACAAAAGAAATCTATCTTGAACACCCTCTAATAAGGAGTTCCCCAAAGAGAATGAGAGTAGGCTTCCCACTGTGACCCTCAGTCACTTTATGTGGCACGGATGGCGGGACGTTGAAATATATCCCCAGGATTATCTGCCTGGGGTTTTCAAACCCCTAGACTTGCCACACCGTGAGGTGGGCAGGGTCCCCTAACAACCAGGTAACCTAATTCTGCCCACAGGGCGGCCACTTTGACCTGGCTGACCGGATGTTCCACAGCGTGCGCGAGGCCTGGTATTCAGCATCGAAGCACAACATGGCAGATGTCAAAGAACTGATCCCAGAATTTTTTTACTTACCAGAATTCCTGTTCAATTCCAACAACTTTGACCTAGGTACGTAAGAGCCGCGGCACGATGTTGGGGGGTTGGCTGGGAAAGACCATCTGAAACCAGTGGCACTGCTGAAGACTTGAGCGAGCAGACACCACGAGGACGGAAAAGACTTCTTCTGTGTGCAGTTGCCTGTAGTTACTGTGATTAGGTGCACGTGATTAATATACACAGAGAAACAAACTCAGGCCTCTGATCAGCCAAGACAGCTTGCATGAATAGTCAAAGTACTGTTTAGTCGTAGGATATCATTGTTAAAGACACAGTACCTGAAGGAGGTGTGTCTTCAAAAGAAGATGTTGATGTTAGGTGCCATCTAGTCAGTTCCGACAACGAAACACTGCCTGTCCCCACGCCATCCTCCCACTTGGTGTAGGATTGGCGCCCATTGTCGCAGCCTCATTACTGAATAGGAACGTGTAAATCTCCGGGGCGGGGGGAGGGGTGGGGGAAGCACTCAAACGAATGCATGTACACACGTGTTCGTAGCAGCACTGTTTGTAATAACCCCCAAGTAGGCGCCACCCAAATACTGACCAACCGAGTGGATAAACAAATTGTGTGTGCGTCTGTACTTGCACACAACAGGCTCGTTTTCAACCACAACGAGGAAAGGAAAATGAAATGACGATACATGCTAGAATGTAGGTGAGCCCTAGAACATGACGCTAAATGAAATTGGCCAAAAACACAGAAGATGACCGAGGGGAGATTCCATGTGAATGAAATATCTGGAGGACGTGGAGACTGCCTTCCTAGGGGGTGCAGCGTTTCACTTTGGAGCGATGACAATGTTTTGGAACCTAGGTAGACTCAGTGTTTGTACCACACAGGCAGGCCCTGGGTTACGAACACCCGATCTTCATTTAACCCACAGTTGGAAACCAACTAATTATAAAGCCTATTTGAGGTGCATTATGGCAAAGCATAATGACAAACTGAAGTACTATGTTGCAATGCCCATCAAAATATTGTTACTACTACTCCGATGTTTTGTTAAAGATGTTTTTAGTGGATCTGAAAGTGTGTAACATTTTTAGGCATTGAAGATACACGATATACATGATATTTGGCGAGCTCACATTGGATTTACCCATACTGAACTATTCCAATTCACAAATTCACCTTAAAGACAGCTTCAGGAGCAGGACTCTGGTATTCTGGGGAGTCTGGGGCCTGCACTCTGGTATTCCGGGGAGTATGGGGACTGCTTTATAAATGTCACAAGACTCACTTTCAAGGGGTTAGTTTTATGTCATGTGAATTTGCCTCGTTTGTTTTTTCAAGCATCTCCATCCAGAAAAGGTAGTTAATAGTGTACAGGGAAAGTGCCCTTGGATTCTTTCTAAGCCAGGGGGGCCAAGGGTGGGGGGTGGGGTAGAGTTAATCACCAGCATCACAGACTTCCTGTCTTCAGCCCCTTGCGTGCACAGGCAGGGAGCTGCCGAGCAGAACAGTGAGACCAAGGGCATTCTACACACGTCGTTCCCTTTTACAACCTTTTTAAATTGCAGGTGGTGCTGATGCGGGAATGAAATTATATCACAGATGCATTGAGGGGCATGAGCAAAATACTGAAAGCTAGATTACATTTCAAGTAGCTTGGCACTTACTACATATTTCTTCTAATACATTTTTACCCTATTCTTTATGTGAAAAATTAAGCGTGGACATTTTTTTCCCTAGGGCCCCGGGTGAAAACATGAAATGGGCGGGGTCCATAGGTGGTGTCCCGGGGTCATAGTTAGCTGACCCCTGTATTTTCTATCTAAGTCATCCGTGGTCATTGGTTCCAACCAAGTCAATGCTTGCCTGAACTTTGCATCTCTCGCTTATACCACATTGTACTAAGCCATCAATTGACAAATGATGGAAGGATTGTTTCTAAGGATTGTTCTGTTTATATTGGCGTGAGGGACCACTTTTGTGTTTGGATGTTTGCACACCTCTTTGTCTAACCAACTGCCGCTAAGCCAGTAAGTCAGCATTGTTGTTTAGTCTTTTTTTCCTTTCACCAAGTTAATCCAATTGTACCTGGAAAAACTGTGTACTGAAGTGTCCCTTTGGGGGTGTTATTTCAGAAAATGGGGGGGAAATAATGTCTTCCAACATCAAACCCCCTGTAATGCGCTGTGCTGTGCATCGACGTCCTGGTTCTCACGGCCACACCGTCGCTTCTGACTCAGGACCACCTTCAGGGGGACTGCGGCTGCCCCTGTGGTCAGAGACAGTCTGCGGTGGGGAACGGCTTCATTTTTCTCCTGCAGACCAGCGCAGGGTTTCCAACCACTGACCTTGTGTTAGCAGCCCAGCGTAGCCCACTGATCTCTCCGGCCCCCTCCCCCACCCCCAGGCTCCTCTCAGGTACGTCTAGCGGGCAGTCTCTCCAAGATCTTCAAGGCTACCTGGCCAAAAATTAACCCTTCACATGGACTAAGGCCTAGGTGGCATATGTTACCACCGCTTGGTAGTTTTGCTGCTGATGGGTAGCCCTTTAATCTTTCCAAGAATTCTTTTTTTCTTCTGTTAAATAATCTAGTGACAGTAAAGAGTTACCTCATTCCAGATTATATTTTTAAGTGAAAATGCTCACTGCCACCACAGGCCCACTCCTAGTCAGAGGTTTGAAAGTCGGGCATGTGGGAAGCTGCCTATTCCAGATCCCATTTGCTCCTAAAGGAAGAGAGAGTTCAAACTGGACGAGCCTGAGGAGAAAAAGAGCCTTTCACTAACTCCCTCGGAGCAGATGGGAAAGCCTTGTCCAAGCTTCAGTCCTGGTTAACTGCTGAGAAGTCACCGTGCCGTGAGGGCCGGAAGGAAGATGTTAGAATTACTTGTCTTCTTCCAAATGAGCAGTCCTCAAAGGATGGAGTCTGAGCAGCGTCTCCACCTCAGAGCAGTAGCCCCACAGAATGCTTCATTTAAAAGGAATCATGCAGTCAGTTAAGTTGTCCCCAATCCCCCACCACCTCCAATGTGGGATAGAATAGATATCCCTCTCTTAGGGAAGGGCAGTGTCTGCTAGCCTCTGTAAGCCTCCAGGGAAGTCTGGTAGGCTGGAGGCCTGTTGGACTTGGTGAAACTCCACATTTCCTGGTGTCATTTAATCCTCAAAGCCCCCCAGGCTGGCCATCCTACTGTAGAGCCTTCCTCTGAGGAGCTGTTCCCAGGGCTTCTCTGGTGGTGAAAGTCTTAAGTTCTCATGATGAGCCTGAGCCTGTGGCTTCCATTTGAAGCAATTATTCATCCCGTTCTTTCTCCACCCCCTTCCCCCCCACCCCCATATATCCCATCACATAGGCTGTAAACAAAATGGCACCAAGCTTGGAGATGTCATCCTCCCGCCCTGGGCCAAAGGGGACCCACGAGAATTCATCAGAGTCCACCGTGAGGTAAGGGGGTCGCTCTAGCAGAACTTTGAACTTGGTGTGGGCGTGGACCACATCCAAAGAGAGCCACTTGAGCCCTGGATGACCCATCTGTTTATGTCACTAAGAATGTTTTCTTGATGTTTGCTTCCTGTATTCCCGACTGCCCACTGTGATCTTCCCAAGCAAAGAGGAGCCGTCAGCAGTGGAGGGAACTGCTTGTGTTTTGAAATTGCAGGCTTTGGAATGCGATTACGTGAGTGCCCGTCTGCACGAGTGGATTGACTTAATCTTCGGCTACAAGCAGCAAGGCCCGGCGGCCGTTGAGGCGGTCAATGTCTTCCATCACCTTTTTTATGAGGGCCAGGTGGATATCTACAACATAAACGACCCGTTGAAGGAGACGGCTACCATTGGATTCATTAATAACTTTGGTCAGATCCCCAAACAGGTAGGAACGTCCATTTTTCCTTCATCTAGTACTATTATCCCTGTGATATTTCTATGAGGAGGGAGTCGTCATCTCATATAACAATTAGGTTTAGACGAAGTGCTTTGAAGGTCCCCCAACACTTCCTAAACCGTTGCTCTTTCCAACCTTTTGTTGTTCAGATTAGAGGAACTGTTGACTAAAGGAATTGTCACTCGCAGGCTGGTTGGGTGCGGGGTATGCTTTCCTGTACCTCGAAAAGGCCCGACAGGAGGCAGGGAGCATAGACTGGGGAGCAAACAGGGCCAAGCAGGGACGGGGCGTGAGGGGACGTGGCGGTGGTGTCCTCCGGGACCCTCACAAGGAGGACAGAGACTCCCTGTCAGTGAGCGTCAGCCTAAGGTGGACTCCTATGAGGTGGAAGGCAAACATGCTGCCACCCTCGAACCCTTTTGCCCAAGAGACCAGCACCCATTCCTTCCACAGCACCCCACTTCTCTGCTGGGCTTCATTATTCATTCCAGTGGCCACACAGAGCTCACAGGCCACACTTACACACTTGGGGGTTGTTTTTAGGCAAGTAACAGGTTGCGATTCAGGATCAGAAACAACTCAGGATACAGTTCTTTGGTCAGGACTACTCAGCCAGCCATACCTACCAGTAGACCTCTCTCTGGCCTTTGGCCCCTCGGCTCTTAGCCTGGCCTCTGCGCTGCTCAGACAAATGTTAGGAAACTCTTTAACTCCACCACTAACTCCTGAAGCAACCATTGGGGCCAGTAAGCCTCAGCTCAAGTGCACTCAGCTCTCTTGCGCTGTGGGTTAGTCAGCAAGCCTGCCTAGGTCCACCACCAAGTGCCCACAGGCTGCCACTCTGCCAGGACACCTTCTGCAAAAGTCTCTTTGCTGTCTCACTCCATGAACCAAAGCCCGCTCTGCGGTCTCTAGACAGCCTCCCTCCACTTGTCACCTTGAACCATCTCCAGTGTTTCAACTCTGTCTCCTGGGTTTAGGGAGTTCTCAGCACGGGAACCCTGGTAAAGGATACCGTTTATTCTTGGCTTTTTTATTGGTGGTGGTAATGGAGTCCTCCGTTTCCAGATCAAGATGCCTCATTTTAAACCTGGCAAGATAGCAGAACTCGCCAATCCCCCATCTGTGTGTATGGAAGATTCATGGGAGACAGCCAAGTGGCCAAGAACTGCTCTGTCCACCGTGCGATTGGGACCCCTAACAAAGGGGCACGTTTCCTTTTAAAGCAACATGTGTGTTGATAAACCCTAATTACAGCTGGAGGCTCATAGTTCATTCTTTCCCCCGAGGGGGGCTAGGGCAGGAACATGGTTCGTGATCCTGTGGGAAACAGGTATGCCCCAACAAAAAAGGCAGGATGCTGCCCTGTCGCAGGGCCTTTCTGCTGCTGTTGTGTCTAAAAGACAGGCAGTCTAGGAGATGAAATGTAGATGCCACTGGATTTCTAGGATGTTCCCACAACCGATATGGAGTACTCCCAAGAAGAGCCAGCCCAGAAAGGTACATAATCTGATGCTTTTGCATGCCCATAGCCTGGCACGGTGCTCTGCCTTAGAACTTGGAAAAGTTTTCCAGTAAATATTTATTCATGAAGATGCTTGAAATACATGTGCCATTCTATATAACTTGAGATTGTTTTGTCCTTATTAACATTCACAGAAAGGATCACAACCCTGACCCGTGCCCATGAAATGGGCACAGATGTGTAAAGATCTGGGGGCTGAAAATGTACATCCTCCTCTTTACAAAGCAGTTATTTGACTTTTTTTCTCCTGGAACTCCGACCGATCCGATATACCAACTCTGATGGTGGTGTATGCAGGTTCATTCTCGTTGAATCTGAGGTTTTAAAAAAAATCTTCCTCGGATCGTAGTTTTCCAGGAGAAAGGACTCGACGCTTGTTTTAAAGATCCTACAATATTTAACACCTCCACTTGAATACACGTGGGTATTTCTCATCCGTACGGAGGCAATATGGAACAGGGAGGGCCGCAAAAATGAAGGCTGAGGAGGGTACTGGTTGCTGCACCTTTAACAAGAGTTACAGGCACAGAGGTTTAAAAAAATGCTGAAAGAACAGATAGCAAAATTTCTAGTTTTCCATTGTTAACATTACAGAGGGATTGGGGGGAGGCAACACATTAGTAGCATTTCTAAGATACCAAAAGTATGCTGTTAAGTTATCTAGAGAAAGGCAGATTAAAGAGGTCTGTCTTCCGGTCAGCAAAGACACAATAGAATTGGGATGTGACTGAAACCCCAACTCTGTCATTGAGTCGATTCCAACTCACTGTGACCCTGTAAGCCAGAGTAGAGCTGCCCCTGGGGGTTCTGAGACTGTATATCTGTGCTGGAGTCGAAAGCCTCATCTTACTCCTGCAGAGCCGTTGGTGGTTTCAAACTACTGACCTTGCAGTTAGCAGCCCAGTACATAACCCAGTGCCGTGCCAGACCTCCTCCAATGGCCACTAGGCTGTCAACCGGAAAGCCAAACTCACCATCTCCATGTCGATGCTGACTCCTAGTGACCCCACAGGACAGGGCACATCTCCCCTGTGAGTTCCCGAGCCTGGAGCACTTTACAGAAGAAGAAAGCCCGTGTCTCTCCCAAGGAGCAGCTGGTGGTTTGGAACTGTTGACCTTGCAGTTAGCATCCCAACACGTAACCCAGCAGCACTCACTACTGGGCTATATGTACGACTCATACAGTTTGGGCACCATTAGAAAATAATTACAAACTGACTGTGTGTCAGTAGATTGTCTTTTCAAAAGTTCTTGTGAATTCAGTTTGGCACACGGCCTGATAACCACCCAGACTGGAGTATCACAGACCTATCCGGACAATTGAGAGTCCCTGGTGGAGCAGTGGTCTAAGAAGCAGTTCACTGCTAACAGACAGCGGGTTTTCAACTCACCAGCTAGTCTGTGGGAGAAAGAGGGTGACTTGCAGCTTTGGGAACCCTGGGACGCAGTTCTGCACTGTCCCTCGGGCTCCCTGTGAGTCAGAATTAGGATTTGAACCCTGGCCATCCTCTCAGCCTCTTCAGTTTCTTTTCTCATCTGTGAAACAAGCTTAAAAATTACCTGATGGTTTTTAGGAAGCTTAAGTACAAGAAGAACGTCATGCCTGCCACTTAGGTGAACTTTGTCATGAAAAGTCCTGAATAGGAAGTGTCATTTTCTCTCACGCCAGCTCTTTAAGAAACCTCACCCACCAAAGCGAGTCAGGAGTCGCCTCAACGGGGATGCGGCCGGGCTCTCCCTGCCACCGGGATCCACCAGTGACAAGATCTTCTTCCACCACCTGGACAACCTGAGGCCCTCTCTGGCGCCGGTGAAAGGTCAGGCGGCAGGCGGCCAAAGCTGGCGTGGTGGCTTGGCGGGGTTACCCAAGCCTCGTGTGGTTTGGCATGGTTTGCTTTAGACCAGCGGTTCTCAACCTTCCTCATGCGGCGACCCTTTCATACACTTCCTCGTGTGGTGGTAACCCCCAACCATGAAATTTTCATTGGGACTGCCTACCTGTCATTTTGCTACCGTTACGAATTGGGTGACCCCTGGGAAAGGGTCGTTGGACCCCCCAAAGGGTCATGACCCATAGGTTGAGAACCGCGGCTTTAGACCATGTCATTTGTCCTGAGTGCTTATATTTTTTGTCTTAATTTTTTCTCTTTTATTACTTGTGTGATTCTTACATCAAAAACAAAATAACCAAACAGGGTTTCTTCTCCCACCTAGGGTAGCAAAAGCCTCGGGGTCACTAAAGTCTCGTAATGTCTATTCACTTGATTAAAATGTAGAACGATTCGGTCTCTGCTGTTCATCTGCATCTGCAGCTCAGGGGACTTCAAAAAGTTCGTGGAAAAAGGAAGTTAAAGGTTGATGGGATTTTCCCACGAACTTGTTGGAGCCATCTGGTGCGTTCTACCAAATAGAACTGGCTACAGAGAGGGTGCGTGCTTAGTACGCCCATGGAAAGGCACCTTTCCTTCGGCTGATGGTACACCTCAACTCACTCACACTCACGGCCTCGAGTCGCTGCCGACTCGGAGCGGCCCTGCAGGACAAGCCAGAACTACCCCTGTGGGTGTCCAAGCCTGGGGCTCTTTAAGGGAGTAGAAAGCCCCGTCTTTCCCTCTCAGCCGCCACTGGTGATTTCCAACTTCAGACCTTGTGGTTAGCAGCATCGTGTAACCACTGCGGCATCCAGAGCTCCTGTTTGTGTCATGATACTGTGTATTTTATCTAACAGTAACCCCCTTTTTTCTTCAAGTGGGTGTTTTTTGACCTTTGAATTAAAAAAAAATATATATATATATATATATATTTGCAAAATCTTGAAACTTTCATATTCCTTAAATCCACAAAGTTTCAGAGTTTGCGTATCTAGTTGGCTCCCAGGCCGCGTGGTCTTGTCGCACTGACTGTCTTGCTCTGGCGCACCATGGGGTCCGCAGTGTGCAGCAGTGCCAGGGCCTGAGGAAGTGCGTGGCCTTCCTTGGGAAAGTCCAAGAGGAGGCTGCACCTTGGGGGCTGCGGGAGAGCATCGCCAATGGACCGCTGGGGCCCCAGGCAACAAGGGGAAAAGCCTGACTGCTCGGAGCCAAGCTCGGAGTGTCTGGGACTAGGAAGGCCCAAGGGGAGCCCGGAAGAACACCCATCAGGGTCGAGGCCCCAGCCAGCACGCCTTCTAGGAAGTGGAGACCTCAGGCGCTAATCTACAGGACCAGAAGCCCGCCATTGCTTGCTAAGCCCGGGCGGCATGCTGGTCACCTTCTGAGCTGCTCACTGCAAGGTGGGCACCTCGAAACCACCAGCCCCTCCATGGGGAGCAAGAGGAGGCGTTCTACTCCCGTAGAAGAGTTACATTTGAAACCCGTGGGGACAGTTCTCCCTGTCCCCTGGGTCACTATGAGTTGGGATCAACTCAGTGCCAGTGAGTTTCGGTCTGGGGAAGTGGTCGAGCGGGCAGCTACCGCACTCCCTTGGAGGTACCGGCCATCACCTGATAGCGACTGTGGTGATGGTTGCACACGTCTCTGACAATCTTAAGAACCATTGAAGGTACGATTTGAATAAGTATATTGTGTGGCATGTGGACTCTGTTTCAGTACAGCTGGGTTGGTTTCGTTTGGTGAAGAAAAAGCTCCAGATCTCAGAACATTTTGCCTCCAAGCTTGCTTCGCATGGAAGACGTGAGATTACTGTGCAGTCCCACGTGCAGTGGAGAAGGTCGTTTTCCCCTCTTCTGTTCTAATGCGTCCACTTCTTTCTCCAGAACTCAAAGAGCCTGTGGGGCAGATCGTGTGCACAGACAAAGGCATTCTGGCAGTGGAACAGAATAAGGTCCTTATCCCGCCAGCCTGGAACAAAACTTTTGCCTGGGGCTACGCCGACCTCAGCTGCAGGCTGGGAACCTATGAGTCAGACAAGGTTTGTCCAGTTTCGCGCTTCCTTGTTGAATCTCTTGCTTGGCTTGGCTATCTCAATTAAGGGGCGTGGGTTAGAATGGCCAGCGAAAGGGGGCGCTTTAGTATATGAGATTCGTATTGGGGGCGGGGGACAATATGCAGACAAGTCTCACTGCCCGCAGACCAGGCCTCTTTGGGGAAATTGGCACTAGCAACGTATTCCTGCAAGAGGTCCCATACGCCACATTACTCCGCACATCTGCCCCCCAGAACCTCTTTCTTGTGGCGAGCCACGATCCTGGCCTCATTTATGCAATGCTCCGAAACGGCCGGTGGAAAGCGGGGTGCCACGCCCACCAGCAGCGCAGCTGCTGTTCTGCACTACTGCATCGTAGTGATCCGAAATTGCCCTGAGTTCACCGCCTCGCCGTCCCTCTTGAATGCCAGAGAGGGAGAGAGTCTGCACGCGTCTCTTGTGCCGTCGTGCACTTCTCTTTCATTCATGTTCTCCGACAAAAACAGCACTCGTACTTGCAACTCACATTCTAGTTGGCTTTCACAACCACCTCATTTGACCACGCTAAAAGAAACATAAAGTTGCCTCTAAATCTGCCCCAACTCATTGCCCTTGTATGTGCCGGGTGGAGCTGTTCTCCGTGCAGTTTCTTGGTGGCTCCTCTTTCAGAAGTAGATAGCCAGGCCTTTCTTCCGAGGCAACTCTGGGAGGGCTCGAGCTGCCAGCCTCGGCTTTAGCGCCATCCCGTGCGGTTTACAGAGCTTCACACAGTTGGACATTCGACCTCATTGGAGACCCCTCCCCCACCCCATGAGCTCTTGTGTGCCATTGAGTCAATTCTGACTCATAGCGACCCTGTAGGGCAGAATGCACAAGTTGCCTTATAGGGTGGGTGCTAGTCTATAATCTTAGATTGGAACCGATTGCTAAGAGCCTCATGAACAAAGTCCCCTTTAGCGTGGATTCTAACAACCGATGGCATAGTTCAAAGCTAACAGCCACTCTGCCGGAGAAAAATGAGGCTTCCTACTCCCATGAAAGGGTCACAGTTTTGGAAAGCCACAGGGACAGTCCTACTCTGGCCTCCATAGGATCTCTGTGAGTCAGATTCGACTCCATAACAGTGCGTTGGAGAGTTCTTCATTAAAAGGCTGGGAGCCCTAGTGGCCTAGTGAGTTACTCATTGAGCTGCTAACTGCAAGGTCAGCATTTCGAACCCACCAGCCACTCCTTGGGAAAAAGATGAGGCTGGCCACTCCCCAAAAGATGTAAAGTCTTGGAAACCCAAAAAGGACAGTTCCACCCTGTGCTATAAGTCTGCATCTGACGGGCCGCGCAGCAGTGGGTTTGGGTTTGGGTTTAGGCTGGGTAAGAGGCTGTAACGGTGGTTCAGTGGAGAGCATCAGTGGAAACGTTGTGGACTAAAACCAGCCCGGATAGTTTTCAGCAGGTCAACTGTGCTCGGCTTAGCTGCCTGTACATATACTTGAGGAGTCTGACTGTTTGCTGGCTGTGTGTCTCACATCTGGTTTTGTTTTCCAGGCAATGACGGTGTATGAGTGTCTGTCTGAGTGGGGCCAGATCCTCTGTGCAATCTGTCCCCACCCCAAGCTGGTCGTCACAGGGGGAACGAGCACCGTTGTGTGTGTGTGGGAGATGGGCACCTCGAAGGAGAGGGCTAAGAGCCTCACCCTCAAACAGGTAACAGATGTGGAAATGAGAAGTGGGTGTGGCACACGGTCCAGCTCAGCTGCTTGCTCTCTCCAGAAGCACAGAAGTTCCTTGATTCCCAGATCGTGCCTAATGCCCTGAACCCAAATGCTTCTTCTGTCAGAAATGCTTTTGAAAACAGAGGAGATAAGACTATACATAGTATTGTTGTAACCTGACTGAGCTGGAGCTTTCTTGATGATATCCGAAGCAAGCTGTCCCTTTAAAAAACCTACTGCCATCCAGTCAATTCTGACTCCCAGCCGCGAACTGCCCGTCTGCGTTTCCATGGCAGAAAGTCGCCTCTTTCTCCCACTGACCCGGGAGTTTGAACTGCTGGCCTTGTAGTGAGCAGCCCAACACGGTACCACTAGGCCACCTGGGCTCCTTTAGCTATCTACATATATATTCTAATATGTCTAAGTAACACACATATTATTTTGCTAAAGTGATCTATACATTGAACGTTTGTGAGCCAAATTACACTTGCCTGATGGTTCATGTTCATTTCCTTCCTGGGTGATTTGCCCTCAATGGACTCTAAGTGTGACTCCTTTGCTCTTCTCTCTGTTCACGTGCCGTGCCCTTCACGCCTGGGCACACACGTGGATGTATTTCAGTCGAATCCCTACTGATTTGCCTGAGGGGTCTTTTTGATCATCATGCAATTCTATTGTTAATTTTTACTTAAAACGGAATCCTGTTGTAATATAAGCCATCATCACATGAGTTTGAGTTGTGCCTGAATTTACTATAAGCTGTTTTTAAATGGCGCATACAGCAAAGTGTTTTGTTTCTTTTTTTAATACAAACTAAAGAGGTCATAAACAGTAATACCTGTCTCTTATTGCTACTTATATTTAGGATGTGCTAGACATGGTGCTGGCTATTTAAAGTCATGCACTGTCATCTGCACAACAAAGGAGCCCTGTGGGTTACATGGGTTGGGCTGCTAACCACAAGGTCGGCAGTTCAAACCCCAGCTGCTGTGAGCCAGGTTGCTCTCGTAAAGATTTCCAGCCTTGGAAATCTTCTATAGGTTCATTTTAAGTACTGAGTCAGAAGCGACCCAGTGGGAATGGGTGGGAATACTCACAAAGTAATTGCTGGTTACCTCTTCCCTAGGGTGAGGGGGTGGGGAGAACACAGCTCAGAAAAATTAGGCCACGTGCCCAGATGCACATGTAGTGGTAAAGCTAGTAATTTCATTCTGTCCAACTCCAAGGCTATTTAAAGGCTAAACCCAAAGCTACTTCATAGCTAAACTGTAACTTTGGTGTGTTAAATACTTATGGAAAGAACCTTTGTCCTTAGACCCGTGGCCATCTCTATAGACTAGAAATTCATCTCTGATTGAATTGTTGGGTCTTCCCGAGGTACGCCCTGTAAAAGCAGGTACCTGTAAAAAGCAGTCTTTGATGTGAGATCCAAGGTTGGTCTCGTATGTTGCTGATCCAGACCCCGCCGCATGTAAATATTTTCCAGTTAGAAAACGGATCTTGAAGCCAGGGTGCCAGCAACCCCTAAGTAGAAAGCAGCCTTTCTTACTCAGAACCGTCTTCTGGGCGTACACCGATGAAGTCCGTGCAGCCAAGATCTCAAGCCAACTCATTCTGTTATGCACACAGTTTTCCAGGCCATCCTGAGAACGCAAGAACTGCTCGTCGTCACCCGAGCCTTTTCCTTCAAAGTGCTTACTTACTTTCCCACAGCACCACCTCCCTGGGTCCTGTTTCTTGGAAGGAGGCCCTTCTGGGCACAGAGCACAGCCGGTTGTCTTCCGCTGAGTCACTGGTTCTCTGGACCACACTCTCCCTTCCTCTCCCCAGGGCCATGTATTGCAACCACCTGCAATTTTAAAATTTTTTTATCCATCCACATCTTGGCAGTTCCTGAGCACGGAACTCAGAACTGTGCCATAAAAGAACTAGATTCAGAGTTGAGCGTCAACCTTCTGGGTGCATAAGCAGTACCTCTCCCTGTGGCGTGATGTGCAGGCACTGGCTCCCCAGCACCCCTGCCTCGGGTTCCTCCAAGGGCTTCTGCAATGTTCTGGAGTCAGTGATGATGCCCCCAGCACTGGGGTCACCCTGATCTTTCTCTTCCTGTAGGCCTTGCTTGGTCACACTGATACTGTCACCTGTGCCACAGCGTCGCTAGCCTATCACATAATTGTCAGCGGGTCCCGAGACCGAACCTGCATCATCTGGGACCTGAACAAACTGGCGTTTCTAACCCAGCTCCGAGGCCATCGCGCTTCTGTGTCTGCCCTGTGCATCAATGAGTTAACCGTAAGTATCAATTGCCCACTGGATTGGGATTTTAGTGAAACAAGTAGTTCTGACCAACCTCTGAACTAAAGATCCCAAGTACTTGGACACACATGTTATAAAAGCAGGTACAGTTTTTCGTAATTTATGTATTGCTTGTTAAAGCAAATGGATATGAAAGTTTATAGTCCAGACAGCTAGATTGACTTTAAAACTCCCTCTGCCGCTGCATAAATAATGTAAAAACAGCCCACAATGTGCTTTAAAAATAAAAAAATAAGGAAGTTGTGGATTTGCTAATGACATTAGAATATTGTTGAAAATGTTATGCAATATATTCAGATTACTTATTACGTATTATGAAAATGATACCATATGAGTAGCCAGATGAGGGGGGCAAAAATCCTTACAGAAGTATTTTTAAGGAGATTATACCTTCTCAAAAACAAACAGTTTATGTACAAATAAAGAAATAAGCATACTGGCCTCTAGGAGCTACCGTGTTGACCAAGCCCCTTGATGTGTCCCAGGGGGAGGTTGATGGCTAAGACGCCAGGCTGGTAAGCAGGAGAGGTTCTAGCTGGGGCTCATAGAGCCCCAGTGTCCAGAGACAAGCTATCACATTGGTGTGTGGGTGATACTCCCATGTGCATATCAGTCTTCAAAAACACAAGGAAGCCGCTCGAGTCTCGTCACTTAGCAGCACTACCTACCCATCCCGTCTACCACCTTCACCCCTTAGCTTACCTGTACTGCTAATCATCCCACCCGACAAGAGTAATCTAGCCACAATTCCAGGTGTCACCCCCAGCACCCACAGAACCAGCTTTCCCCATGAAGAAAGCTGCCGCCCTAATTTCTGCTTCAAGTTAGCAGGCATCATGCTGTTAGTCAAACAGCATGTCGTCCGTCAGAGAAGATGAAGCTCCGCTCTAGTGGGTGGCACTGAGAGGGTCTTGGTGATATGGACAACGGTGCTGAGTTGGGACTGAGTCAGGAGCCCACGGGGGAAGGCAGAAGACTCAACGTACTTGTTAAGTCTCCTGGAAAGACGAGACCAGGGCAGTACCATGGGTTTGCCTGGCAGATGTTTGCCCCCAGATAGCTGCCAAACTGTCCGCAGAACCACTGTGACCCAGCGGTGGTGTGGAGCCAGCCTCTTGATTCCGCCACAGAGAGTCCTTGATGTTGGGATTGTGCTCAACTTTAATGCTGAAGATTAAAATGATCCGCAGCCAGTTGTGTTGGGGCCAATATTCTGTACTGATGGGATTTAATTCATTGCTACAAACTACGCTTAAAATGCGTTCATAACCTTTTCATTACTCAGGAGACGGTTACTGTTTTTCTGGTATGTTTTTCCAACCAAATACCAAGTCTACATGACCTCAGGCTACATTTGGGGCCAGAAACCCCTTGGCCGCAGCTACTCTTTCACCTCCCTGAGCGCCCCAGCCAGTTAGACGGCGGGGTTAGGTCTCCTGCATGCTACTGAAGGCCGTAATCGACCAAAGTCTTGCCTGATGCAGAAGGGGGCACAGCTGGCTCTTTACTGAAGGCCGTAATCGACCAAAGTCTTGCCTGATGCAGAAGGGGGCACAGCTGGCTCTTCTCTGTCAGACAAGAGCTGCGAATGACAGCTCGGCTGCAGGCACTCTTTGTCAGCGAGGGTGCTTGACAGAGGCAGAGAAGGAAGACCCAGGAATGCTTTGCCGGTTATGTTTCTAAAGGCTCACTTTGACTTGGCATCTTGGTAGAAGAAGGGCAGAAGGAAGATGGGACAGCAATAGCAACAGCGGCATGGACAGTGGTCTGGAGAAGCCTTGGCCCTCCCTCTCCATGTCGCCCCGCCCCTTGCTCCCCCTTAACTTCTCTCTTAATGTTGCCCCCCCACACACACATACACACACACAAACACTACTGCGTCTGATGGCAACTCCAGATTTCCACAGATTCTCTCACGGTCCACCGTGTGCACTGAATGTAGCAGGTGGTTTCAGGAGATGGTATCCAACCTCGTGACAACCCAGCGATAGGAGAGGCATTGGCACTGGGAAGAGTGGCATCTGCGTCGTGACTCTGTGGTTTAGGCAGGGGGCTGAAGTTCTCTCACTTTGCTCTCGTCCTCAGTCGGGCCTGGGGGACAGGGCCTGGCAGCTACTGGAGGATTAGCCCTGGAAAACCCTGAGGGGCACAGTTCTCTGACACCCGTGGAGCCACCGTCAGCTCAGGCTGGGTTCTGTTTTATTCTTTGTATTGTTTCCTTCCTCGATAAAGTAGACCTAGTCCTAGCCGACCTCCGGAGGTTGTGGTAGGGTGAAGTGGAATGGCTCTAAGTGTCCGCCACTGTCAACCCCCACACGGAAGATGTGTCAGAAAGCATCTTCATTCCTTTAACAGGAGTGGGTTAGAGTTATTGCCAAGTTGGGGTAGAGTCCCCGCCTCCCCACCTGGTAGACTTTGAGAACTAAGCTTATTCCCTTCTATCTTTGAAACTCAAAAAAAAATTTTTTTTAATGAGCTATCAAGTCAGGGAATCTCCAATTTCATTAAATTCTTCAAGAAGGAACCCATGTACCAGTCGTCCGTCCCCACCCC
>NW_022111369.1:34125382-34184341 GCF_000313985.2 Echinops telfairi
GCCCCCGCCCCGCCCCGCATTTGCATAGGAAGTTCAGAAAAGCAGAGAGACCTTTTTCCCCTGATTGCTAGAGAGCGACACCATTGTGCCCTAACAGCAGCTTCTCTTCTGCCCTGTGCCTCCGGCGGTGGGACCCACGTTGCTCATTCAGTGGAGCTGCCTGTAAAGGCATCCTAGATAGACCCTAGGTGGCCCGAGGGGTGGGAGTGGTCAGCACCTTCTCCCTACTCCCCTGTTCTGCAGTGAAGGTGCCGTCGCTGGTCACCTCAGGGTGGTCAAAGGCTAACGTGCTTGGGGAATGCTCTAGGTGGCCAACCAATACACTGGAGGTTTGGGTCTTGGAAGAAAGCCTGGGGCCTGTGTCCCGAATATCTGCCCCTAAAAGCCGGGGGTGGGGCGTGGGTGTGTGTGTGTGTGCAGGTCTGCTTGTTTGTGGTGGTGGTGGGGGCAGTTGTTGTTGTTTTTCGCCCCCAGCAGGGTGCTTGGGACATAAATGGAGGTCCAGCAAAGCCCGTCCAATCCCCTTGGCCACAGCTGCCACTCAGTGTTGGCTTCCTGCAGAGCCTTGGTCGGGCTGTGTCTGGGCCCCAGTGGGCAGCCCTGGGCAGCCAGCCCCGAACGCTAGGTGACCTCCGCAATGACTCCGTGTCAGCGCTGAGAGGTGAGAGGCGTCTCCAGAGTTCACCCACGGGCTCCGTGCCCTCCGAAAGTGGGACCGAGAGTGAGGGGTCTTCCTTCTGTTCCTCAGGGGGACATCGTGTCCTGCGCCGGCACGTACATCCACGTGTGGAGCATTAACGGGAACCCCGTGGTGAGTGTGAACACGTTCACAGGCCGGAGCCAGCAGATCGTGTGCTGCTGCATGTCGGAGATGAACGAGTGGGACACGCAGAATGTCATCGTCACGGGACACTCGGACGGGGTGGTCCGGGTAAGTGAGCCGAGGGGGAAACTCACGCAGGTGGCCGCTCAGTGTCCCTGTAATGGCTGGGGATTAGCAAACCTCTCTCCAGTTCCTACAGTGACTTTTGGCCCCTTTGCTTCCTGCGGAGTTCTTGCGTGCTATTGGCCACTGACAGCCGTGCCAAAGACGGTCGGTGTCTCACACACACACTTCCCATGTCACAAGGGGATTGCTAAAAATGTAAATTGCATCATAACTTTTGAGAAGCAGAGCTGGAACGGGTTTCCAGAGGCCTCGAGCCGACTCCTCGTGTGGATCCCTCGTGTGTGGTGCCCTCTTTCTCTGGGTGGAGTGAGCCCCTACAGAAATAGAGCCAGCAGAGAACAGCAGGTTTGCTTTGTCAAACGCTGTCTCCCAAGCTCAGGAGCCCTGGTGACGGAGTGGCTGACTCATACCTCTTGCTCCCAGAAGGAGCTTTAGTCTTGGAAATCCAGAGGGCCAGTTGTGCCCTGTCCTCGAGCCAGACTTGCCTCGCTAGCAGTGAGTGTGGTGTTTGGGTCTTCTCTGTTTCCTGGACTACCATCCTCTCTGCTCCCTTGAAACACACACACACACACACACCCGAACAGCTGGGGGGGCCCCCGTCTACACTGCCTGTCCCATCCTCCTTGAACGGTCCATCCCATTCTATGTTAGACTCTTCGTCAGCGAAGGCAGTGACACCTTCTGAGGCAAACCTGACCAAAAGAAAGAACTCCTACTGATGGCTACCACAGCATATTGCTGCAATGTGCCAGTGGCCGTTGCCGTCAGCGTTACTCCTCAAGAAGCCGAGTCTAAAGATCACACATGCAACTGTCACATGCGCTTTTTCAGTGCCTTCCTTCTTCTTCAACGTTCGTGGGCTACTCTCTAACCTATGTGAGATAATCCCCTGCCATGTTCTTTTAAGATCCAGGGAGATCTAAGTCCATGTAGGACTGCCAGTTATGGTAGCACACGCCCACCCTCTCTCTCCAGCCCCCAGTTCCTTACCAGGCCCTTATTCCCTCCGTGGAGTACTAATGTTTCCTTCACCTATTTCTTTGCTAAATGCTTCCTTACATTCAGTTTTGGAGAATGGAGTTCTTACAAGTTCCCGAAACACCAGCTCCTGAGCCTGTTGAGGTCCTGGCGATGCAGGAAGACTGTCCAGAAGCACAAATGGGTATGTAAGACCTTAGCCGGGTCCAGATTGCCTTGTTCTGCTTTAACAAAATACACCACGAGTGGGCGCCCTTCAAGAGCAGAGCTTATTTCCTCACACCTCGGGAGACCAGAAGGGCACACTCGGGGCATGTTCTAGTGGGAGGTCTTTCTTTGTCTGCATCTTCTTGTCGTTGCTGGCAGTATTTGGAGTTCCTGACCTGGTGGACAGACACAGTGTGTCTGCTGTGCTGCTCCTTTGAAACACAGAAAGGATTAGGCTTGAGAGCCAACCTACACTGGCTGTGACTTTATTAGTCCCAAGCAGGCTCGAACTCACAGGTCGAATGTATTGCCGTAGAGTTGACACTGATTCGTAGAGAACCTCTAGGACAGACAAACTGCCCCATGGGGTTTCCAAGACAGGAATCTGTACTGGAGCTGACAGAGTGGCTGTTAGGTTCAAACCACTGTGTGAGCAGCTGAGAGCCTAACCTCTGTGTCACTGGGACACCATTTATAGGATATCTCAGAAGGACCCAATTTGATCCATGATCAATTGTTTTCTTAATTGTTTGTTTTTCACAAGTCACCATGGGTGAAGTTACATCATCACACAACATAAACGTGAGCCTAAGCTTGGGCACAGCTCCCTATTGTGTGATTCCCTGAGCAGGAGCGGTCCTGCCAGGTTTTCCCCAGTTCCCTGAGCAGCATTCCGTGTGGTCTTCTCTTGCTCTGAGTTCCCTAGCTCAACCGGAGCACCCTTACTAACTGCTTAGAGCACCAAAAGCTTGATCTGCCCCTTCTGGAAGCACAGAGGGTTCGGTGCTGAATGAGTCAGGGGCTGCCCCTCAGCCCCTCATCTCCTCCCCTCGCCCACCAGCTGCCTAGCTCAGTCTGGACGAGGGTGTGTGATTTACAGGGACAGACCAGAGTCCACCTTCAACAGGGCAATAATTCCAACTGAAACCAGGATGACACTCGACCCCTGACCCAAAGGTTGGTGGTTCAAAGTTAGCCAGAGTTCTAGTGATCTCCTTAAAGGTCCTGCCCTAGAAACTTTGTAGAGCATTCTTGCTCTGCACACACAGCCTCGCCATGAGTCACAACCAGCTCACAATCAGTGCACCACCTTCTCGGACCCACAAAGTTCTTGCACAATTCTCAGTGAAATCAGGAGCTGGGTGACAATATCTGGTGCAGTCGGACACTGCGCTGTGCAGTGCTCCGCTCTGAGCCCCTGATCTCCAGACTGAGAATAATGGTTGAGAACAGTTGGCACAAGGAGCTCTCTCGAAAGGAGCTGGGTTTTAATGCTTGACTTTTCGATTGTCTCTGTGATGAACTACTGTTTCTCACTGAAAATTCAATGTGAGTTTACTTATGTGGTAGAGTTACTCAGGGGGAAATACACTTACTATCAGAGAGAGACACATTCTTATGCAATGCCAAAAGAGCATTTACTCTCCATGCAGAACGTAAAAAACGCTCCCTTGGGCAATACATGCTAATGCTTGCATTACCTTCATACATATAAATTCCTGTGGAGTCGATTAGAGCTCCACCCAGAAGGCCATCTGAGGGTTGAGGGACATAAGAATTCAGTTGGCTCCACTGAGTAGCTGAGCTTGCGAGTAGGTGTCAGACACTGGATTGTGGGCCCCATTTGAGTGGATCACTTTGCCTGTCCTTTGGAGAAGCTTGTGCATGCCTGGCAGCGGAGGGTGAGCTGAATCCAGGCCGGAGAAACACTGTCCTCTCGGCCTGATAAATTGTGCCCCAGGTTTGAGTGAAGGCCCGCCCACAGGGAAGGGTGGGCAGCGCAGAAGTTGCGGGCTGTTGCTTGAATAAAAGAGCAGGGAGCCAGTGACTCACTTGAGTTCAACGCCCTTTCTGAGAGTGCTTATCTGCAGACTGAGGTTCAAGGAAAAGAATCCATTCAGAGTGGTCAGCTAGACTAACGGGCAGGCAGAATGAAGGCGCAGGCGAGCTCAGGAGGGGGTGGGGGATATGTCTGTCGTAGGCTAGTGTATGTGCTTCCTCTCCCTTTCTCTCTCAGCCCCTGCCACCACCCACCCCCACCCCCAGAACGCTCAAATGCAAACAAGTGGACGTTACGCTAAGGAGATGCAAAATAACACTGGAAATGGGAGAAAAACAAAATCCTTGATCGTGAAGAGGTTTCCAAGAGTTTGTAGGAAAATGCCGTGAAAAATACTGGCATTTTCCGTAGCTTTTTGAAACCCCTCCTATAATGTGCTCTTTGCTCAAGTTCCGTCCATTCAGCCACTGTTGGGTCAAGCACCCGCCAATTGCCAGAGCTGGGGCACTGTGCTCAGGGCCCCGGTCACTGGCTTGTAGAAGGAAGAACATCGGAATGGTAATCACTGCTCAAGCAGATCAGTAAAGACTTTAGAGAAGAAAACCATTCAAGCTCTTCCTTGAAAAGCAGGCAGCACCAGAGCAGGCAGAGGTTGGCAAGATCCATCATCTAGTCCGGCCAAGGGTTTGTCCAGCCGCGGGCTGACTAAAGAGGAGCAGGTCTGCAGGGCGAGCACCAGGCGCCCTCTAGCTGCGCAGTAAGACAGCGGGAGGGGTATTGCAAGAAATCGCCGAAGGCCGGATCTGGCCAGACTGGATGCTAGCCTACGGATTTTGGCTAGAGTTTTTTGTGAACTCGTTCAGAAATTCTGTCCTTTTAGGTTTTTCCATTGTGTGAGACACCCTCCCCCCAGCCTCTTTTATAGCTATGCATAGGGTCTACAGTGACTTACGTAGTAGGGAAAATGCCAGTCAGGCTCAGTGGGCCTAAACGCGGTGATGTGTACCCAACAGGGCACGAAGCCCAGGACGAAGACAGTAGCGATTCAGATGTGGAGGAGGAGCAGAGCGTCAGCCAGGACCCCAAGGAGCCGCCCATCCAGCCCACGGGCACCGGCCACAGGCCCAGAGCAGCCTCATGCCGAGCCACGGCCACCTGGTGTACGGACAGCGGCTCTGATGACTCCCGACGCTGGTCCGATCAGCTCAGCCTAGACGAGAAAGACGGCTTCGTATTTGTGAACTACTCGGAGGGCCAGTCCCGAGCCCATCTGCAGGGTCCGCTGAACCACCCCCACTGCAATCCTATCGACGTGCGGAATTACAGCCGATTGAAACCTGGTAACGGATACCTCTTTCTGGCTCCCTGTAGCGTGTGTGCGTGTATGCGTGCGTTCTCTGGCACATGCGCTCTGTGACCTGCGTCCCCATGGAGGCCTCCTCAGCACCCTTTTATGTACAGTGAACTTGGAGATGCTAACCCCCCACGGGGTTAGCAATGTGTTGCCTCAACCACAAACTGCTGAGTCCCAGGTCAGCTTTTGAGAGCTGGTTTACACCAATGACGTAAATGCAACTGCATTCCCGGGAGCTTTACCCAAAAGGAGGAGCCCCGGTGGCGTAGTGGTTACGCGTTTGGTTGCTCACCACACAGTCAACAGTTCAAAACCCCCAGCCTCTCCTCAAGGGATAGATGATGTTTTCTACTCCCTGAAGGATTTCCCGCCTCTGGCAGCCAACAGGGCCAGTTCTACTCTGTCCTGTGGGGTCGCTGTGAGTTGGCATCGACCTGGTGGCAGTGAGTTTTGGTTTGTTTGGGGGGCTGCCTCAGATGGCCGACTTAGAGGCGGGGTCCTCGCTTGGAGAAACGGTGTGTGTGTCTGTGGTTGTCTGGCGTGGAAGAGGGCCCTCTCTCTGCAGGTTTTCTTTGAGTAGTGTGGCCCCTCATGAAGGGCAAACTGCACGCTTTCCCGACAACCTGAAACGTGGCCGTGACTGTGTTGACGTGTCCCAGCTTCTGTGAGGGCACAGCAACCAGACGTTGTACATCATGTCCCCTAATTTCCCGCTCCAGGGTACAGGTGGGAACGGCAGCTGGTGTTCAGGAGCAAGCTAACAATGCACACGGCCTTCGATCGCAAGGACAACGCGCACCCCGCAGAGATCACCGCCCTGGGCATCTCCAAGTACGTGTCCGGCCTGTCCTGTCCTCGGGGCCCCACGTGCTAGAGGGAAGCAGAGTGGCTCAGAGACACCCGTCCAAAGCAGACCCCGGCCAGTGTGTGCGTTGTCTGCGTGCATTCTGAATGGACAAAGAAAGAAAACCTCTCTCCTCCTTGGGTCTTCCAAAGGCACGGCAGGATTTCACCCAGAGAGATGAAATGGAAATGGGAAAATGGGCTCAGTTCTGTTTCTCTCGTGTGACGTCTCCTTCCCCTGAGGGAGGCAGCTCGCGGGTGGCAGCCCCCTGCCCCCAGGGCACCCTCCTGGCACCCTCGGGCGCACACACACAGAGACACACAGACCGGCACACATAGAGAGAAGCAAATCACTAGGGGCAGCAGGCAGAGGGATTCCACTGGGGGCTGTGTGGGGTCTTCTGTGAGGTGACCCACTGTGTCCGTCTCCCGCAGGGATCACAGCAGGATCCTGGTCGGCGACAGTCGGGGCCGGGTTTTCAGCTGGTCGGTGAGTGACCAGCCGGGCCGCTGTGCTGCCGACCACTGGGTCAAGGATGAAGGCGGGGACAGCTGCTCGGGCTGCGCGGTGCGGTTCTCCCTCACGGAGCGAAGACACCACTGCAGGAACTGCGGCCAGCTCTTCTGCCAGAAGTAAGACGTGCCATGTTCTATGTTTGGTGTGTTCCACGCCCCCCTCAGCGGGGGGCGGGGGGACTGAAAACCAGCCCCTTTCCTCTGCCCTTTATGATGACTGTAATCGTACAGACTCGCATCATCAAGTGCAGAGACTGCCACCCCACACACCTGGTCACCCACGACCCGGAATGGGCAAACGGATCCTTCGGACTTGCTTTAGAAATGCGGGGGTGATCTGTGAGTGCCGGACGGAACACAGATCACTCCAGCCTCAGTCAGCCCTTCCCCACCCACGGGGGCATCTGCCCTTCTAGTCTCTGTCTACTGGTCTCCCAGGCACGAGGCCCCGTGCATAATGCCCCCTGTGGCTGGGCGTGGTCTTCCGGTTGGCAGACGGGCACATTGCCCGGCCTCTTGCAGCTAGCTTTGCCCAGACCACGTGGGTTTGGAGATTCATTTGTGTCTGCGTCAAAGGCATCTATATGGGTTGATCATTTTTTAACTGCTGTGAGGTATTTTACTGTGTAATTGTATCAGGGTTTACCTAGGTCCCCCCCTTTTGGTAACCCTTAAAATAATTTGTTTTAGAATAACTTTATCAGTATCCTAAATACAAACAAATACAGGGAGGCCTCAAAAAGTTGGTGGGAAATTGAGATTAAAAAGACAACGGAATGGCCCCAACACTCTTTGAAGTCCCCTATTTATCTAATGCTGCTATCCTCCCCCGACCCCCACCCCCTAAATGCCCATTTATATGGGCTGGAGTGTCTCCAGGGGAGACGCCTCACACTGGAGTGGTTCGCCATAGGCACACTCGGGAGTTTAAATCCAGCAGCTGTTCGCATGTGCGTCAGAGTAGAACTAGGCGAGGTAGGTTCCCGGGTCTTTCTTTCTGGTCACCTTTGGGTGGACTTGAACTTCTCAGTTAGTAGTCAAGAGCTTAGACCATTTTCTCCACCAGCCCCAGAGCTTCTGAAGTAGGAATTGGGGGGGGGGGGGGCTCAGAGTGTGCCAGTGTGCTCACCCTCGGGGTGTTCTCCAGTCTCCTGGGGCTTGCTAGTGCCAAACTCCCTTCGATACTTTTGCCCATCTGCTAGCTAGGAAGTGATCCCTTGCTGGTTATCTTGTGTTCCTGGTGCGGTGAGACAGGGTTGCGTTCACTTCCTAGCCATTTGAGTCTCCTCCTGAGAAACGCTTGGCTGTTTTTAACTAAGAAATACTTTACCTGTTCCTGAACCCTCAAATCCCGGCTGCTTTACTGTCTTGCCAAGTATCTTCGGTCAGGCTGTGGCTTGTGTTACAGCCTCACATGTCTTTCCTGTGACACAAGTGTTGTCATCTTGGTATCATTGAATTTACCACTCTGATTTTTGCCTTTTGAGTTCTTAAGAAAACTTTTCACGGACTAAGATCATAATGGATAGCTTTATTTTCTTTGACATGTTTCAGAGGTTTTGTTTTCACATACAGGTCTTTAATCCATTTGAGATTTATTTGGGGTTACTGTAATAGGAGGAGGGATCCCCTCCCTCCCTCCTGCCCCCAGGCAGAAGGTCAATTTGCCCCATTCTCAATGATGTGAACATCATCTGTCAACCTGAGTCCCTTATACACCTGCATGGTTCTTACCTGGCACGCTGGGAAGGAGAATCGGGATCTGCTGCTCAGGACTGAGGGCTGTGAGGGGCAGGGACCTATATCTCTCTGGCCACAGCCACCTCTCCTGTGGAGCATACTGCTTCTCTCTGGGCTCAGGAGTGTGGTCAGTGGCCACACACAACTCATGATTGTGGGGTCACATGATTAAGAAGTAACACGCTTCGATGCAGGACCAGGTGGGTCCAACTGAGGATACAGTTCATTGACTGGGACAGTGACTTCTCAACAATATCTGGAGGCAGACCTCTGTGGCCATCAACAACCACTCAGCCTCACCCCTGCCCTGCTATGAAGCTCAATCGCTTCCCCAATGAGTGCCCAGAGGCACCCCACTTTGCCAAGGTGCTTGCCAGGAATACTTAGTGATCGTAATTCATGACTCCGTGCACTTACGGTAGCCACCTGGTGCCTGGGGCTGCTGCCAGCTCTCTGCCACTACTCCTCACTGCCTCATGCTACTCTCTGGTATTACAGCTCTCTCGTTCTGTTTCTTGGGTCTCAAAAGTGCTCAGCCAGGGACTCCAGGTCCAAAGTACACCATATACTGCTAGTGAGGTATTTCTCCCTTCCCACCTCTGGCTCATTTTAAAGCTCTCAGGATGGCAAAACTGACCAGTCCCCTCCTTAGGGACCCATGTACCTTATTTGCCTGGTCCTAGCCCCACAGAGGCATCACACACTTAGAGGCTTGCGTGGCAAGCTGTGTCATCTCCTTGGTGGGCCGCAGCACCTTATTAGCATGGCCCCACCCAGTCATTTGCCGAGAATTACAAGACTAGCTAGAGAGGCCACAGTAAAGGGATCCATTGCACACAGCAGGTGATCCTTTAGACCCTCTGCTGCTGTCGTGTGCTGGCTGATTAGGATGGAGCGGGCTGTCCAGAAGGGTGGACAACAAGCATTATCTCGTGCACTCCCCGGATTTCCTCAGGGTGACAGCAACAGTCCCTTCCGCCTCTCTACCTGTAGCCCTTCACTGGTTCCGCGGGTGAGTACATAGCAAAGGATCATTTTAGTCTTGGGAAAAGCCACGCTTCCCGTGAGTCCACGCTTCTGACAAGGTCACACCTAGCTTTATTCCAAGAATAGGGTCCCTGAAGGCTTTTGAAAGAATGTGAATATCTCTTAAGTCTATCTCCATTCAAGCAATCCTATTAAGAATAGCAGAAAAGGAGGCCATTTGGACCAGGCAGCAAAGGCAAACTAGCTGTTTAAGAAGTCACTTAAATTATCAGTGTTTAAAAACCCAAAGGAATTTTTTTTTCCATTTTATTGGGGCCTCCTACAGCTCTTGTTACAATCCATACATCACTTGCATCAGGCAAATGTGTACATCTGTTGCCTTCATTCTTTTGTAGACATTTACTTTCTATTGAGCCCTTGGTATCAGTTCCTCTTTTTTCACCCCTCCCTCCCCACCCCCACCCTCAACCCCTTGATAGATTGTACATTGTTATCATTTTCATCTTTCACATGACCGCTGTCTCCCACCCCCTACGTTTTCTGTTGTTCTTCCCTCTGTACAGGGGTGTATGGTTATGTGTCGATCATAACAATTGGTTCCCCCTTTCTCCCTTCCTCTCCCCATTCCCACTCCTGTACCTGGAATCTGTGAGTCGTGAGCTCCCATCCCTTATCTATACCCGTATCCATGTTCCAGTCTAGTCTGAATTGAGAAGCAGATTGGTGGGGGCGGGGGGGTGAGGAAGCCTCCCCAAAGGAACTTTTGATAGTGTCCAGAATGTCCTGTAATCCAGGCAGTGAGTTTCCAGCTCCAAGTAACGATAGTTTACACACCTCCCGTGTGTAGGGGAAGGCGGTATGCGCCAGTCCCACGCAGGCAAGTGGCCTCAGCCTGCAGAAAGTTCTTAACTTTCTGTTGTGGTTATTGTGTGAGTTCTAAGTCAAAGAGCTAGCTCTCTGTGGCCGAAGCGTCCATTGCTTCATAGACGGCAAGAACGAATGCAGCCTTCCTTCCGGCCCTTCATCAACCACAAGAACACAGGCCAGCTAGTCTGTCCTGGTCTCCAGACTGTCTGTGGCCTTTGGCTTGCTAGACTGCAAGCTTAGCATGTGGTTTTAAATGTGCCTATTTGAGCGTAGTCCTCCCAGAAGCGGCAGCCCTGGGCCTAATTGATTTCTTCTCCTCTCAGGTGCAGTCGATTCCAATCAGAGATCAAACGCTTGAAAATATCGTCGCCGGTACGTGTGTGTCAGAACTGTTACTACAACTTGCAGCATGAACGGGGTTCAGAGGACGGACCTCGAAATTGCTGAAGATCCAACAAGCTCATCAAAGGCCCTGGTTTGTCGGACCCCTTCCCAATTCCTCCGTCACAGATCGCAGCTCCCGGAAGGCATGGGCACAGTCTCCGTTTACACATCTCTTCACCCCGTGCGGTTGAAGTGCTGAATTCAAAGGGATCACTGAATAAACGGGTGTCGAGTACAGTAACGGGGCGAGCGCTATTCAGGTGGCCAGCTGCAGAAGCAGCAGGTGGTTCATAGCAGCCGCGGTTTCAGGATTCTGTTTTCCCTGTTCACAGTAGCCGTCTCGAGCACTCAAAGCCCCGCGCCTGCCTGTGTCTCATCCCAGTTTTTCTAGCGCTCCTCACCCATCCTTATTTGGAAAAGGCTGTTAGAAGACGGTTGTAAATCTCACTTCTTTGCAAGTAACTGTATATTGTAAATAG
Source organism: Echinops telfairi (assembly GCF_000313985.2). Taxonomy (NCBI): domain Eukaryota; kingdom Metazoa; phylum Chordata; class Mammalia; order Afrosoricida; family Tenrecidae; genus Echinops; species Echinops telfairi. The sequence goes on from NW_022111369.1 coordinate 34,136,467, forward strand.
ATATAAAGGCCTTTTATTCTTTTTCTTTTCTTTCTAAATAAGGACTTATGTCTGTAATATGAAACTTCAAACTAAACCACTAACTCAACCAACTACTCATGGGTTGTCTGGCGTTGCTCCTTCACCAGTTCCTTCTACATGTGGGGTTGCGTGTGCTTTGTAAGTCTGCAAAGGCATCCTGCGGTCTTTTTTTCCTTCCAAACTCAGCCTGTGTGCCTGATGGTCTTTGTTTCTTTCAGTATCTCCACCCCGACTAGGCTAGCAACCAAAATCACGCAGACCTATAGGACAGTGCGGAGGATAGGGTTCCCATCGGAAGGTAACCTGGGAATCTCGGGGTGTTGGCTGCAGACCACCTCAGTGTTGTTCTTGGTGGGAAGGCCCCTTCTACTTAGACCGCTGTTGGGTCCAAGCAGACCTTCTCCGCGGTCCGTAAAGAGGCCAGTTGACCACCGTAGTGCAGGAACTACTGGGAATATGTGCATGTAACCCAAAACTAGCTCCTCGCATCGAACACACTCTGTAATGTGTCCGTGTGGACACTCGTGTTCTACGATAGCGTCTTTTCAGCAACAAAAAGGGTAACGGGAGGGGAAAGTGTACAGAATTAACCTATAAACCTTGTTGTTAAAACTGGATCATGTCAGAACTGCTTAAGATTAACCTTTGCCATTTATTACCATCTACCTGGAAACAGTGAGATTTATACTGTATCAATGTCTATATTTTTGTTTTTGCTATGAATATAATTACAGTATTTTAATATTTAGTTATTTAATTTGGTCGAATAGTTGGATACAGAACACACAGATTCGGGATTAATGCTGGCGGGGGCTTCAGAAGATTAATGTACACGAGAAAGGCTTAGGTGGTGGGATTTTCTTTTTTTTAATGTGTGTTATGTACATATATATATATATAAAACAAATGAAACAATTAATCTAGATTTTCACATTTCCAGATACTTAGTGATAATATTATGAACCATTCTAAAAGCCCTGTGATTTGGAAAACGTAGGATTGTTACCGGGCCAAGAAAAGAAGGCCAGGCCTTCATGCCCTCATGTAGCCTCATTCAAGGGACAGTGGCTTTGTTTGCCTTTCCCAACTCTCCATCTTTAGGCCCTGATGACAGGCACACTTATGCACTAAATGCACATATATGCACACGCGTTCAAAACTAGGCATTGGGTACAGCCGTAACCTTGTACCTATGGGCTGAAACCAGCTTAAGAACAATGTGTTCTTCCTGATAACTAGGTCTCCAAGAAAAACAAATATATATATATATATATATATAAAGGCTGCTTTAGTGCCTTATGCTTACTAAATTTAAATCCTTATTTACCTAGGTTTGAACCTACCTTCTATTTCCGATTACATATCCGAATTGATTAAGACACTTCCATTTCTTACGGTTCAGAGATGCTCGTCAATTACAGGATTCTTGGCATTGATACTTTAACTCGAAAAAGAGTTGTTCTGTTTTCCTGTGTCAGTCTCTTCCTCCCCATCTTCATCGGACTTCAGTTCTCATGGATCACGCTGGGTGTTCACAAGGTGGCAGGCAGAGATTGTACGATGGCCTTGTGGCTAGGCTTGGCCGCTGCCAGCCCTCTGACTGAGCTGCGCCAGTGGCGTCTACCCCTTTGAAAAGATGCACCCTTCCCTTCGCCCATGAACCACGTTTTCCCCAAACCTAGCGGCAGAGGTATTCTTTCAGGACTTGGTTACATGAGCGTGTGTACGGAGTGACTTAAAGGTTATTCCTCTCTGTGATACGAAGTTCTATGGGATAAACACTTTCAGACTTTCCAGCACAACTCCCATGACTAGAAGGTGGAAACCCAAATCCTCATGATAGTATTTCCTCTGGCAGCTGGTGCTGTGGGCAACTGCTCTGCTCCGCAGGGTGTCTTTGCTTTTGCTTTCAAGGCAGAGATCACAAGAGCACTCACACATACGATTGCACTCACCTCCATACACCTGTTCCTCTGGATAAACTGTTCTGTTCCATGTAAATTTGTTTACCAATATATATATTCTCAAAATGTCGTCCACCTTTGGGTGGTCTGTATTCTCTCTCTGAGAGTACCTCACAGGGCTCCTGCCTGATCTTTGTAGTCTGTCTGTTCATTCATCCGTCATCCATCCATTCATCCGTGTATTCCAACACACGTGCGTCACACGACTGTCATGTCTTGCTTTTCAAGAGAAGAATAGCTGCCCGTAGCAGCCATCTGTCCGGATAATAGCAAACACTCTATAGATAAGTTATTTTGCACTTTCTTATGTATAAAGTTGGTAGAAACTTATTTTTGCTTTGTATCATTTAAAGACATTTTGTTTTGGTAAATGAACTGTGTATAAAATATTTATGCTGTTAAAACTGTTTTTAGAAAGTATTTTTAATTTCAGCAAGTTTGGTTACTTGTTGCATGACTATTAACACAGCTGACTTTCTGTGTCAGTGCAATGTATAGTTTTGTCCTGCTATTAACTTGTAAGCCCAAGTAATGGCCAATGATTTGTACAGCAACAGAAGTAAATTGAAGATACTGGCTAAGACTGGACTGACTGTGGACTTTTGTACTGGACGGCAGGACCCGTGTCTGGTGGCGTGTACACGGCCTGCAGAAGGACTGTCTGGTGTGCAATCTGTGATCCCTGACTGTGCGTTGTGTATCCGTCTCTGATGCAAAAAGGGAGCGTAACCCAGTTACAATACATGATTAAATGCAATAGCCCAGGTACTTCAGTATTTTCTTTTCATTTAAAATAAATACCTACTATTTACTACCCACCCACCCCCAGACCCCCCAAAATCAAAAGTATGGCAGAAGGTCTAGAACTGACTTCACTTCTTCAGAGGAATCAAACCAACTGCTGAGGGCTTCACTCCTCGAACTTTGTATTCACAAAGGTGATGGTTGGTTGATTGGTTTTCACGTCTAATTCAAGTTCCAGTTTTATTCACCCCTAACAAAACAGGCTTTCTGCCCTCTGAGCCCCCCAAATCTGCGGGAGTCTTAGGACCTGAAGAATCTGTGGGAGTGGCGTTGAGAAGTAAATGACTTCCAGGAGACCAGCCCTCAAACTTAGCAGCTACTGCGCCAAACCGAAGCCTGCTCTGTGTGTTTGCTGTTCCTCTTCACTTGAGCCTTGTTCCCTCGCGACTGAAGAGCAACGGCAGGTTGTGCAGTAGTAAAATCGCACAGGGCCTTCAGAAAGCTGGTGGGAAAGTGGAATGAAAAGATGACATTTTTGCACCTACTTTTTGAAGTTCCGGTGTGTGTGTGTGTGTCCCCATGAGGACTACACCAGTATCATGCACCTCTCCTGAAAGCATAACACCTCAATCATATGCTAATCTTTGCAGCTCAGGCTTTGTGTTGTTTTCACTAGTCTACTTACCTCTCGGGTCCAATATCCATTGCAATGGCGACACGGAACTCACAGACACTATTCCTGATTTAAGGGTTTATTAAGGAATTTGACAGGCTGTACAACTTGTAATGCATGTGAGAAATCCTCAGGACATAGTTGTGTATCAGGACAAGTTACAAACATTTTTAGGGTCTGCTAACAAATGCCCAAAGGCTAAAAGCCTCAACCCAAAGTCATTTGCTCTAACTCCATGGGTCAGCAAGCCCAACTCCCTGAATTAGTGCCCAGAGGCACCCCGCTCCAGTGGCGTCTACCCCGTTGAAAAGATGCACCCTTCCCTTCGCCCATGAACGTTTACCCTAAACCTAGCGGCAGAGGTGTTCTTTCAGGACTTGGTTACACGAGCGTGTGTATGGAGTGACGTAAAGGTTATTCCTGCAGGCATTCAGTTCCACTTCCAGCTTGCACAAGTCAGCAAGTCCAACTTTCCCAATCTAGTACCCAGAGACGCCCCACTCCCCAAATCAGCCTCCTACACAAAAGCAATCAACTTTCTCCATGGCCTGGGAAGCCCACCACTCAGTTCCATGCTCTGGGTCCTGGTGCTGCTGCTCCGCTGTGTCAGCTGTCTTCTGGCTCCAGGAAGTTCACCGCATCTTGGGTTCACCGCATCTGGCTCCAGGAAGTTCACCAGGGATCTTGGGTCAGAGGATATGTTCCACTGCTGGCTCTTGCTGGTAATGAGGTCCCTCCTCCTCAGAGGGCTTACTCTATACACAGCAGGATGGCATTCTAGGTAATCCTGTTCACAGTTACATGTGAATTCTACCAGTATCTTAACGCATCTTACCCCACCCATGCAGGGAAAGGTCGTTTGGTCCGAGTTAAGAGACTTTGACTAGTAGAACCACAAGTACTGGAAGCCACAAGGCCTTTTTAAACTCTTAAGAACTCCCTGGGTTTTGCGATCACATTCCCTGCTAAGGTAAGTCTACTCATTGTCATCGAGTCAATCCTGCCTCACAGCGACCCCTGTAGGTTTCTGAGACCGTAACTTGCAGTCTTTCTTCCACGGATCTGCTGCTGCTTTGCTGGTGTGACCAGACTCACACGGCACATGCAGTGATGCCCAATGCAGGCAGAGCCAGGCCTGTGGGGGTAACAGCTTATGGATCCAATGGCAGTGGAAGGGCCACACGGCTGTCTCTGCAGCGCTCTCTGCCTCATTGTTCGCGCAAGTCTTGGTGTAACTCCACCTGGATTCTCCACAGGAAGACAAAGGCAGAGAGAGAGAACCCAGAAAACTCATGAGCAAGCCTTGCCCACAAGGAGGCATCATCAGGCTGTGACCTGATCGACAGACTAAACGCTACCCCTAGACCGATTTATCAAGTTGTCATGAAATTATGTAAGTACCACACTCCCCCAACTGTTTGTTTTAATCTTGAACAGCGGAATCCCACGCTCCAGTGGTTATTACAAATTCCACCTCAACAACTCCATTTTAGAGGCAGGAGACCTGGTAGCATGCCTAGCAGAGTCCCCATTTCTGCAGAGCATTCCTATTCATCACGCTGATAGCCTTGAGATAGGTCAGAGTCAAGGCAGGCGTTTCAGAATTCTCAGTTACAGGAGTTCATTCAGAGTTGAAAGGACAAATATGCAAATCAGCAGCAAGTCCCTGTCTACTGGTTCAGCAAAGCAGTGTCTGCGCCCCTTTGGTCTCTTTGGAATAGGAAGTAGCTCGGTGCAGGTGGTCCAACATTGTGCTCATTTTTTTGCTTTATGAGCATTCTCATTTTCCCTCTTCATTTGCAAAGCTCCTTTGTATGACTACATATGTATTGTTCCTTTTGGGTTCTGCCAGAAATAGCAGCAGTCCAAACTGGCTTGTTACTTTGACGAGCCCTGGAGTAGGACTCGAGACTGAACTGCTTTGGGATTTAGACAGCCTTGGCACTTCGGAAAGTGCCTGAGTGCCGTCTGTGACTGTTTCTCCTGTGGGGAGCCTCTGAAGAGGTAGCGGCTGTTCTTAGGGCCCGCCGAGTTGGCTCCAGCTCATAGCGACATGATGGATAGCAGGAGGACACGCTGCCCCGCCCTGCACCATCCTCACCATTGCTCCCCTTGGAACCCGTTGTCGAAGCCACTGTATCAGTCCAGCCCACTGAGAGCTTTCCTCTTCTCAGCTGCGCCTCTACCAAGCATGATATCCTTTGCCAGGGAGCAGTCTCTCCTGACATGTCCGAAGTACAGAAGACCAAGTCTCGCCATCCTTGCCTCTAAAGAGCTCTCTGACCAAACTCCTTCCAAGATGGATTGGTTTATCCTCCGGGCACTCCATGGGACTTTCAATATTCTCCGCCAGCATGATAATTCAAACACATGGATACTTTTGCAGGTTTCTTTATTCATTTTCCAATTGTCACATGCCTATGAGGCAATTGAAAATACCATGGCTTTAATCAGGGACATCGTAGACCTCAAAGTAACCTCCTTGCTTTTTAACATGTAAAAGAGGCCTTGCGCAGCAGGTTTATGCAACTCAGAACAACCTTTAATCTCTTGATGCTGCTTCCATGAGCACTGTGACCCCATGCAGATGAAATCCTAAACACCTTCAAACTTGTCTCCATGTATCCTGATGTTAGTTACCTACGGGTCCAGTGTGAGGACTTGGGTTTTCTTTACATGGAGTTGTAATAAATACCGAAGGCTGCAGTCCTTGATCCTCATCAGCAACTGCTTGAATTCCTTCTCTCTCAACAGGATTGTTCAACCTTCCTCTGATCCATATACCACATTCTCCCTCAGATACGCCAGATTCTCTGATTACTTACTTGACTACCAGATTGAATAAGTGTGGTGAGAGGATACAACCCTGGCACCTTTCCTGGTTTTAAACCATGCACTATTCCCTTGTTCTGCTCACACAAGTGCCTCGATCTCTGCACAAGGTCCACGTGAGCACAGTGAAGTGTTCTGGAATTTCCAAGGCTGTCCATAGTTTGTTATGACTCATATAGTCATATGCCTTGTTGTAGTCAATAAAACAAGTAAATTTATTTCTGGTATTATTATCTGCTTTCAGCCAAGATTCATCTGACTTCAGCATTGATAACACTTATTGCATGGCCTCTTCTGAATCCAGTTTGAACCTCTGGCAGTTGCCTGTCAGTGTACTGTTGCAATCGTTGTTGGATGATGTTCAGCAAAAATGTACTTGTATGTGATATCAGTGATATTGTTTTATAGGTTGAGCATTCTGTTGGGTCACCTTCCTTTGGAGTGGGTAAAAATGTAGTCATTTGGCCAAGTAGCTATCTCCCGAATTTCCTGACACAAATGAGTGAGGGATTCCAGTGCTTCATCAGCTTGTTGAAACATTTCAGTTAGGATTCTGTGCTCGACCGGATTGAGTAGAGAAACAACTTCATTGACACTCAAATATGTGTAAGAGAGAACTTTATATCAAGAAGTAATTATGCAACGATAAAGCATCCCATCCCAGTCCAGGTCAAGTCCATAAGTTCGATGTTTGTCCTTAAGTGCAATGATGCCAAATGCAGGAAGATCATAGGCCGATGGGTGGAAAGTCCTGTGGGTCCAGTGGCAATGGACACATCTCCAGGGCACTGGCTACCATCAGCGTGGCTCCATGTGGCTTGTCAACAGGAATGTGTAGCAGCAGGAGAGTTCCCATAATTCTCATGAGAAGGCCATGCCCCAAGGAGGGATCATCAGGCTGTGACCTGATTGATAGGCTAGAACCCACCCCTTCCTTCTTATATCAAGTTGACATGAAATTGTGTAATTACTACAGACCACCCCTTGTCAACTTGACACCTTTACACAACTCTTTAGCCATACATAATTTTAAAACAAAATAATAAAATATATCTAACAGAATAAAACTAAAATGCATACAATTCAATATGTGCCAGCCTCATTTAAACATAATATTCTGTAAGTGAACAAGACAATATTCTATGCCTAACAATTGCAATTAAGTGAACACCTACATCTTAATCCTATAATCCTGTGAATATATTCCCCCACCGATAAAAGTTTGTAAACCAGCCACTTCACCCATTTTTCCACCCAATTTTGTCTATCCAATGTCTATACTACCCTCTTACATCAACCCAGTTCTCTGAGGAGACAATCGTATTCTTTGATGTGAAGAATCTTCATTCCAGTTGGAACCTTGTGAGTCCACATCCTAGTAAAGTTAAACCCAGACAGGCTTTCCAAAAAATCAGCAGCAATATGCACCAATTCACAGGCTCAAAAAAATTCTCTTCATCCAGTCAGGTTTTGGTCAACTTAATGTAGGCCGCCTCACTTAGCCTCACTAAGGTGCCCATTGGCTGCTCCGCCTTTCAACCATGGGCCCCATACCAAATTCTCAACAACCCTAACCCCCTTGGGATAAGTCATGAACTTCAGACCTGCCAACCTGCTCTCCTCTCCTCTAGTCCCTGTGAACGAGGTCCACTGGTGTCAGTGGCCAGACTCAAACCACCTCTCTACTGCTGCATTTCTCCCACTTCCACTCAACAAGTAGATTCAGGTCATCACCTAGCAAGCACTTCAGGCTGCCCACTGCCTCCCTTTAATGTTGTCTTTGAAAGGAGAGTTCTTTCATGGCTCTAAAATTTTACCGCTTGAGACACAAACCACTAGTTCAAAATTCAAAAAAACAAAGGATTCCTTACCCCCCCACCAGTCTGTCAACAGCCCCCTACGCAAGTCTCTTCCAGTGCAAATATCCTGAGTATTGCACTGGGTGGGGCTTATCTTTTCAGGGGCTTCTTTGCAAGCATGTCCTACACATTTAAAGATACAATTTTAGTGGCTGAAGGCAAGTAGGCTTACAAACCCTCTATCTTTAATTCCCAATTATCAATTCTATCAATCATTGAGGCAATAGCAATAGTCAGAAGAAAACATTTTACACTAATTCTTATATAAACTATTCCATTGATATGAAATATGGCCTCAGGACTCTGACTGCATCAAGTCAGGACTGGGCGGTCTGTCATCCAGTTTGACCTCTGTCAGCCATTTTCACTAAGCCACATGGTCTCTGAGAAATTCAAGGGGTGATTTTGCCATCTGATTTCGCCATGTTCAAAAAAAACATTAATCACATCCATTTTTGCCATTTCAAACAGGAATAACCAAAGAAAATAATCAAAACTTCCCATGATCTTTCCAGAAAACAATTGAATAAACAGTGTGGGCTTATCTGACCTCTGGCTAGCCAAAGAAGAACTATCATAAGGCAGAGGTCAAACACGCATCGACTCTCCATCTTTATGAGTTGTTCCTCTAGTCCCACTCCTGATACCATAATATGTCAGTCTGAGTTGACTAGAGAAACAAATTCATCGACACTCATATATATGTAAGAGAGAACTTCATATCAAGAAGTAATTATGCATCAATAAAACATTCTATCCCAGTCCAGATCACATAAGTTCGATGACTGTCCATAAGTTCAATATTAGTCTATAATTCTTCTTCAGACTCACACAATACAGGCAATGATGCCAAATGCAGGAAGATCATAGGCTGGTGGGTAGAATGTCCTGTGGATCCAATGGTAGCAGACTCATTTCCAGGGATCTGGCTGCCATCAGCGTGGCTCTATGTGGCTTGGCAATTGGAATGTGTAGCAGTGAGAGTTCCCAGAATTCTCATGAGGCCACACCCACAAGGAGGGATCATCAGAATGTGACCTGATTGACAGGCTAGACACCTTCATTCTTTTATCAAGTTGACATGAAATTGCGTAACTACCACAGATTGCATCAATTCCTGGAGCCTTGTTTTTGGCTAAAGCCTTCAGTGCAGCTTGAACTTCTTCCATCAGCACCATTGGTTCTTGCTCGTTTGCTACTTCCTGAAATGGTGGAGTTTTGACTAGTTCTTTTGGTACAGTGACTCTGTGTACTCCTTCCACATATTTTTCCACACTCCTTCCTGCATCATTCAAAATTTTTCCCCATAAAAATCTTTCAATACTGCAATTTGAGGCTTGAAAGTTTTTCTTGCATTCTTTCAGTTTAGATATGCTGAACTACTTCTTCCTTTTTGGTTTTCTAACTCTGGGTATTTGCATATTTCATTATAGTATTTGACTCTGTCTCTTTGAACTGCCCTTTGGAACTTTCTGTTCAACGCCTTGATTTCATCCTTTCTTCCATTTGTCTTAACTATTCTATGATGAAGAAAAAGTTTCAGAGTCTCTTCTGACACCCAGTTGTTTCCCCCCCCCCCCTGCTTTCTTCATGCTAATTGAATCTCAATATGCATATTAAAAACTAAAGAGTTTGCTCTGAGTAATTGTAAGTAAGCCAATGCTTTGATATCCATAAACCTAAATAAAAAGGATAATGTTCTTGATGTCCTCCCACAGCTCATCAGGCCACCCATAGGTCAGGAAGCCATTCCACTGCTCTGCCTCACAAGCTCAGTCACATTGCTTCTATTCTATCTCATGATCTCTTTGCTCTGGCCTCTGGTCTTGGTCTGGCTCCTTTGCGCTATCCCTGCTCGACACCTGTGCCATAGCCTCTGGTGCCTCAAACCAGCTCCACCAGTGGCTCGTCTTCTGACGACCCTGGGATTTCTCTGTGTTCCTGTCTCTGAGATGGCTCATTCCTACAGAGAAGTGTGGGGGTTTTCGTCTTTCAGTAAACCATATTGCCAAGGAAACAAAGGAGGATGACTTCATTCACACTGTCTACTAAGGTGGAAGCTCAATTATCTTGATCCTGTTCATTAACAGCTCAGAAAATTCCCTCCAATGTGATTATAACCACAGGCATAGAATAATACATCACATATAAGGGATTATGGCTAGAACGGCCATATTAATTGACTGAATCTCAATAGTCATATTAAAAACTAAGGAGTTTACTAAGAGTAATTGTAAGTAAGCAAATGCTTTGATATCTATAAATCTAAAAAATGTATTGATTGATACAGAGACATTAGGGAAGAGTTTAAGACAGCACTTTAGGTTTAAAAAAGGCTTGCTGTAAATCATATCATGACAAAAAGAGAAATTAAAAGACATTCAGAACAAAATTATCACTCAGGAGACAGGACTTGGCACCTCATAATACTTGATCAGAAAACATACATAGGGTCAACAGCCAGACCTGGAACTATCTATTGGTTAATTTGTCTTTTTTGTTAGTTTGTTGTGTTTTTATTTTTCTTTCACCCTATGTCTACATAAGATAGGCAGAACAAACAATCCCGAGGAGAAAACAACAGGACTGGAGGACATGGGAGAGGAGGGGCAGGAGGGGAATGTGAACCAACAAACGCAGGGATAAGGGAACAACAAGAGATCTCAAATTGATGGCAAAGAAGGCTTATAATGCCTGATGGGGGATTGGTCAAGTGCAGTGTATCTGAGAGGAATTACAGAGAGCCAGATGGAGGGTGAGCATGATAGTGGGATAGGAGGAAGGTGAAAGGAAATAGAGGAAAGTAGTAGGATGCAAAAGCTATTTACAGAGGTATAGCTATAGGCATGTATATATATATATATGTAAATATGTTAACTTAAAATGAAAGGGATAGAGGTCAATGTACATATATTTATATGTTAAGTATTAAGATAGCAGATGGGCTTTTGCCTCTACTCAAGGCCTCCCTTAGCACAAGAACACTTTGTTCTAACAGCTTGGCACTCTTTGATGCTCACCTTCCTGACATGATCACTGAAGACAAAATGGGTGCATAAGCAAATGTGGTGAAGAAAGCAGATAGTGCCTGGCTATCAAAAGATGTAGCATCTGGGCAGGGTGCAGCACAGCACCAATGGAATACACAACATTCCTCTGGCTCAATGGTTCTCAACCTTCCTAATGCTGCCACCCTTTAATATAGTTCCTCATGTCATGGTGACCCCTAACCATAAAATTATTTTCATTGCTACTCCCTAACTATAATTTTGCTACTGTTATGAATCATAATGTACATATGCAGGATATATTTTCATTGTTATGCAGGATATATTTTCATTGTTACAAATTGAACATAATTAAACATAATTAAAGCATAGTAATTAATTGCAAAGAAATATATAATTATATATTGTGAAATATGTGTTTTCTGATGGTCTTAGGTGACTCCTGTGAAAGGTTCGTTTGACCTCCAAAGGGGTCGTGACCCACAGGTTGAGAATCGCTGCTCTAATTCTTTAACACTTTCTTCTCCCCACTATCACAACCCCATTTCTACTTTACACATCTGGCTAGACTGGAACATGTATACCAGTATAGATAAGAGGTCTTGACACACGGAATCCAGGATGGATAAACCTCTCAGGAACAGCAATGGGAGTAGAGATACCAGGAGGGTAGGAAGGTGGGGGGAGGGGGATAAAAGTGGAAACCCATCACAAAATTGGATATATAATACCCCCAAAGAGGGAGGGGTGAATAACAGAAAGGTGGGTGAAGGGAGACAATGGACAGTGTAGATACGAAAGAACAATAATAATTTATAATTGATCAAGGTTTCCAGAGGGTGGGGGTAGGGCAGGGAGGGGGAAAAATAGTAGCTGATACCAAGGGCTCAAGTAGAAAGAAATTGTTTTGAAATGTTGATGGAAACCTATGTACAAGTGTGCTTAATACCACTGAATGGTGGATTGTTATAAGATTTGTAAGAAGCCCCCAATAAAATATTTTAAAAAAAGAAATAGAATTTACCCAATATTTTAAAAGGACATTTAGAATATATATTGATATGTTCACTTACAAAAGGCAAAGCTAAAACTATCATATATTTAACAGGGTTAAATGGGTGAGCTCTGCTGGTGTAGTGTTACATGTTGAGCTGTAATCCACATGGTTGGCAGTTCAAAAACCAGCACAGGCCTATCAGTAAAAAATCCACCAGCTGTTCCAAGGGAGTATGAGGCATTTTGCTCCTATAAACATTTACAGTCTCAGAAGCCCGTAGGGGCAATTCTACTCTGTTCTGTAGGGTCACCACGAGGTGGAATCAACCGGGTAAGAGTGAGTTTTGAGATTCTAATATATTGGTTGAGAGCGTGGGCGTGAGAGTCTGGGATTTAAATGCCTGTCCTACCACTGACTGTGTGGTCTTGAGGAACTCAACCTTTCTCTGCCTGGGTTTCCTTATGCAGATTTACAATACCCTACCCTCAGAAATGCTGTAAGAATGAAATCAAGTAATATATACAGAACATAGAGCTTAACTAGTAAGGTCTCAATACATCATGTTGTTAACCTGGATATTAAGAGAGAGTATACAAGATAAACTTCTCCTGACACAGCTTCAAGTCAAAGCAAAGGCAGGGTGTACGTAGCTCATTCATTTACCAGAAGTCAGATGGTAAGAGTGGGAAGACCCGATAGAAATCATCTGACCCAAATCCTCATTTGACCCAAGAGGTAAAGAAGTCCCTAAAACCATGCCGTTTGCCAAGACTCAATCCCCGCTCAACCCATAAGCCTCCAGACACACAGCTCCCAGTGTGGCTTTGTTCATTTTGTGTGAAAGTGAAAACGTACTTTGGACGCGATTTCAGTATTATCGAAGCATAAGCACGCCCTGCTCTATCAGAAAGATAAAGCACCAGGGCGCCAGCCTTGGCCTTCAATCGTCCTGCTTCCTGCAAAACAAAGGCAAGGGCAAGCTCAAAGCCTCACTCAGCACAGAGGACAGTTCCTTACAGAAAAACCACCCGCTCTGACCTGCACATTTCAAATGAAAGGTATCCTGAAACACATTTCTGCTCAAAAAAGGAAGCCACTCCGCTGCTACCTGGTTGGAGAGAAATACACCCATGAAGCAAAGGCCAAGTTCACAGTCTGGTTATAAACTTGAGCACCACCTCAGCTGATGTTCTCATTAAAGCACGGGTATTAGCTGTGCCTGTGGCTCAAGTTTGAGCCCACAAATGTGGGTGCAGGGTCCCTTCTCGGACGCAGTCCTCTGTGTTCGTGGTAACACTGGGGGAGTCAGAAAGTATTGCTGCTTGGGTTCCAGTCCAGGCGTGCATGGCTTCCCAAGAAAACGTGTTTTGACGTTTCTACAACCAGTGGATGGCTGCAGACCAGTTCTCTCAATTACGGCTTCAGCTCTTTAGAGTACCTTCACAAAAGGATGGTTTCAGTGCCACAGGGGGGAAAAGCAGTGCTGAGATCGGAGCTAATATCATACGTAAATATATTTACATAAATTTAGCCAGGTCAATTACCAAGGAAGGTCAGGAAGAGTTCAAAGATGGGCCCACCAAGGGAGGGCTGTCAACCTCAGAAACGAGGCGGCTGCGGCTGCAGCCCAGAAACAGCCACAGAGGGAGCACAGAAGCACCATCGATGCGATCACCACGCACGCTGGGCATCTCCCATGGCTCTGAATCTTCAATCTCAAGGGAACATCTTAGGCTCAGCAGGCTTTTGACTCACGGGGCACAAAAGCCTTCTGAGATCAGGAATCTCAACGAGCTGATCTTCCCCTCAGTTTTAAAAGCAAGACGGAAGCTAGAAGCATCACTTTATGGAATGAATTATAACTGGGGTGACTCTGGATTTATCGATATGATCCAGAGAGCAAGGTCCAATTGAAAGAGTGGCTTCCCAGGGGCCACTGCTGGGCCAGTTAAATTCAAACCTGAGAGATCAGCTCAGGAGGTTATGGTGACTGTTTGGGGCATCCCAGAGGGGTAGTCATGACACGTTTTCCTCAGAGAACACAGGAAGCTCATGGGGGCTTATTATAAAGACGTCTTAATAAAATCGAAACCACATTGGGGAGAATAGGGTGAGAAAAGTGGCGCTGAGGGAAGGTTTATCAGCAGGAGGACGCATCTGCGTAAAAGACAGCCACGGCTTCCTGAGGATTTTGCTGGAACTTTACCCAGCCCGCCCTTGCAGCCCTGCTCTTGCTCCTTCAGACTTCTTTCTGTTCCTCGAAGCCAACGAGTACTTACAGGAACATGAACTGACTCCTTCAAGGATGCTAACGGGGCCGTTTTTATGTGGTGCCAATCAAAGGGCACAGCATTATTGGCGGAAGGGTTGTAATATGCTGCCATCAAGGCGGGTCGGACCCAGAGCGTCCCCAGGCACAGCAGAGCGAACCACGCCTGGTCCTGTGTTGTCCCCACAATCATTCTCATGTTTGAGCCCATTGCTGCAGCCAGGATGTCAACCCATCCCTTAGAGGAGCTGCCACTCTGCTTGACCAAGCATGCTGTCCTTCTCCAGGGTCCGGGCTCTCCTGACCGCACGCCCAAAGTACACGGGATGAAGTCTCACCATCTTTGCTTCTAAGAAGCATTCCGGCTGTACTCTTCCAAGATGGATTGGTTTGTCCTTTCGGCAGTTCACGGTACTTTCAATATTCTTTGCCAGCACCATAATTGAAGTGCAGTTCAGATACAGTCAATCCTATTAAAGGATCTAATCTAATCTAAATCACTTCTTAGATGAAATCTGTGATGAGCAGCTGAAAGGGAGGGGTGGCCTATTTCCAGCATTTGAGGATCCCTTTGACAAATCTTGTTTTTTGATAGTCTTCTGATGTTGGGATTTGATCCAGTGGCTTGTCACATTATCTTTCAGTCCTGTGAGTTTCAGCAGCCTGCCACATCACCTATTGACCTTGGATTCATTCCCGCTGCAGCCAGAAACGTGGCCCCTCACCTGCAAGCTTAGGTAACAGACCTGTACCCATGCTAAGTCAGGGGTGAGCCATTTCCTTGAGATAAAACTCTCTGACTATATATACAGCTATAAGCCGCACTGGTTTTGCTTCTCTTGAGAACCCAGGCTAAGACATCACCATAGCCATCCTTTAAGGAAAGGGTGTTGTGATTTTTATACCTTTCTATAGGCTGAGAATGGAGCCTGCTGGTGTAGTGGATTACTCCCTGGGCTATTAACTGTAAGGTCAGCAGTTCAAACCTCAGCTGCTCCTAGGGAGACAGATGTGGCTATCTATTACTCTTAAGATTTGTTGTTGTTGTTGTTGTTTGATGCCACCAAGTTGGTTCCAACACGCAGTGACCCGGTGCACAACAGACAAAACACTGCACGGTCCTGTGCCAGCCTCACAATTGTTCCTATGCCTGCGCCCTTTGATGCAGCCACTGTGTCCGTCCATCCTGTGGACAGCCTTCCTTTTATTCGCTGTCCCTCCACTTTACTAAACATGATGTCCTTCTGCAGGGACTGGATTGTCCTGACAGTATGTCCAAAGTATGTAAGACAAAGCCCTGCCACCCTTGCCTCTAAGGTGCATTCTAGCCTTACTTCTTCCAATACGGACCAGTTTATATTTTAGCAGTCCATCGGACTTTCCATATTCTTCTCCAGCACCACAATTCAAATGCATTGGTTCTTCTACAGTTTTCCTTATACAATGTCCAACTTTCACGTGCCGCGGTCCAGCCGCAGCGGGGTGAGGGGTCCCCTGTTCGGTGGGTAAGGCGTCGAAGCGAGAGGGATGAGCAGAATCAGGAGTCAGTGATCATCTGCTGCTTTATTACAATTTTAAGGTTCTATTTAAACAATATTTTCTTACAATCATACAATCAAACCAGAAAGAAAAAATTCTAATAATAAAAGGTGCGAAGCATAGAGTTTTCCAGGACATTCTGTTTAAATCTTCTCGGAACGTTCTTTCTGGGTGACTGGTTCATTTAAGTTTTCAATCTTGCCAACGTACATTGTGATTAACCATAGACATGAATGGTTCTTGAAATAGGTCTGTGGTAATGGTGCCAAGCAGTGTTCAAGTTCAAGGAAGTAGGAGAAAATTGGCATGAACTTAAAATACAAAGTTCAGTCTACAAAGGTCTAAGTTAGCTAAATATTCTTTCTATGCTTCATCAATTTTACGTTCTTTAAGCCTTTGTTCCATTTCTTTTACCTGCCTTTTCAATCGGGCTTCTACTGTTCTCTTGTTTCCATTATGCACCATCTACACAATCCACTCTGTAATAACATTTTTGTACACCTTATTTTGTCTTCAATAGATCTAACGCACCAAACTGGGCCACCCCTTTTTATTCTTTTCCAAAAAAATAAGGTTGAAAATTTTACACACTTCCCATTTATAATGCCATCATAAATGCCAGTGTAATCCAAAGGAGGGAGAGCAGTCTTAGGGGTTTTCTCATTACTGTCCCCTTTACTATAAGCAAATTTATTAAGGGGTTTTACTGAGTGAATTAAGGGTTGATTCTTATCTTTGGCACTCTGTCCCAGAAAGGCAATCATAGGGAACTTCTCGGGAGTTACTGTACTCAGTTGGGGTTGTTCCAATTCTAACTTTTGCATTTTTCCATAAATATACCAAAATCCTCATTCCCTTGTATGGCTTTGATAATTAACTCAGTCATTCTATCATTTGCATCCCTTCTCTTTATGGGTACTGTGATTTCCCCTGAATTATTCATCGTGGTCTCATTATTGCTCATAGTGGCAATAACGGCTTCATTTTTACATGGTCCAGGATAAAACATAAACATACTCCAGAAAATCTTAGCGGCAACAACAAAACAATTTGTGAGCAGATTCCGGCAACCAACCAATTCCTACAGTCCGACTTCTTTGAAGTCGGGCCATCTGTCGCTGGACTTTGTCCTCAACGTCAGCCGCAGGAGTGGTCCCATCACACATGCCTATGATGCAATGGAAAATACTATGGTGCACCTTAGTCCTCAAAGTAACATCCTTGCTCTCCAGTACTCGAAAGAGGTCTTATGCATTGGCTTTACCTAACGCAATACGTCTTATGATCCTTGACTGCTGCTTCCATAAGCAATGATTGTGGATCCAAGTAAGACAAAATTCTTGACTTTAATCTTTTATCCATTTATCATAGTGTTACTGATTGGAACCATTGTGAGGATTTTTGTCTTCCTTAACACTGAGTTGTAATCCACACTGAAGGCTACAACCCTTGTTCTTCATCAGCAAGTGCTTCAAGACCTCCTCACTTTCAGCAAGCAAGGTTGTGTCACCTGCAAACCACAGGTTGTTAATAAGCCTTCCTCTGATCCTGATAACACTTTCTTCTTCATATAATCCAGCTTCTCTGATGATTTGCTCAGCATATACATTGAACAAATATGGTGAGAGGCTATAACCCTGACCCACACTTTTCCTGATTTTAAACCATGCAGTGTTTCCTTGTTCTGTTTGCACAACTGTCTCTTGGTCCATGTACAAGTTCCACATGAGCACAATGAAGTGTTCTGGAATTCCCATTCTTCTCAAGGTGATCCACAGTTTACAATGGTTCACCGTCAAATGCCTTGGCATGGTTAACGAAACACAAGCAAACATCTTTTTGGCATTCACTGCTTTCAGCCAAGATCCATCTGTCATCAGCAACGATATCCCTGGTTCTTCATGCACTTCTGAATCTTGCCTGCCAATGTACTGCTAGAACCATTGTTGGATGATCATAAACAAAATTTTACTTGTGTAAAATATCAATGATATTATTCTATACTTTGAACATTCTCTTGGGTCGCCTTTCTTTGTCATGGGCACAAATATGGATCTCTTCCAGTCAGCTGACCAGGTAAGCTGTCTTCCAAGTTTCCTGGCATAGATGAGTACTTCAAGTGTTTCTTCAGCTTTCTGAAACATTTCAATGGGCATTCCACCAATTCCTGGAACTTTGTATTTGGCTAAGGCACTCAGCAGTTTGAACTCCTTCCTTGGCCACCATTGGTTCTTGCTCATATGCTACCTCCTGAAATGATGGGCTGCCGACTAGTTCTTTCTGGTACAGTGGTGACTCTTAGGATTTGGGCAACTTGCCGTCTCAGAAAAGTTTTCAGCTGGTAGTTGTAAAGACCTAGAATTTTCTGTATTATTCATTAATTTAATTTTTCAAATTTAAGATGGAGCTTTTACTGATTTCCATCATCAGTTATTACTGAAGGACTGCTTTGTTTTTGGCTCTGATGTTGTGGTTTTTTTTATCACATTGAAGAAGAATATCCTATGAAATTCCTTTTGTAGACTTTACAGCTTAAAAAATTATAAAATGAAGCATTTACCACAAATATTCTTATTAAAGAATTTATAAAATTATAATTAAAAACTACATGTTTGAGTAGCAATTCCCTCTTTCCACTTACCAAAGTAGCTCTCAGGCTGACGGGCATCCTCCCCCGTGTCCAACATGTGGACAACACTCAGGGGAGAGGTGGTGGCTGGCTGACTTGCATGTTCTCGTTGGGCTGAGTCTTTGTGTAACTCACTCAACAAATACATCCCCGACATCCTCCAGCCTAAGGGATCTAACCCATTCAGCAGCTGCCACACATTCCATTCTGTGGACACACCGCGGAATGCCGTGCTTCCAGGGACACGCAGAATTCCAGAGTCCCGCCTTTCTGAAGACTGCTGCACTGCAGGCGTCCACGGAGCCCTCTGGATCCGGGGCTTTCATTTCACTACAGGGGACCATTCACAATTAGTACATCACGGGGGGTAGTGTTTTTCCTTCACAAGCTTCTTCCCAAAAGTCCCCCCGATGTATGAGCCGCCAGTAAAATTTTTTTTAAAGTCCCCCCAAATCTCACAAGTTTCCAAAAGAATAGTTTACACATTGCACTAGGATGATGCCTATTTTCATACATATTTGCCAGCACATTTTTCCCCACCTTTTTGACAATGGATCAACATCATTTTTCTAACAATGAGCTCATCTTGCAGTGTCTTCGTTCACCTCTGGTGCGGTTGATGACACTAGACATCTGAACAGTGAGTTTACATGCAGCATACATTTCCCCCCCAGAAATATCCTATCATTTAGTAGTTCCTGACCCACATGCAGCTGTATCATAAACTAAAGTGTATGTGGTAACTAAGGACTCAATCCGTAGCACCATATCTTTAATAGCCATCAACTTAAGTGTGAAATATATAAAGTATTATCCTCCATTTAGTCAACATCTGCAGTGAATGAACAGTCTCTTCAAAGGAGCCACACCAAGAATTACTTTATAACCATTACTAAATCTCTTTCTTCCAAATTTAATTTCAGATCCATGATCACATTTGCTTCATTTCAGTTCATTTTGCTACACTGCATGGGGTTCCCGACTCTCTTGTTCTGGCCACCCACCCCAGGGGCACAGTTAAACCAGCGGCCTCTGGGACTGCCTCTTAGGCTTCTTCTGTTCCTACGGAGACCAAACTCTGGCCCCCATCCCAATACCATTTTATTTTGCAGAAATCTTTATTGTATCTCAGCTACTGCTCATTGCTTTCTGTATTGTGCATGGCTGCTTTGGGACTAGGAGAGGTGTTTAATTAGTTGCAAGAGTGTATGTATGGTCTACCACACCTAAAGCACTGTTTTTTTTGGGGGGGGGGTGGTGGTGTTGTATTTTGCAGAAAACACCTGTCAGCCTGCACTGGATGATCTCATGCATTCCCTGATCTCCTTTTCTAGTCCACCCAGAAAACAGAAACATTCAAAGGAACATTCCTTGAACCCATTTCATCTTGCTCTCTCCTCTGGCTTTGTTTGTCCCACCATCAGGAATAACCGACCAACAGCCGGCTTTGTCCGTCAAGTCAGACCTCCACTTACACCCTAACTGCTGGCTCTCCTCAGTTGCTCTTGGACATGCTCCCGTGATTCCCTTTCCTGCAGCACCGGTCTCTTTTCCACTGGACCATTCCACTCCGGCAAACACACACATTGTTAGCCCATCTTTAAAACCCAAACCCACCAAATGGCCCTTCCCTCCCAGTGAGTTGTCTGAGTTTTCACTTCCCATTCACCGCCGAGGATCGGCCTCACCACTCGAATGACCTGCTGGTCAGCTTACCAATGACCACACACGGCTGAATGCTCTAGTCACGTCTCCATCTCCGTCTTACTTCACGGTGGCACAGGGCTGGACATTTCAATCTGCTTCTATGTACGGCTGCCGTGCGTTGGCGTCAACGGGACAGCGGCCATCTCTATCAAATCAAAGCACTTTCATGGGAGTCTTTACGTAATCTTTACAATGACTCTTTTCGTTAAGGGATAATTATGATGCACCAGGAAAACTGGGGATGGGAGTGGGTAGTGAGTGGAAGGGACTGCCCAAGGTAGCCAGTGGGAAGCTGGGATTTATGCTATTGGGTCTTCAGACTCCAGATCCATCCATGTATTCAGAATCTTGAAACCTTAGGGAATGCAGGCTACGGGCTAGGCACTGGATCCCAGGAACCACTTCAGCTTCTCTCTAGCGGAGAGCTCTTGTGGGGACACTGACATTAATCTGAAAGTTACAAAAGTGAAGTATAATTAAAAACTGTGATGTCCAGAGAAGTTTAGTGCTCTATGAAGGGCCAATCACCTCTCAAAGTAAAGCTCTCAAAGTTCAATCCCCACCAGAACGGATTTATCCCCAGGCCAGATGATGTCACCGCAGATTCTGAGATGGAACGGGCAGACCCAGGACTTGAAAGGCCCTCACTGTCTTGGAGATACTGGCTGTGAACGTTTCTGTTCTAAAGAAAAGGGCACAACAAAGTCAACATATGAGTTTTTCGGTTTTATTTTCCTATCTCCAGCTTCAGGAAGATTCAGAGGACTGATTGACATGTACCGTAAACTATCACCCATACATATCTATACACATATATAAATACAGTTTCTACTTTTTACTTTTTCCCAAAGTGATACTACTTTTGTTCAAACCAAAGTGATATAATTTAACCAAAAGGGTGTCTAAGCGGTCTCTTAATTCTCAGATAGTACTGTACTTTATGCAAGTACCACCTTCTACAATTGCTTGCCAACTGCTGCCTCTCCCTGGAAGGATTTTTGTAAATGCCTTCAAATAATTTTCTTTTACAGCAACATGAGAAAAAAAAATTGGCATGGTGGTGGTGGGGAGCTTATGAAAATACATAGGACAGGAGGGAGCAGTTGGCAAACAAATATAGGTGCATATGTTGCATAAAAGTACCTCTAAGTGTATATACACCACCACAGGGGAGCACGCATTGAGGAGATATTTGTATCCCGTAGGTTAAAAAGTCAATCAACAGGTACCATGAGAGTATCTCTGAAAATAGCAGACTGGAAAGAGTACTGTGAAGGAAGCCCCCAGCATTCCGCTGGTCACCCCCACAATGCTACAGGGACTCAGAGCCCTCTGCACAGGGCAAATATAAAAATGACCACAGTCAGGGTCTTAATGGCAATCCTTTGCTAAAATAGATTCTATTTTATTTCATATACATGCTATAAAAGTACACTAAAAAGGTCGATCTGTAAAGCACTGTTAAAATTAAGAATTTACTTCTATATATATATATAGAATCATGTACACCCGCCTTTAAAAGTCTATTTGAGGAAAGCTATTACTCTGACCCCAAATATCTCCAGCTTCGTATTTTGCTCATGATAAAATTCATTGAATGCCGATTTCTGTAGAGGAAAACACAGAGTGAGTCATGTTTTCAAGCTCTTGTTAAAACTTTGGTCTCCTGAATTCTTTAAGTCATCAACACTAGGAGCTATCAATGGGCGAACGAAAACGGGAGAGGTGGAAAAGCAACTTGTGCGGTGGCCTGATTTTACAAGGGATCTTTCCCTCCTGTGATAATACTTCTGATGCCAATTCACGATGTGTAGGGACCCGCGTGAGGAACTGCTATCTGAACACAGTCCTGGCGACAAACCAAGTGAGTGCATGTCGGACCAAGAAATCACTCCTGGGACCGAGCTGAACTGCAGCTGCGGTAATCATGGACTGCACGGGGAGTCCAGCTGCGGTAATCATGGACTGCACGGGGAGTCCAGCACTATCGGCAAGTCCTTGCTGGACGCTTAACTTTAGCATAGAAAACGGACGGTGATTGAAATGTATGATTTTAACAAAAATATTTACTCTTTTCATTAGCAAAACATTCTTTAAAATATATCCATTTCTTGCCTCTGAATGTTCAGCCCGGAGCACGGTTCATGTCTGAAGGGGGAGTGCCAATTGCTTGGTGCAATAAAAATGGTTGCAGCACGCATACAGCAGTGGTAGCGCCATGTGCATTCATTCATCTCAGCTGGGTAAAACATCCCGTCCACCCACGCAAAAGGGTTGGCACTCGTGCTTTTCTTGTTCTGGGTGGGGAGCACTGCTGCTTGACTTTTGACAGGAAGAAGGGTCAGCGAGGTCCGTGGGCTTTGGGATGACACAAGGTCAAAGAACAATGGGACAGAGACTGGTTGCCACCAGGGAGTGAGGCTGGGTTTGGGTCTCCAGGCAGATGCTCGTTCTTCCCAGAGGAGTCTCCAGTGAGAGAGACTGGAGGGTCCAGAGGAAGCAGGAGGTACCCGGAGGCTTGGTTTGGCACCTCCTGCTTTGCCTCACCACTATACCCCAGTCTGCCCTACGCCCAGATCTTGTTGTGTGGCTGTGGCGCTAGGACAGATAGAAACCAGTTCGCAGGGACACAAGGAAAAGCAGAGAACATGACCGGGAGGTGGCCCATGCCAGGTCACTCTTTCATGCTGCTTTCTGAGCCGCATCCGTTGAGATCAGCAGAGAGGGGGTCCTGTACAGGATGGTCTCCATGGCAGAATTCTCTCGTGAGCAATTTTTTGTCAGATTATGTTTTGCCCCAACAATTTTAACAGATGTTTGAGGCCAGCTCTTTCCAGCAAGCCAGCAGCAGCAGCAGCAGCAGCAGCAGCAGCAGCAGAAATATCAGACTCCCTCAGCTAGCACCACACCCTTATCCCTCCTGGTTTTTTAACCTACCTCAAGAGCAGAATGTTTTCCTTTGGCAAATAACTACTTTAAAAAGTGGACATTCATGTTCCACCCCCACTTTTTTTTTGTTTGTTTGTTTGCTTGATCCAACTTAGCCCTTCAGAAAATACTTCAGACTGAACGTGGAGGAGGAACAAGTGCAAGAGACTTCCTATTATGCCTCATAAGAAACCTTTTGCTAAAACTAAGAGCAGCTCCAAGTGCTAAGCAGCTATTGCATAAAGGGCGCACCTCCAGGTGCAGCCAGGGGCCTGCTCCCGGGACTCATTTTCTAGTGTTTGTCTCTTTAAAACACAAGTCTTTTAAGTTCTGAAATCTAGCAAGGTGGGGAGGAAGTGAACACCAGAAAATACACTTTAGGAAAAGGACAGGAGAGTTTGCCAGCAGTTGGCTACTTATTTCCTAACTGCAATCAAGTAAGTGCTTGCTAAATATTCACAGTAATTTCAGAGAAGCAACATTGGTGTCTGTAAAGCTTCATTTTTTTGCTTTTGCGGCCTTTTTTTTTTTTTTTCTGTACAATTACAAAGTGTCAGCTGTCAGTGCTTTTCTGCGGAATTCCTTGGTGTCAGGCCTTCCCTCCTCTGGGTCCAGTTACACCTTCAAGGTGGGCTGCAGGATTCCTTTCTCGATGAGATGCGTCTTCAGGGTTTTATATATATTCAACTGCTGCTCTGGCTGAAGCACCAACAACTGCTGCAGCACTCTGCTGGGATTTGGCCCCCTGAGAACAGAGCAGAAAAGACAAACTTACTTTACTGGGGTGGGCCGCAGGGAGCATGCTCCCTCACCTTGGCAGGCAGAGGAGCAATCTGCAGTCTGCAGAACTGACTCAGTTGCCCCTTGGTGGGAGTGCACTCATGTGCCCAATGCTGACATGAAACATGGGGCTGCGAACCATAAGAGCAGCACTGGGAAACTCCCAGCCGCTCCGAAGGAGAACACAGACCTTTCTGCTCCTGCACAGAGCAACAGTCTCAGAAATTCACAGGGACAATTCTACCCTGCCCTACGGGGTCGCTGTGAGTTGGTATCGCCTGGCTGGCAGGGAGTTTGAGAGTTTATCAAGGTGAGAGGAAAGAGCCCGCCATGTTCTGCTTTGAGAGGCTCACAGCTGAGATGCGCAGAGAATGCTCCCACACTGAGTGCAGGAGCGAAACAAGGAGACTGAGCAAAGGCGTGCAGACGGAGATTCTGCAGCGGTTCTTAAAATGGCTAGAAGTGGGAGTAGATAACCAATCCTGAAATTAGAGGGGATGCAAAATGATTCTGAAGGAAAGGAACACACACAATGAGAACAGCGTTCAGATTTTGGCTTCAAGGAAATTTCAGACAAAGAAAGGTTCTTTGTTAAAGAACGACCTCGAGGGGACTCTAATGTTCATGAGACAGGACAAAGAAATCCTCAGCTTCGCACTGAATGAAGCCTCTTGGCCGGATGGTACAATTGTTGCCACAGGCTTTGTTTTAAGACAACTCCTGGGTAAACAGCCACCTAGTGAAGGAGACCAAACAAGAGGCAACTTGCTCCCACGGCAGCAGCAAGGCAGAGGAAACAGTCCAGGTGGAATCAAAGTGACTGGGTGGCGGGGCAACTCTTGCTCGCTGCACCTCTCCACAACTCAGGTCTCCACAGACAGCATGGGGACTACCATGGGGACTACCCACCGTGGTTGTCCCGGCTCTCAGTGGCGCCTCCCTGGATGGACGAGTTCCCACCAGGGCAGCCATTCCAGCCAGGGGATTTCATATGCCGCCCTCTGAAAAGACCAGTTACAAACTGGACACCACTTGCGTTTCCGTACTGACAATTCCTACAAGGCTATCATGTCAAACCCAGAATGAACCTAATCCAAACCTCGGTAAAGTTTGTTGGTGTGTCTTTGCACGTTCTACGAGCCACTGGAATAGGAAAATCCCAGCAGGGCTTCTTCTTCTTTTATTTTATTTTATTTTAAAGAGTTCATAAGTAAAATCTACTAGGCAAAGGCAAGGCATGAGTCATAGGTGGACTTCTGAGCAAGGCAAGCCCTTGGACAAGCCAATGTCTGGTTTACGATGAAGGTGGTTCAAGTGGTCCATAGGAGGTAGAACCCTGTCTCAAAGACAGGTCTGCTCCATGCCGACACCAGGGTAAGGATAAGCACAGCCCCGGGGTTCTGCTGAACTCTGATGAGAGCATCTCCACAAGAGCCCAGCTCCGTGGCCCCACGGGTCACCTCCATGCACATGGCTCCACTCTGCTGCCCCGAATCTGTAATCAGATGCTTCTAGCAACCCACGTCTCCCAAAGTCAGGACACAGCTTATATTACTCCACAAGCTTCTTCACACGCGTTGGCAAGTTCACAGCATAAACCTAGAGCAGGGCCCACAGAGAAAGGAAGGCTATTCTAGCAACTTCAGCTAAATGCAAAATGATGTCAGCAGGTGCTCCCAGCGAGCTGCATCCTGGCCTACCATTGTATTTCTAACAGTCTAAATATTTGCCTTCAAGTAGTGCAGAACAAGGCCCAGCAGGGCTTCGCTTCACCAAGAAGAGCAGATTAAAGAAGAAAAAAACGGATGAATTAATTCCTTAGAAAGCTCCCATCCTCTAAATAGAAAGCATTTTGAAGGTTTGTTCACTAATTAGTAATAACCAAGTATGTCACATTATGCGAAACTAGCTTACATGTTCTAATTAAAAAGAAAAAAATCGTTGTCAACTGGCTTTAAGATCTGGAGCAACATCTACAAAAACCAAATATATGCTTCTTAGAAAAGAAAAACAACAGACTTAAAATATAAGGTGAGAGGAATTCTGAACATGGACAGACAGGCAATGAACTGCCACACAAACACAATAAAACAGAAAGCTGACGTAGCTGTTCGGATATCCGGTGAAGTGAGCACTGAGGCAAACGCAGACTTTACGGAGACAGACTGTTCACCAGAGGTCAGGTGCTCTCACACTGTGCGCGTTTGTACTGGAGGGAGGCTGGTGGCAGGACTCCCAGAGAGCCACAATCGGAGGATCCACTAAGCAGGGTTTTCGGAAGTGGGCGATACCATTCTCTGGGGGCGCTAGAATGATCCTCAACTCAAAACTCACTGTCATCAAGTTGATACAGCCTCAGACCACCCCTACAGGCCAGGGTAGAGCTGCCCCGTGGGCTTCTGAGACTGTCACTCCCCCCCCCCCCCCCCCCCCCCCGCAGAGGGCCTGGTTCTTTTGAACTGCTGACTTTGTGAGGAGAAGCCTAACCACCTTGCCATCGGGGTCCTAGAATGACCCCGCGGAGGTGGTGGTGATGCAAAAGCAGGTGTCTTCAAAAGTTTTTAATGTCTGGGGGGTGGGGTGGTGGTGATGAGTAATTTTTTCCTGAAAAGGGGCTGTAAGCCCAAGAAGTTTGGGAACCTATGCTCTCTAGTCTTATATTCAACAGCACAGTATTTGTATATAACCTACGTACTCCATCTTTGGTATACTTGAAGTCATCTCTGGACTGTGTACAACACCAAGTGCAAGGCCACCAGCACAGCGCACTCTCTCTGAATCACCAGGGACTGCCTGTTAGGAGCCGTTTATTTCCTGGAATACTTTCCGTCTGCCATTGGTGGCGTCCTTACCTGTGGAACCCACAGAGCTGGAAGGCTGTCTGTGCCCAAACCAGTCTCACTACCATCCAGTCAATGCTGACGCATCGCGACCCTCTGCGGGGTGCCCAGACTGTAACTGTAACGGGTGGAAAGGTCTCCCAAGGAGCTCCTGCGGGTTTCAAACTGCTGCCCATGCAGATCTCAGCCCAACCGGCAACCACTCCCCTCCCAGGGCTCACACCTACAAACATTTCAAGACCACGGGTACCAAGCAAGCAAGATTATCCAGACCTGCTTCTTGGTGATTTGCTGTCTATTGGACAGTAAGGGTACTACATGGACAAGTACAGCTAATTCTTGTTACTATACCGTAAGGTTGTACATGCTTCCTAAAGTGCCAGTTTGGGGCAGGCAGGCAGAACGCTGATTGTGTGTCTCAGTAACAGGATTTCAAGAAAGAGGAAAAAGACTGCCCTCGCACAGTTATTTGGAGTGAAATTCATTTGTAGATCCATAAAGACACATTGTAACTGCAGCCGCAGCACTGGGAAGTTTTATATTCACTTCCATTCTTCTTCGGCAGCCTTCCTACGCGTTTATTCATTTCATTAATCTTTTCAAAGAACAAACTCTATGTGAATTTTCTCGATTGTGTATTTGCTTTCTATTTCATTGATCTCTGTTCTCATCTTTTATTTCTTCATCTTGCTTAGGTTTAATTTGCTGTCGTTTCCCCCGAGGTTCTTGAGATAGATGCTTAGATCATTGATTTTCAGCTATGTGAGACTATTAATTTCTCTTAAGGACTGCCTTGGCTTCATACTACAAGTTATGATGTTTGAACTTCCATTATTTAGTTACAGATATTTTCTGATTATTAGTATTAAATCTTCTTTGACACATGGGCTATTTAGAAATGTACTGATTAGTTTCTAATCATTTGAAGTTACTCTCATTCTCTCTCCTTTACTGATTTTTGCTTTTCTTCCACTTTAGTCGGAAAATGCTGGTTATGATTTCAATGATTTATGAGTGATTTTTGAGACTGGCTTTATGGCCCGGCAGACCCTCTTGGCCCTGTCCCCCGTGCACGAGATGACCGTGCCTTCTACAGCACCGCACAAGGAGATGTCGTATCGGTAGGGTTCCAAGAGTTCATGGAAACAATGAGATCCAAAGATAAGGCACTCTTCCCAGAAGCTTCTTGAAGCCTGCTCATGTCATGTCAAATAGGTGAACTTTAAATCTTGTATAGTAATTTTTTTATCTGCCTGTTTTATAAGTTACAAAGAGAGTCTTTTAAAATCTCTAAGATTGTAATTTGTTTCTCTTATTTAAAAAAAAAAATCCAGACAATTTTTGGTCCATATATTTTGTAATGCTAGAACATTATAGAAAAAAATATTCATTGAATAAAAAAAATAAACAGCCTTATATATACTATATATACCTTATATATACTACTAAAAATAGTAGCCACCCCCACTATCTCCCTGGCCTGCTTTATTTTTCTGCATTATATGTAACACCATCTTGCAAGTTTTGGCACGTTTATTTGTGTATTCTGTGCCAGGACCTCCCCAAGACGTAAGAGGATCTCAAGCCACCGTTGGTGCACCAGGGGCAGGAGTATGTGACTCGCTAGCACTGCAGGCCCAGAGTCAGGTCAGTGACTCCCTGCTGTCCCACACTCAGCACCGTCCATCGGCCATGCTGCCCAGTGCTGTTGGAGGGCTCTGACCCCTGTAATCCCACGTAACAGAGTAGGCCCGTTGGGTTCCCTAGATATACGGTCAATGAAAGAGAGGAAAGACCTCACGTGGCTGGAACCCTGGGCAAACACAGGAAGGATTATGCAGATGGGGAAGGACGTGGCAGGACTCTGTTCTGATGTCCCCAAAGTCACTGTCAGTTGGACCCAATTGAGGGGCAGCAAATGGCAGTAACCATCTGTGGGTCTTTTCTCCCTCCGATCTGGTGGGTTCAAACCTCGTGGAACTCTCAGCAGCCACGTGCATCCCATCCACATTAACTAGGTCTTTGCATCAGGTGTGTTAAGAGTCACACCATGTACTATTGTTTTTGTATGCTGCTCAAATGTACATAAAATGATTATAAAATTATAATTTTCCCCTCGGAAAAGGAATGCTCACAACACACCTCCAGGAGCCAGCATTCACTTTGATAGGATAGATTATCATTGACAGAAAAGGCCCTGTCTTTGCAAATAAGAATTCAAAGAGGTACCCTCTAATGAAACATTTTATAAAATTTAAACGTACCTTATAAAACTTGTAATATACACATGCACAAATGTTGCCATCAAATACTGACAGTCAAACCGGTCCATTATCCCTCCATGGCCAGGAATAGTATTGGCAAAATCCTTCAAAAACACATACATGCAAAATTTCAAAATAAATGAATTAAAAACCCCCAGTCTTAAAATTCCTATCTGCAGACGAACTGGTCAAGTTCCCCAGCTCCTTGGGACTTGCTGTAACGTTCTGCCTCAGATGTCCCAGCAGGGCTTGCTCTCCTTTTCTCGGATCCTGATAAAATGCCTTCTCCATGGAGTCCTTCCCTGACATTCTACTTACTCAACTTCGGGAACAGGAGGGAGGCTGAGATATCACAGCAGATAAGTGTTGCTCTGTGCTATTCTAACTTAAACAAAACGTTGGCGTACTTTTAAGTATCTGGATCAGGCGTCAGCAAACTATAACCCCTGTCTATATCCCACTTAAATACAGCCCACTACCTATTTGAGGTAAATAAAGCTTCATTAGAAAATACACTCACTGAGAAATGGTTTCTGAGGGGGTTCCTGCTACAAGGGCATAACTGACTAGGTGTGAGAGATTGTATGGTCTGCAAATCTGAACATGAACATGTGAGAGGGCACCAAAATGTCTATGGAACTCCTGAATGACAGGATCATGACACTTTCCCATCAACGTTTTGAAGCCCCTCGGACTATTGAGCCCCTCATGAAAGAGACTGCTGGCCCCTAGTCTAGAAGAATGGACACAGAGGTTCACATGGAATTATAACCTTCAGACAGCCCGCGGCTGGATCCTTTGGGAAACACGCGAAGGACCAGCATTCTACATCGGCCCTGACATGCAGTGGCCCACACCATTTCTAATAAAGCAAAAGGCTGGCGCGACACTGTAAAACACCTCATTGAGGGACCACCGACACCTAACGCTCCAGCCTAGGAGAAAGGGTTTCTATGAGGCTGAAACAAATGGGATGCAAGAAACATTTTGTCCAAAGGTCTGAGATGTGAGAACAACAGAGGGCCAAATTCTGACTAAAATACATTCTCCAATGATATTCTCTGACTATGTAACAGATAATTTAACCACAGACCTTGATTTTGAAAGCTCTTTTGAATCCGCTGGCGAAGAAGCCTCCGAATGGGCCAATTAAAGATGCGAACGATGAAAGCGCGATGCTGTGTATCTGGAAAGGATACAAGCTCACAGTCTCCTAGAGGCGGCGGCAGAAAGGGAGACCCAAGTGAGAACTGTTATGGAGGCATGCCACCGCATCTAAAAACCACATCGACAGCAAACCACAACCAGGGCTGTAATTCTGTTAATTTCGTAAATCTTCAGCATCAACAGGGAAAAGTCTAACTTTGCCAGCTTTCCACTTCCATTCTCGACTTACCCAGGGCTCTCCCTTCCCTCTGCAATCACAGGGACAGCCCGCCAGCACGCTGACATCTCAGAGCCGCGCGTCTATGCGAGAGTTCAGGTAGGAAGTTCTGCTTCCACCAGGTGAGTGGGAGGGAGCCTTACCCAGCACCCGTTGAGTTAGCTTCCACTTTGCTCTTTTGTTAACCAGTAGCACTGGATTTTTTGGAATTATATAATTCATTGGAACTGCGTATTCTGTCAGGATCGCTGGTGGTGTCGTTGGCAATTCATTGGGCTGCGAACTGCAAGGACAGCAGTTCACAACTACAAGCCACTCCTCGGGAGAAGGATGGGGCTTTCTACTCCCATCTACATTTACAGTCTCGGAAGCCCACAGGGGCAGTTCCACTCTGTCCAGTAGGGTCTTTATGAATAGGAGTTGACCTAATGGTTTTCTGTTTGTTTGGGTTTTTAGTACATTTAACTTTACTCAATTTTATATGATGGGATACGGGAAAAGTTGCTCTTTCTCTCACAACTACTTTGTATATTTACGAAGCACTCAAAAGTGGTTTGCTCAAAGACTATCAAAATGAACTTCAAGAAAATTGTGAAATGCTTCAGAAGATTATCATAAAATCAAGAATTCTGCAGTCATATTATCTTTTGATGCTGTTTAGTGACTTCTCCATGGTAAGTAAAAGTCAACTAGTAGACAGTGTAGCGGTTCTCAACCTGTTGGTCGTGAACCCTTTGGGGGTCAAACAACTCTTTCACAGGGGTCCCCCAATTCATAACAGTGGCAAAATTACATGCTACTCCTATTCATAAAGACCGTACAGGACAGAGTGGAACTGCCCCTGTGGGCTTCCGAGACTGTAAATGTAGATGGGAGTAGAAAGCCCCATCCTTCTCCCGAGGAGTGGCTAGTAGTTGTGAACTGCTGTCCTTGCAGTTCGCAGCCCAATGAATGCCAACGACGCCACCAGCGATCCTGACAGAATACGCAGTTCCAATGTAATTTTATGAAGCAGCAATGAAAATTATTTCATGGTTTGGGGTGGGGGGTCACCACAACATGAGGAACTGTACTAAAGGGTCGCAGCATTAGGAAGGTTGAGAACCACTGCTCTAGAGCATAAAATGGGCATTGGTTTTCCAAACCAGCTTGACTGGAATTTATATGCATAATGGTTTAAGTTCTGCTACTGTTAACTTGTGTGTGTGTGTAATGAAAACATTTCTCAATATCCCTTAGGCTTTTATAAATTAAATAGATCAGAAAGTTTTGAGTGTAATTGGTAAGAATTGACTCAGTTTGAAATGCAATTAGAATTTCTACCTCAAGACCCCTTGAGTTTTGAGAGAGTTAGCAGTACAGAAAGCTGTCTCTTCTAAAAGCCAGTGCCCCTTCCAAAAGTTCCCTTCTGTTCCTGGAAGAAATCCTTGGGCCTCCCCGTGTGAAAGGCTGTCCAGTAGAACCCTGCACATCTATGTGATCTGGACTGATGTGAGGACTCTGATAATAATGTGTGCTTGTATGTATTGGAAGCATTTTATTTTTTAAATTCCTAATTTTTGAGAACCAGGTTAGCCAACCCTTATTTCTCTCTTGGCCCAACACATGGATTCTTAAAAATAAATTAAAAAATAAATGTCCTCAATGCCCAAGCCATCGGTTCCTGTGGGACTGTTGATGTGTTCAGTCTTTGGATTTGGGGCAAGGCTTTTTGTTTTGAGAAAAGGTTCAAAGATGAGTGTTTCCATGATCTTTCTTAAGCCACACCCATTATGCACTATCCCAGTGGCTCTCAACCTTCCTAATGCCAAAGGGGTCGTGACCCACAGGTTGGTGGAGAACCGTTAGAGCTTCAAAGGGGAAAACACAGATGACTGAGGCTAAGCGGACATGGTAATAGAAGAGCTGAGAACAACTCTCCATACACTGTATTTTTACACAAAGCTTTCTATCTTTGGGGGGACGCAGGGACCCCTAAGCAGCCATCCTTGTTTGGACCTCTCAGTCGTACCCGCCTCAACACCGCCTGAAGGAAGAGAGGAAGGGTGTAACTCCGAAGCTGGAACAGCTCCGAGGGTTCGCATTCTGTAACGAAGGAGTTGACATCGCTTCGGTACTCCACGGGGCAGACGAAGTACTGGTACTTAGATAACACATAGGCTGCCTGAAAAACAAAGCAAGAGTTCATAAAACCCGGACGCAAACAGACAAACGGACCAAAATACATGCATTTTATTTTCAGTTATAGGCTCTTAGAGACAGATAGCCAGCATTTCTTTTATTAACATCCTGCAATATACGTTCAAGGTTTGATTGGAATAACTCTCCCAGATGTAAAAAAGAAAAAGATTTTTAGAATACACTATTAAAAAAAAAAAAAGGTTGTGATGGTTGTGTTCTCAGTAAACAAGGAGGGGAGGGGCTGATTTGAGTACTCACACAAGCCCTGTAGCAGAGTGTACTTTCCCCCCTCACCCTGCCCGCACTGCTCTGCTCCCCTTCTTCCCTGGTGCTCAGCTCTCAAGCTGACTCCCCACTCCTGGTGGTCAAATTGGTGCCAGAGCTTCAAGCTGGTCTCCTACCTGCCTCCAGCTTGCAGGAAAGCAGAGCTTCTCCTTTCTAGGTGTTGCTGTTACGTGCCATCAGGTGAATGTGGGCTCAGAGCAACCCTATGTGACAGAGGACAACTTCTCACAGGGGTTCTAGAAAGGCTCTCGGCTCTAATCCTTATGGGAACAGATGGCCAGGGAGCTTCTGGGGAAGCTCCAACCACTCAGGAGTGTACATTTTGTTTTGTTTTAAACCATGCATAATTAGTGTTAGCAGCAGTTAACATTTTTTAAACTACAGGAGAGCGAAGAACTGAAGTGTATTGCATATAAGATTACATTAATTTATCAGTTAATACATAACTATTGATTCAAAATTACGAAGAAAATGGTATAACATAAACCACTGACATTGAGTTGATTCCAACCCATAGTGACTCCAAAGGACAGTGTAGAACCGCCCCACAGGATTTGCAAGGCTGCAATCTTTGCAGAAATAGATTTGACACCTATTTCTCCCATCCAGTGGCTACTGGATTTGAACTGCCAACCTTACAGTTAGCAGTCAAGTGCTTAACCACTACACCACCAGGGCTCCCTGGTACAAAACACTACAGATATATCTGAACCAACCCAGAAAACATTGATTATTCTTTCTCTGGTCACATCACTTTGATTTTTACAAAGGGCTGTCCTTAAACAGGAAGTAGAAGATACATCTTCTTATACTTGTGCATTTAAATTTCTAAATAGCACTGTTGCCTTTTCATTATTTTGATGAGAAATGGTTAATAGAAATGCAAATATGACAGTGAGGATGGGCATAAGCTGAGTATCCTCTCAAGCAATCAGGGTCCTTAAAATCATTTATTAGAAAATAGAACTCCCCTTCCCACTCCAGAAACGTGGCACACTTCTCTATTTGCTCCCGCTCAAAGCTTCATGTTGTTGCCAAGTACTCTATATTTGGAGAAAGAGATTACACTACAACTGTAGTTACTAGAGGGTCAAAAATTTCCACTTCTAACCAAACTATTTTTTGTATTGCTGTCTTACATCTAGCCATTTTACTGTACCTCCCTATTGGCTCTCAGACACTTTATAGTGTTCACTATTTATGACTAACTGGCCGTTCATTACGTAAAATTTAACTACCTACTGAGCCAAGAGACCATGAGTGTTAAGAAGTTTGGTAACGTCACGCAGAGTTCTCCCACATTATTTGCATTCTCTGCCGTTACTCAAAGCCACTGCCTGTCCCAGCACCTGTGTCACCAGAGAGGGAGAACGTTGTTAGAAATTTCCCAAACACAACAGCACAGCATCGGGTCTTGAGCCTGGCAGCATATGTAAACCACCACGGGAGGGAGTCAGTCTGGCACAGGACTGGGGCAGAGATTTTGCTCAAGTTCCCCAGGGGACTCTGATTTCCGGCCAGGATGAGAGCCTTTAGCTAGGGTACAGAATGAGCTCTGCTTAGATTTCAGTAAATACATTGTCAGCATTCTGTGGCTTCATTCTTCCAGGTTCAGAATAGACAAGCTTGCTGCCATGCTTTAAAAGATAAACAAAATGTAAAATCCTAGTGCAACTCACAATGAATCCAAACACGACCGTGGAAAAGAAACCACCAATGAATCCTTCCCACGTCTTTTTAGGAGACAACTAAAAAAGGCCAAAGAAAAGTGAAAAGAGCGTTATTACACTCAGAAAACAGACACATACACATCCAAAATCAGGGCGGAAGCTCATACAACTATTGGTCGGTCTCTCCTTATTGCTGTGTGACTGGGCTAGCTTTGTACTCGTTTCCTTCATCCACGATCCACTTGAATCCACGTGATCCACAATCCACGGCTTCCTTACTCGCCTAAATTCCACCTACCTGTGTCTAACACAGGGTAGGCATTCAAACACCCAACAAGATATGGATGTCTATTTGTTTCTGTCCAATGGCTTCAATGTATTTGCTTTTCCTCTCAAAGGGCCATGAAGTCAGTTTACACTGAAACCCCCGTCCCAAGGCTTTTATGCTTACATCAACCCCCATCAGGGCACAGGCATGAGCTACATTCTTCCCAGTGCACAGTCCGTGTTGACCTGCCGCCGGTTGAAAATCCGATGAGTGCAACAAAACATGGGCACTGTAGCACATCTGCTCGTCATCATCTCAATAAGTTTCATAAATAACGCACCCTTCTACTTGGTAAAATACTCTACAGCTCCAGTTACCACGTTTTCTCGACATGTATTAGTATATCCTTGTCTGTCCCCAGGAAGAACAGAACATGCCTTAGCTTTTAAGAATAGATCCTATTCAGACTCTGCTTCTTGTTCCGCCAGTCAAGAGGAACTGTGTGTCCAGTGAGAAAAGCCTGGAGGGCAGTCCAGAAAGGGCAAGAGGACAAGGTTTAGGAGCGGACAATGCCAACTTCCCCCAGAGAGCTCAAAGAAAATAAGGGCTGAGATATGTACGGGGGTCTCTGTGGTACCCATTTCGGTGAAGAATGGAGATGGAAGCCAAGTACCAAAGGCAAGTGTCTGAAGACAGAAACAAGTCCTAGGCTAAGCGACATCACTGGCTCTTTGCAGACTTCCTCTCTGGTACGCAGAAAGCCCAGAGCCAGGAGAGTTGGCAGAAATCTCGCAACATTTCTGCCATAGAGAAGGGACAAATGCACCTTTTCCTAAGATAGTTTGGAATTACTGCCAAGAGCAGCCTTGGATTCAAACTTTAAAAACCTTCTGATTATTCCGAAGATGGCTTATTAAATTACCATATATACTCGTGTATAAGCCGAGTTTTTCAGCACATTTTTAATGCAGTTTTTGTGGAAAAATTAGGTGCCCCAGCTGATATTTGGGTCAGCTTATACACGAGTATATACGGTAAATTAATTTATATCATAGTAATTTAGGGGTTATATATTTAGGGCTGCCATAGGTTGGAATCAACTTGACAGCTACTGGAAAAAGTTTCAGAATTAATGCAGCCTGGTAAATTCACTAGAAAACTATCTTCAAAACCAGTCACTGAGCTTCTCCTCCAGTTATCACTGCCTCTCCGAGGGCTTCCTAAGCCTACAACTCCCAGATGGCTCAGGGCTCTAAGAACTTAACTGGCTGCTCTTATGGGACAACTTTAAAACACTTTTCAGATAAACAGTCTACCTGCCAGCATTCCTCCGACTCGGCCTGATGCCATACACTGGCCTCCTACCTGGTGGAGAGTTTATGGAAGGTGCTTTGCAGGACAAGCAG
This sequence comes from Echinops telfairi, assembly GCF_000313985.2. NCBI lineage: Eukaryota > Metazoa > Chordata > Mammalia > Afrosoricida > Tenrecidae > Echinops > Echinops telfairi. Next base: position 34,172,715 of record NW_022111369.1, read on the forward strand.
TCCCCAAATTTTGAGGGGAATGCTTAGCCACCCTCAACTCACTTGGGTTTTATTTATTTAGTTTCACTCCTCTTTGCTCTGATTGGCCGGGGTAGCTGCTTGCAAGCATTTAGGACCCCAGTCAAACTCACAAAAGCAGGATGCAGACCACTGACTTTGTGAACTTTATGCCCCTTGACCCAAATTAGATGCCATTCTCAGCTCTAATTCCAAGCCTCCAGACCCAGGGACTCATTCCCTCCAGATGTTTGGTTACAGCTAAAAGTTTACAAGTTGTACCCTCATTTGGTCTATCAAAAACAAATATGTTTATAACACATATAAATGTGTATAGACAGACTCTGATAAACCCCTACCTGATGGTGAGCACAGTCCCTTTTGCCTACTTTTACCTGTTCATCTTGCCCGTTTGCACATGTCAATCATTACTGCCTAAGTTTGCACGTGTCAATCATTACTGCTTATGTTTGCACATGTCGATTATTACTTATTACTCCCCAACACTGCAGGCTTGTGTGTATGATGGCATGTATCCTTGTTGTCTGTCACTCTGTTGGTCTCTGTGTCTTTCTTGTCTTTAATGATATTGCACTGGTCACTGGTCACTGCTCACTGTATGGATGCTGTTCTGTCCTTATAATACTTAGGGCAGAGAGGAGGTTTGACATCTGAAAAACTGTCTCAGTCCCTCAGATGATAACATTAAACTTGCCAATAGGTATATTACTGTGAGAATTACATCAAGGACTTTGCCAGCTATGTGCCTGGACTGAATCCTCTCTGGAATTCTGACATGAAAAGCTTTAAGAAATCAGTTCTAGAAAATAGTTTGCTTTCCATGGGGTATTGGTTTTTTTCTTCCCTGAGAAAAGAAACTATTTTCTTCTTTATCTTCATTGACTGTAAATGAACCAAATCTAAGACAAAGAGATACAGTCTGAATAAATGTTCTCCTCTTTCTCATCTTTAATTTTTCCTTGGTAACTTACATATTATTAGTCTTTTAATGTAGGAACTCAATTTTCTTTTTTGAAATGATTTTTTTGTTTAAGTGTCTTAGAATTGAGACATGACTATGTGAATCTGGTATAATTCATCTTAAAAAAAATCGTCGGGAGAGAATAGTTGAGGAGATGGCTTGAGAGTCAAGACAAGGCTTGCTTCTGGGGTTGCTGGGGAAAAGAATAAGGAAGAGCTGCACAATTGCTAAGGGAATTCAACCAACCAAAAGATTCAACGGGCCTTCGTGAAGGTGAGAGAGACAAACGAATGGACTGAAGTCCTTGTTGAAGAGCTAGCAGTAGCTGGAGAAGAACCCACGTGTCGTTACTGGGAAAGATTGCTCAGTGCCCTATATTATGGCTGTTGACATTGCTAAAGTATTTTTAAAACTGCAATAGTATCAAATTACTAAAGGTTTTCTCTAGTGGTGAATCTTTGCAGTAGAGTTAATGGCTTGTTTGTGATATTTTCCATTACCTTAATTAATGGAGTTCTCCCCAAAAAAAATCCAAAAAGGTAAGCAGTTATGTCATTGCAGATGACACTTGATATTGGAACAAGGAACCTTTGAAAGAAAAAAAAAAAGTCAGCGGGAAAATGTCCGTATGCTTAAGTGGTAACTGTTCATCTAGAGCGTGATTCACAAAGAGCCAACGCAGCAATGCTTCACCTGACACCGCACACGCATTCACAACATAGCACGTGGGAGCAATATAGATCAACTAAACGTATCCCTTAGCAGCAAAGTGGAACACAGTCTGTAAAAAGTCTATCATCAGGGAGAATGCTACTAAAGAAATGTAATCAAACTTTGCAATAATGCATATTTAAGCTTCAGCTTTACAAAGAGAGAGCAGTACTCATAAAGAGTGAAATCAAGTCAGGATGAAAGTTTATCTTACTAAAAGTGGCCTATTATAATAGAAATGAGTTTATTGCTCACCCTGAAGCGAAGCCAATAAATCTATACTAAATTCTTAGTGTAATTTCTCTTTCAGGTAAAACGATCTATCTGAAGTCTATCTTAGCTCCTGGCTGCATTGAACTACAGTCACAACTTGTACAGGGCGGACGAGATTTCATTAATTGCACCATTTAAAATGTATATCCACAACAAGTTTGTATATGGAAAACAAAGTCCTGGTGGCGCAGTGAACTACATGCTGAACTGCTCCCTGAAAGGTCAGTAGTTCAAACTCACCAGATGCTTCTTTGGAGAAAAGAGAGGTTGTCTGCTCCCATAAAGATTTACTGCCTGGGTAACCCTTTAAAGGGCAGGTTTACACTGTCCTATAGGGTCTCCATGAGTTGGAATCAACTCAAGGGCAGTGGGATTTTTGGTTTTGTAGGAAAAACAATCTTAACATAATTCCAATTGTTTACACACAATGAGTGAAAATTTTGGTTGAAAATATCAACATGTCAACAAGGGAATATACTAATCTTGAGAGAACACAACATTTTAATAGGTTTGAAAGAAAATGCAATCAGATTTTTAAAAATCTTAGTTTCTTATGCAGACAAACCAATGAGTGCTATGTTCATATGGTATGTCAGGGGCTGGTGAGTCCATACGGACGCATAGCGACCCTCTGTACAACAGAGTAGACCACTTCAGGTTCTACATCACCCTCACAATTGTTATCTTTTAACCCATTGTTGCAACCTCTGTGTCAAATCCATCTCCTTGAGGGTCTTCCTCTTTTTTACTGACCCTCTACTCTACCAAGTCTAACCAATACTAATAAAAAGGGCTTTCTAAATCTTCACGTCATTGCTATAGAGCAAGCAGCTCCATCCACTCAAAATCTGGACACCTGCCTCTCCATTCAAGATGAATTATACTGGCCCAGCTTTCAAGGACACAAGATACACATGGTTTACTGGCAAGTAAAGCTTTTGTGATCTTTTAGATGCTCTTCTAAAAGTTTACGCTTTGTAAAAATAATTAAAATGTAATTTACTGTTTAGGAATTTCATCTGAAATCTAACTAAGAAAGAATTCTGGTTGTAAACGGAAGCATTATGTCTCAGGTCTAAGTGAGTGAACAAAACTCAGTAAGACATTCTATTAATGGGTTTGAGGGAGAACAAACAGCAAGGATTTGGGGGGTTTCTTTTTTTTAACTTCTTTTTTTTTCTTTTTAATCATTTTACTGGGGCTCATACAACTCTTATCACAATCCATGCATGCATCCATTGTATCAAGCACATTTGTACATTTGTTGCCATCATCATTCTCTAAACATTTTCTTTCTACTTGAGCCCTTGATACTAGCTTCTTATTTCCCCCCCTCCCCCATCCTCCCTCTCTTAGGAAACCTTGATAATTTATAAATTATTTGTTCATGTCTTACACTGTACGATGTCTCCCTTCACCCACTTTTCTGTTGTCCAATCCACAGGGAAGGGGTTATATGTAGATCATTGTGATCAGTTCCTCCTTTCTCGTCCCCCACTTTTCCCTTACCCTCCTGGTATCGTTACACTCTTTATTGGTCCTGAGGGGTTCATCTGTACTGGATTCCCAGTGTTTCCAGCTCTTATCTGTACCAGTGTACATCCTCTGGTTTAGCCAGATTTGTAAAGTAGAATTGGGATCATGATAGTGGGGGGAGGAAACATTGAAGAACTAGAGGAAAGTTGTATGTTTCATTGTTGCTATACTGCACTAGAGGAAAGTTGTATGTTTCATTGTTGCTATACTGCACTAGAGGAAAATTGTATGTTTCATTGTTGCTATACAGCACCGACTGGCTCCGACTGGCTCCTCTCCTCCCTGCGACCCTTCTGTAAAGGGATGTCCAGTTGCCTACAGATGGGCTTTGGGTCCCCACTCTGTACTTCCCCTCATTCACAATGACATGATTTTTTGTTCTTTGATGCCTGGTACCTGATCCTATCAATGCCTCGTGATCACACAAGCTGGTGTGCTTCTTCCATGTGGGCTTTGTTGCTTCTCAGCTAGATTGCCACTTGTTTATCTTCATGCCTTTGAGACCCCAGATGCTATATCTTTTGATAGCCGGGCACCATCAGCTTTCTTCACCACATTTGTTTATGCACCCGCTTTGTCTTCAGCGATAGTGTCAGGAAGGTGAGCATCATGGAATGCCAGGTTAATAGAGCAAAATGTTCTTGCAGTGAGGGAGTACTTGAGTAGAGGCCCACTGTCCATCTGCTATAAACCTATAAATATATGCACATAGATCTATCTCATCATCATATATAAATATATTTACATATGTGCATGCCTTTATTTCTAGCTCTATAATTGCCCTTTGCCTCCTGGTTCTTCCCTTTATTTTCTTTTACTTTACTCTTGTCCTACTATCATGTTCAGCCTTCATTTGGGTTTCAGTAAGTCCTCTTAGTTACATTGCCCTTGATCAAGCAGTTCCTGGCTTCCTACACCCTTCTTGCCATCTATTTTAGATCACTTGTTTTTCCCTTGTCCCTGGGTTTGTTATCACCCACTTCCTTTTCCCCGCCTCTCCCCAAATAGCAAGTTTTGACAGAAATCTGAAAGACACTGTCTACTGTTAAAGAGATTCTTTAAAAGTGTTATGACATTATAAATATAAAGCAGCAGAATACTGTTCCCTTACCATATCATGCCTTCAAACAGATTTTGGATGACAAGATGTGACTGAGTAACAGTTATCAGTAAAGTGACATGAGTCCATGCGAACTGTTAATAGCCCAACAACACAACAATTAGTGAACACAACTGATCGGTGCAGCTGAGAAAGCAACAGCAAATTTGAAACACAAATTTCTTACATGAATTTGGGCAAAACTTGCAACATACGGTTATACAAAATAAATGTAGTTAGTAGATTATGTTCATTTTGTTGCCTACTGGAACCTTAAACCAATGAAAATATTTCAGATAACAATTTTAATTTGTACATACACATGAAAGACTATTGATATCGAGCTATCCTATTCATTCAAAACCATAAAAATAATGAATCACAAGGTTAAGATGAAAAGGGAGCATTTTATGTTGTTACTAGGGCACTTGGAAAGAAACATTTTCCTCTGGCTGCATCTGCAGTTACTAAACATGCCAAAAAAAAGTAATGCTGCCCCTTCCTTGCCCCTGCCTCCCCAAGCTGGTACCTTTTCAGGATACAGAGTTCTATCTCATCTTAAATGACTCAAATCAGCAGGGCTCCATTGCCCTTAAACGCCACCTTTTGTACCCGAAAGCTGATCTTCACAGATCTGTTGCAATGACAGTATTGAATTTCACATTTTCAGAGAACTCTGCGCCCCATCAGTGCCATCTAAGTGGATGGCCGCTTGGATGTTTCTGTGGCATCATTAACAGTGGAGCATGAACAAAGGGAAGCTAACATTCTGGGGACCTGCTTTCCTAATTTGGATTGGAATTATAAACAAATGGCTTTTGGTAGTTCTTGAAGATTGTGATTCATCATCGAGTTGCCTCTCATCATTTCAGCAAATAATGTATTCACATTGGTTGTTTCATTGTATTTTTTTTTCTGCTTCAAAAGTGCAATTCTTTTTAACCCTGACCATTTAACATGCATAATACTTTGGGTTCCAGGAGGCACAATTTATAAATTTGCAGGAGATGTTACTACTTCTAATTTGTCCTTATTGTTTCTAGATTTTCACTAAGAATTTACTCTACTGTGAGACCCTTGGAATTAGTAAAAATAAAATATACTATAATTTCCCAGTAACAATGCCCAGCAGGATGTATTAACAGAGAAGCAAAGCATAAAAAACAGGAAATATATACCCAATCCAAAATAAGTCTTAATATAAAATATAAAATATATCACAGTTTATAAAACTAAATAATTTTTAAATTGTTTTATGGTCTTATATTTTGCTTCATTTTAACCAAATAAGGTAAGTACATATGAAAATAAGACTAGTAAAATACTCAATGTCATAAAACATGAAAACTTGGACACAGTGAGCAAAATACCCTAGGCCAACAAGAATTATGCAATTCTATGACTAGGTACACCAAGAAAATACATGCTTTGCTCTCTGCTTGATGCTCATGTTAAAAACAAAGTAAACATGATTACTTTCCATGGCAAAAATGTGCCTGGAGAGCAATAAAAATTCCCAAATTTCCTCAAAGCCAGGGAATTCAAACTATTTCATTTTAACTTTTTAGATTTTGAAAATAGTCAAAGAAATTGTTGTGAGGAAACTTTGTTAAAAAAAGAAAAAAGTTAACCCTTAAAGCTTTCAGGATTTAATGGCCATCCTAAAATTTAAAAATTCTTCACATTCAGATAAAATATCAACAAGGAAATTAGCTATATGCTCACTTTAGAAATTAAAAGCAAGGGTTTTCATTTCGGACAGTGACTACAAACCAATGGTTAATACGCACCATATAAAACTGCAGACGATAATGTTTCTTCACCAAGCTCAGCACAAACATGCAGAAACCTATTCCAGAACATAAAAAAAAAGAAAAGGTGCTTGTTGTGCAATTTGTTACAAAAGTGTAAGCTTCACTGAGCCCAGTGCAGTCTGTTTCCTATACCACATCTAACACATCCCGGTATGTGTCAGTCACCTACTTTCAGGCCACCACTCCTGCTGTCTTACATTAAGCATTTTTAAGTAAGTTTCTGGAGGGGAAAGATTTGTTCTCCAAAGTGCCTAAAAAAAAACCATGACACAGACTCGATGAACATCCCTGCATTTGTTGAACTAAGTAGTCCTCTGCTAATCTACGAATGTGGGGAAACAGATCTTGAATTCCAATGGAATAAAATGTATTTGCAATCTCAATTCATAAAATATTAAGATTAAATTATTTTTACTCTACATAGTACCAAACAAACCCAATTATTATTATGGCTGCTAACATTCACTGAACACCTACTATATTCTAGGCTCTTGTCTAAACATTTTTCATATTTAATTTGCCTAAGCCTTTCACTCATTGAAGCCTTCCAGCAGTTCTGTGATGTAGGTAGCCTTTTGTTACCTCTGTTTTAGACAGAAAGAAGAATGGAGGGAGGGTTGTACTAATTCCAGGAGGGTCACAGAACCAAGAAGTAGATAAAACCAGGGATCCTACCGAACCTCAAAGTCCCACTGTTCCATAAACCCATGTTACATCAGGTCAACAGGACTGCAGGTAAAGTAACTTGAAAATCCTCAGAACCATCTTATACAAAGTATAGAAAAGATAATACAATCAACTGCAACATTTAACAACAATGCTTGTGTTAGTGTATGTTTTCTATAAAATTTTCACAATAAAAACTCCCTCATTAAGGGAAATCTAATAATCATATCTGAAAATATTGAGAGGCAATATAAAACACTCCTTGACCAATATAACTTATCAGCAAACTTCTAAAGATCCTTGTGTTTCAGATGGTGGATTTGAACCACTGACCTTGAGGTTAGACCAGTGGTTCTCAACCTGTGGGTTGCGCTGGGTTAGCAGGTGAATGCATCATGCCCTAGGTCACCCAAATCAACTCCAAACTCACTGCCATCTATTCTTCCTCACAGCAACCCCTACATGGCAGGGTAGAACTGCCCACTGTGCCTTTTCAAGAGTGGAGCTCTTTACAGGAGTAGAAAGCGGCTGGTGGCTTCGAACAGCTGACCTGGCGGTTAGCAGTCTAATGCATTTCATTACACACTGCCACCAGGGCTCCTGACTACATCACCAGAGCTCTTGACAAACAGCCACATCGGCATTTTATTCTGTAAATCTTTAGTAAATGGGCTAGAAATTCAATGCTTGACTGCTCTAGCCCACAGAAACCAAATACTAGATTTTGTATTATTAATTTAAATTTACCAAAACAATTGTACACACCAGAGTAAGATAGGGTACTAGTACTCTCTCCCCAGCAAAGAATAAAAAACAACAGCCTTTAGCTGCTTTTTGATCACTGGTTTAAAATGTCAACGCATAAAGAAGAATGACAAAAGAAGACAATCTATAACGACCCTAAAATCTTATTTGTCACCCATTAGAAAATAAGAATATACTACTAGCTAGCACTGGGTAAGACTGGACTGGAAAAACAACATGTACATTTTCTGTGACTAGAGGCCATTACAACATCAGGAAAGAGTGAGTGAGTGAGTGAGTGAGTGAGTGAGTGAGTGAGTGAGAGAGACCAGAACAAGGCATTTGAATCACTGAATGTATACAGTAACTCTTTTTAAAAGTTTCACTACATATCATTCATGGAACATACAATTCAATGGTTTAAATATACTAAAGAAAATGGTCACAGTAACTCTTTAAAAAGTATCACTTTTAAGTTTTTCCTTCCCAGTAGGTAGACGTAATCTTGGAGCTCAAGTAATAACACTTGAGCTTCTGTTTTCCTTTGTTTTGTTTTTAAATAGGCCGAGTTAAAATATGACAGTCGATTGGACTTGGTTCAGAAGCTGCTGTGGAAACGCCAAAGCAGATGCACTAGAAGATGCAGTGGGAACCTGTCATTCCACGTCACCAGACCACTCACTCCACTCTCTGAGGTTCACAGTCTTGAGAATTTCTCAATGGCTCTGAATTATCTGGCCACAACGAGGACTCCCCAAATAGTCACCTTCTTTTTTTAGAAATTATATACCATTCTCTCTTAAGTATTTATTCAAATAAGATCAAGAGCAGAATTATTCAATATTTTCCTAATGGACATTTTATCCAAGACAATCTTGCCAATTCTCTTTCAAAGAACTTTGCTAGGTTTTGCTGTCATTCCTAGTGATGAGAACAGACATAGCAAATAAACTCCAACAGTTTCTACAGATACAATTTAGTGGCACTGATTATGTTCGCGTGTTGTGCAAATTCTTACCCTCCTTTTGAGTCATTTGTTTACCTTTAACATAAACACAGTCTTCTGCGGCTCCTAGTTGATCTTCTGAATAGCTGTTGTCAGTATGTTCTCCTATGTTGTTTCTAGGTGCCAGCAAGTTCATTCTAACACATCGAACAGTGATTCTGCTTAGAACAGAACAAACACTGCCTGGCCCCGCGCTACCCTGACAACAGTGATGCTGGAGCCCATCGGTGCATCCACTGTGTCAAGCCATCTCCTTAAGGGTCTTCCTTTTGTTCAGTGACCCTTTATTTTACCGAGCTTGGTGTCTTTTTCCAGGGACAGGTCTCACTTCATAACATGTCCAAAGTATGTGAGGCAAAGTCGTGCCATCCTTGCTTCTAAGGAACATTTTGACTATACTTCTTCCAAGGTAGATTTGTTTGTTTTTCTGCAATCCATAGTCCTTTCGATATCCTTCATCACCATAATTAAAATGCATCCATTCTTCTTCTTCGGCCTTAGTTATTTGTTGTCCAACTTTCAAACGCATTACGGGGCAACTGAAAATGCCATGATGTGGGTCAAGTCCAATGACATCTTCGTTCTATAATCATTTAAAGAAGCCTTGTAGAAAAGCTTGCTTGCTTTTTCGCTGAATCTGGTTTGCCCATCTGGCTCACTGACCTCTGTTTCTTTGGACTGGGGCTAGTGGTCTGATCTTTTGCCTGTCACTCCTGAGAGCTGTCACCAGCTTGCCATCTTACCTGCTGACCTGGCAATTCACTCGCCTCCGTAGCCGGAATCTGTCTGTATTCTGCCCTGCCGCTCTTATATTCATCAGTTCCTACAGCTGCCTAATCAGGTCAAGAGGCACCTCCAGCCTGACATCTGACCCAGGGACTTGGAATTTGTCTACAGCTGTTGAGTCAGTTCTTTGATATAAAACTCTCTCCATATATACAAATATAAGCTTCACTGGTTTTGTGCTGAAGACACCTGTCGTGAATCAATGTGATTGTCCATCACTGTGACTCCCTTATTATACCTAAGCTTCTCTCTGGCAATGACCTTTATTTTCTTCTTCTTGTCTTTTCATATAAGTGAGGTCCTACACTACTTGTCCTTTTTGTGATTGGTTTATTTCATTCTGCATAAAGTCCTCAAATCCTACCCATACTGCAACACGTATCCAGACTTTGTTTCTCCTCCTAGCTGGGTACTATTCCATTGCATTGTGTTTATCCACAAACATTTATTGATGGGCCTTTAGGTTGTTTCAATTTTTTAGGAATTGTGACTAGTACTACAATGAGTATTGGTATACAACTCTTTTTGAGTCTCTGCTTTCATATTTTGGGGGGTATATATTTGTTTTTGGAACTGCCACACTGCTTTCCACAATAGCCAACAACAGATCAGGGTTCCATTTCCTTCACATCAATGCCAACATTTGTTATGTTCTGTTTTTAAGTTTATTTTTATCTTTGGCTGTCTAGAGGGAGTAAAATAGTATCCCCAGTAAGGTTTTGATTTACATCTCTTTGAAGGCTAATGATGCTGGGAATTCTTTCATGCGTTTGATGGACATCTGAATGTCCTCTTTGGTGAAATGTTTATCCATTGGCACATATTATGATCAGGTTATTAGCCTTTTCTTGTTGTCAAAGTTTTATATATTCTTTGGTCATTAAATTTTTGTTGGATATGTGGTTTCCAGTGACTGGATATTCATAAGATTCCATCTATTTGCTTTGTCTTTTGCTATTTATTCTTATGTTATAGCTTGTCTTTTAGTTGCTATTAGTTTGCTGTTATTATATTAATTTGTCTTTTAGTAGCCTGCCCTTTCATTTTTGTGATGAACCAAAGTTCTAAAGTTTTATGGTTATTTTATCTTTTTCTGTTTATACTGCTATTATTATATAACTCATTGTCGAAAGTTAATCTTGATAGCACTGCTCTACTTGTTATTCTAAGAAATGTATGCATTTAGAGTGCACATTGGAGGCCCGATGGTTATGCATTGGGGTGTGAGCCACAAGTTCTGAAATCTGAAACCACCAGCTGCTCCTCGGGAGAAAGATAGGGCTTCTCCTCTGGCAAAGAGGTACAGTCTCGGAAACTCAGAGTGGGCAGTTCTTTTATAGACCCTGTCCTACAGGGTCGCTGTGAGTTGCCACCAACTCAATGGCAGTCAGTTCATTTGCACATCTAAGCCCTTAATTCATTTTGAATTTGTTTTTGTGTATGGTGTAAGGCATGGGTCCTGTTTCACTTCTCTGTATATGGAAAATTAAAAAATCCCTGGACCATTTATGAAAGAGACTATTTTTTCTCTACTGAATGGACATAGGACCCTTGTCAATTATCAGCTGACTAATCTGTGTCAGAGATGTTTGTTATGGCAATATGGTTGGTAAGGGGCCATCTAACTGAGAAACAGCAAAGCCCACATGGAAGAAGCACACCAGCCTGTAAGATGACAAGGGGGCAAAAGGGTCAAGTATCAGGCATCAAAGACCCCCCCCAAAAAAATCATAACAATGTGAATGAGGGCGAGTGCAGAGTGAGGACCCAGGGCCCACCCGGGGGAAATCGGACATCCCCTTGCAGAAGGGCTGCGGGGAGGTGAGGAACAAATCAGAGTGCAGTGTAGTAACGATGAAATATGCAATTTTCCTCTAGTTCTTTTTTTAAAAAATAATCATTTTATTAGGGGCTCATACAACTCATCACAATCTGTACATATATCATCTGTATCCAGCACTTTAATACATATGTTGACTTCATCATTCTTACGACACCCACTTTCCACTTGAG
>NW_022111369.1:34186097-34187850 GCF_000313985.2 Echinops telfairi
GTTGTATGAGCCCCTAATAAAAAGATCATTTAAAAAAAATTTTTTTAAATAACCAAAGGCTGGCAGGCATTAGAGCAGAGCATTGGCTCAAGTGTCATGAACCAGAAGTAAAGTAATCAAGCTAGCTGTAGGATCTAGGGTCAGAAAAAAGCTAGAGAGTTTTGCCAGAGTGCCCACATGTAGTCATTGAAACTATACCCTTGAAGAGATCCTCTTTCAAATCTGGTCAAGGATGTGATTATATCAGATTTCATCATAGGGGAGGATTGCATCATTAGATTACTGCCAAAGTAGATCCATGGTGCAGCCAAGTTGACACACCACCTTATATCCATCACACTTCCCAGTATGCAGTTCTTTGTATACCAGAGGTCTCCAAAAGATTTGTAGGAAACTCGATTATCTTTTAATTCCATTTTTCCATAAACTTTTAAAAGTTCTCTCATAAAATCATGTTCCACTGAACTTGATGATCACCATTTATGTACACAGCACTCCTATCGAGTGCGACAGAGATGAAAACATCGTACTCCCAAGCTCAGAGAGCTCATCAGGTTGTTAGAGAAAGCTGGTTACTTACGCAACTAAAGAGAAGCACATTCAAAGGGAATAAGAGAGAATGAGATTTCTGAGAAGAACAGAAAGCAGGGAAACAAATGTAAAAGTCCAACTATGGCATAGGGGATGTTTAGGAAGGTGGACCAATAAATATTTATTGAGCACTCTGATAGAACAAAGGAGCCCTGTGGGTTAGGTTTTGGACCACTAACTGTAAGGCTGGTGGTTCAAACTCACCCACTTTTTGACAGGATGAGGCTGTCTGTTCCCATCAAGACAGTCAGTCTTGAAAACCCTATATACGTCTCAGTGAGTCAGAGCTGACTTGATGGCAGTGGGGTCTTTTTGGTTTGTTTGTGTGTTTGTTTGCTTGTTTACGAGAGAACAAAAGCATTAGAGGGTTGGGCATATTTGGGGTGCCTTGGATAGAAGGCCTGGTAATCCACCTGGGAAAATCCGTCACAGAGAGCAGTTCTACTGAAACACAAATATGGGGTAGCCATGCCAACTCTCCTCTTTTTCTGTGAAAGATATGCCAGACCAGGAAAGAAATAAGAATTCAATTGCATGGTCTTCAGGGAGTTCCTCATGTAGTCAAAGATGCAAAAACTATCATGGAAAAGTAAAGTTATTTTAATAATTCTTGGCTGATCAATCATCTCAGAATGCACTGTAGTCCTTGATTCCAAAAGAGGACATTAAGATAGAGAAATAAAGGAATACTGGAACTTACAGACTCCTTCTACCCCCTTTCACTGGGCTCTATCTTTCATGTCACCCTCTGATCAAAGCTGCAACAACAAAATCCAAACATAATATTAAATAAGTTTAAAAGGATAGTGCTTTATGTGTTTCTGTATTCAAATGTTTATGCTACAACTGAGCAGTTGGTTTTAAGTGAGTATACACTGTAGATATTGTCATAGGAAACAACTTCAGGTTAACTAAGGTAAAAAGAGGATTTCTTTCCATCTACATGGTACTCTTCAGGGGTAAAATCTTGAATTTTAAAATAATAGCACGTCTACAGATTTCAGTAGTTGTAGGGTTTTGAGAAATATAATCATTTGTGAACAATTATTAGTGATACCTTTCTAAAAACCTCATCAACATCCTTTGATATGAAAGATAACCAGGATATCAAAAGAAAATAAAAATCCTTATAATTTATATTAGTCAAAACTTAATTTTCTGA
>NW_022111369.1:34189256-34190420 GCF_000313985.2 Echinops telfairi
TCACAGAAGCAGACTGCCACATCGTTCTCCAAGGAGCAGCTGATGGGTTTGGATCTTCCATCTTTTGCTCGCACTTGAACCACTGTGCCACCAGGACTTGGTTTTTCACAGGGAACCATACAGACAGGGGGGTTCAAAGACTTCCCACAAAATTAAAAAAAAAATTCACAGTCTCCTTAGTTTTATATAGGAACCATGATGATTCAGGCCTTTAGTATAGTTAACATTAATTACAATAGAGCTTCCTATCTAAGTTCCCTGATAATGTCTTCATCCATCTTTTATTTCATTGCAAGCCTGGCTATCTCATCGCTTAGCTTATCATCCACTAACCAAGTTTAAAGTCTAAGCCCTTATCACAGGGATGACTTGAAGGTGTGGTTCCTACCAACTAATCTTTAATGTCTGCCACTGGCCCAGAACACGTCATCTCTCTCCATTTCCATGTGCTGTAGTGCAGCCCACACAACAAATGACTGTGTGTTCTTTCTTCTTCACGGTCCCTGCCATCTCTTCTCTGATCTTCCCACCCCTGGCAGAGCAAGGCCCTTTATCCCCTCCTTCATGTTCACACAGGTCCTTGTTCCCATTTCCGCATGGAACCAGCAACTGGTGTCTCTCCAGCTGTGAGATCCTGAAAGGCTCTCACTGCCGTGGCCTCACTTCTCTTTGCATTCCCTCTCAGCACCAAAGCACGCGCACCCAAAGACTTGTGGAAAGAATGTCTCGGGTCGACTTTCAGGGGGCTCCTACAATGCCATGAGCTTAAAACAGCCAGTGGCCAGCAACTGCGAAAGAATCCGGCTCACCAAAGAGTTGACAGTTTGAACCGACCAGTAGCTTCACAGGAGGAGAGCTGCCTGGGGAACTGCTCTGCTCCGTAAAGTTCACAAGTTCCAAACTCTCATCACACAAACAATTTTCTCTTCTATTGGCACGTCAGCCACTAGCGTACCATCCCATAATTCAATTACATCAAAAAGAGTTGTACAATCATTACCACAACCAATTTTAGAACATTTTCTTCTTCCTTGTACTCATTGTTTTTAGTGCTATTATTTTTTTAACGTGGCAAAAATATACACAGCAAAACATTCTGAAATTCATCAACTTCTACAAGCATAGTTCAGTGCAACTGATTGTACACTTCATGTTGTGCAATTA
>NW_022111369.1:34190603-34202087 GCF_000313985.2 Echinops telfairi
TTTTTAAAAGAGTTGTATAAGCATCATCACAATCAGTTCTAGTGATCCCTCCTCCCATATTCATTGTTTGCTCCCCAAATCCTCTTACCCTCCCTCCCCCTATCCCCGCTATACGACTGTATTATACACTCCCTTTTCTATCCCTCCTAACCTAGGAAACTTAACAGAAACAAACAAAACAGAAAGGAGAAAATAACAATAATATAAAGATAAAAAGAAAAGACCATCAACAATATTAAAAAGCTAGAGAACAAATTTTGGTCATGGAACAAGGAAGAAATATTTAAGCCTAGAACAAATTCAGGTTGGGTCAAGAGGGAAGTCAACTGTTCAAGTGTCATATTATACCATGGTCCAGTCCACCATTATCAAGTTTACAATAATCTGTCTGATAGTGAGGCTGTTCAAGTCCCTGGCCTGTGGCCAGAGGGGATCTGTCAGAGGCTTAATCTGACTTGATACTCTGCAGATGGGTTTTGGGGTCCCACTGTCCTCCCTAGCCTTCCACAAAGTGGGTGTTCACAATTTAAGCTCTGACACTTTCCCTTCATCATATTTGGATTTTGTTCTTGTCATCTTTGCATCACACAGGCTGGTGTGCTTCTTCGATGACTCATTAGATGGCTGCTTGTTTGAATACAGGCCTAAGAGCTCAGACACTATTCTAATTGATAGCCAGGCACCATCTGATTTCTTCACCACACTTTGCTGTAGCACCCTTATCTTCAGTGACCTCTTCATGAAGGTGAGTATCTCCAACAGGGTCATGTCATAAGATCTAACTGTTCTTCGATTGGGTCTAGAATTAAATGGGTTTCCAGAATCCATCTGCTTATAAATGACTCTGGTTTATTTTGGTGGTCATATTATGACCAAAAAAACAAGAACAACAAAACCAAAAACCAAAAACCAAAAAAAACAAATAACCTTTCTCCCCAAAGAAACTAAACTGAAAACAAAACAAACAAAAAAGGTAATCATTGCCAATCATTCCCCTGGGATATTAGGTAATTATACTGATAACATCAATAATTTATCCGATGGCCTTGAATTTAAGGTGCTGTTGGCATGAGGAGTTAAGGTAAGTACAGTGCAACTGTGAGCTGCAATCCGTGAGTTGTTGCTTTGTACAGACTGATTTCTTATTTGGTTGAGCTCTGTTTACATTGATCACAGGGTTGATTGGTGCTAGGGGGAAATTTCCTGTCACATTTCTTACCAGGGCAGATCCTTGACTATCAGATGAATACCTGTCATATTAATGCAAGCGGACATTGAGATACTAAATGTGTGGTGGTTTCGGGTCCCCTTTCATTGGACACTTACTAAGTCAGGGGTCCCATCCAGCTTGAATGGCTGCCTTTCCTTGGTCTTGGGGTGGCCATCCTTTGCTTCCTTCCCCTCAGGGATTTTTCAGTCCTAAGTCCAAAAGCTACAAGTAGTTTTAAGGTAGGGCCTACCTCATTCCATTGGGCTTCCACATTGAGTACTTCTGGTGTGGCCCTTGGGGTCAGGCCAGCGTCTAAGTTCATCATAGTGTTTAATCCATGGCATGGTTCACCGAGGTGTGAGTAGAAACATATTTGAAGTGTCTACTCAGGAACATAGAACCAGATTTATTCTCCTCTTCAGCTTCCTATAATTACTGTTTAGCATTCCATCCCAATGTGAGGCTGCCCTTCCCCATTTATTCACCAAAATAAATAGTGCCTCCTCCGAAATGTAGCTACTCTACTACCCTGTTCTTAACTTGGTTTTCCAGTAAAGTCCCCTACCTTGCTCTTAACTTGATTTTGCAGTAAAGTTCTCTTCTTATTTCTATGGGGGTCCTGGCAGCCTTGTCTAAGTGTTGAATATCATCAAGTGGGTGGTCTTATCCCTTTTCTCCCCTCTTGGAGTGACTCCAGCCAATGTGAGGTCTCCTCTTTCAAGGTGGTTTGTATGAAGGGCACATAAGGGGGTGATGTACAGTTCATGGCTGGTAGGCAAACATTCTACTCCTTTCTTTGTGAATTTGTCTCAAAGATGTGTTTGAGTTGTGTTTCTCCTTATAGTAGTGCCCTCATAGAGTGTCTGTCCTTTTGTGATTGGTTAACTTCACTCTGCATGATGGTGTCCAGGTCCTTCCAAGCCATGGTGTTTCATACTTTCATCACTGTTTTTCAGATGCCTAGTATTCCATTGTGTGTATGTATAGCATAGTTACTTTATCTATTCTTCCACTGTTGGGCATTTGGGCTGCTTCCAGTTTCTCGCTATTGTGAACTGTGCTGCTATAAACATGGGTTTATAGTACACAGCTACTAGAAACATACCATAAACATACATCCACTCATGCCATGTCTCTTATTAATATGCTTAATAGTGGTATAGGATATCAACCCCAGGTGCTTTAAGTATCGCCATAAGTGGTTGTATGTATTTACAAGTCCACCAACAGTGTATATGAGTTCCATTCTCTCCACAGCCTCTTCAACATTTGTTGTTCTCGCTTTAAAAAAAGGGCAGTGGGTGGAGGGGGGCGGGGCTAGCATTGTGGGTTTAAGGTAGTATCTCAGTGTGGCTTTAATCTGCGTCTCCAGGATGGCTAGTTATTCAGTATTTTTTCAAGGGTTTGTTAGCCATTTGTACTCCATTTGGGGGGAACTGTCTGTTCATGTCTTTTTGAGTTGTACCATTTCTTTAAAGAATGTATTTGGGAATTGGACTGGCATTAAGTTGCATCTTTAGATTGTTTTAGGTGCTACTGACTTTTCACAATATTAAGTCTGCCTATCCATGAGTACATAATATTCTTCCACTTAAGTAGATCTTATTTTGTTGTTTGTTTCTTGTAGTAATGTTTTGTAGTTTTCTCTACAAAGGTCTTTTGTTCCTTTCCCGCTCCCCACCGCACATTTTTATTTAGTTCGGTTTATTCCTAAACACACACAATTTTCAAAGGAGCACTTGAACCATTTCTACCAACCATTCAATCTTCAATGTCTGTCATAAAGTTGGCCGTGTAAGAAACCCTATAAGTAGTTCTACTCAGACATAGTAGGGCTGCTGTAAGTCAGAATCAAAAGAAAGGTAAGTCTACTCAGCAAAGATGTACAGCTTTGGAAACCCTATAAAGCAGTGGTTCTCAACCTGTGGGTCGCGACCCTTTAGGGGGTCAAATGACCCTTTCACTGGAGTCACGTGATTCATAACAGTAGTAACATTACAATTGTGAAGTAGCATCAACAACAGGAGGAACTGTATTAGAGGGTCCCGGTATTAGGAAGGTTGAGAACCACTGCAATAAAGGGTCACAATGGATTAGAAGTGACTCAATGACAGTTGGGTTGGCTTTTTGTGTGTTTGTTTTATAAGTCAGAATAAGGAGCCTTGGTGGTACAGTGAAGTAAGTATTGGGCTGTAACTACAAGGTCAGCAGTTCACATCCATCAGCCTCTTTGATGGACAAACAGGAGGCGATCTGCTCCTGGAAAGATTTACAGCCTCGGGAACCTATCTAAGGCCACTAGGAGTCTTGCTTGGATCCACAATCAATGCTCATGGTAGCAGCAGTCAAGATATCAAGCGGTGTGGGGGATCTGGGGAAATCTGCTACCCAAGACCTGTTTTAGAGTACTGAAAAGCAAAGATGTTACTTTGAGGACTAAGGTGCACCTGACCCAAGCCATGGTATTTTTAATTGTCTCATATGCATGTGAAAGTTAGACACTAAATATGGAAGACCAAAGAAGCATTGGTGCATTTGAATTTTGGTGCTGGAAAAGAATTTTGAAAGTACCACGGATTGCTAAAAGAACAACCTGTCTTGGAATAAGTATGATCACAGTGTCCATACTCTGCGCGTGTTCTCAGGAGAGATCAGCCCATGAAGAAGGAGATAACACTTGATAGAGTGGGGGGGCAGTGAATACCAGGAAAGTCCCTGACGAGCTGGGCTGACACGGTGGCTGTGACAATGGACTCAAACAAAAGAACCACTGTGAGGACAGTGCAGGCCCAGGCCGCGCTCCCTTCTGCTGTGCACAGGGTTCTATGAAACGGAACCGCTCGAGGGCACGTCACGGCCCTGTCATTTCAGGTTGTGTTTCGTTTTCGGCTGTCTAGAGGAAGAAACAACGTAAAGTCCAGGGTCTGAAGGAGCCTTTACTGACGCGGAAGGTCTACCTGGAGAACATCGTCTTATGGCATAAAATGCCAGACTTACTCTGCGCGCTTTTAGTCCACTGTGGAATGGGGTATGGAATCAGTCATCTGTATTGAGTCTCTAAAACGCAACTAACAAGGCAAAAGCCCCTCACTGAGAAACCGCGTAAGCCACTATGAGGACTATTGAGAGCTACAGTGAAAATTCAAAGTGAATTTCATTTCCAGCTTTAGAAGTAAAAGTTAATGATAGCTTATTATCTAAATAATGCCAACCACAGATCTAAGTGCTCTGTGTATATTAAATCCTTTACAATTCTGTGAGGTGCTATTATTATATTGACTTTACAAACTGAGGCAGATTAATTCAAGTTCCTAATTTTTCCCAGTGGTAGAGTCAAGATTCACATCAGCAATCTGGCTTCTGAAAGGCACCTTGAAAACTCTTAAAAACAAGGAACAAAATTCAAAATAATAAAAGAGATGAAGCTCACTGGTCTGATCTTGGCGGGACCCCTGAGACTACAGGCGTGGTTTACACTTCAAGTACAGAACTGAACTCACTCCCATACCAACTTACAGCCAAACAGCAGACAGTCCTACAGGGTGAACAAAGGCACCAGGGAATTACACTCCTTCAAGCAACCAACTACAGGAAATGCAAAGGACAGCATTTGTTCTGACAGAAGCCTGGGAAGGCAGGAGTGGATAGGGAAGAAGCGTGGATGGAAATAGTAAATCGGTAAATATTTTGAAAGTTTCTCTATCACAATTTTCAAAGAGACTTTCAAATATATGCAGTGATTATTAACCAAGTAACAGTAGGGAGTAACTGCTGTTTGAAACCAAGATGAACAAGATAGCTTAAGAAGTAGGGGAAACATTAGAGAGAGAACTGGGAATAGCATGTCACAAACAAAGGCTTCTATAGATTTAGTAAATAATGTAAATAAAATAACCATGGAAACTATCTCAGTTACGTATCGGTACAGAATAGTTTGCTTAGTTTACCTGCTAGATAAAGGGCAAATGATATAAATCTATGGTAGCGAATGAGGAACTGAAGTTGCTCTTCTCTTTGAACAAATGTAGCAAAATAGTCGGCTACAGTCTCTCCATAGAAAAAGTAGTTTACACACAGCAGAAAGTACCTGAAATTGAAAAACAATGGTTTGTTTTTTAACAATTTGAGTTGTAATCTACTTGACAAGAGACTGGTATTTCTAAAGTAAAGGGCAATGATCCACATTCCCATTGACCACAGCCATTTTTCACTCTTCTCTAAGTCTATCAAGACCCTTCTATTTCACAGATCAAACCCTTTGCTCAGTGTCCCTCATTAAAAACCTTCTACTCAAGAGGGACAAGGAAAGCTCATCACCTGTGGTACATGCACCTGTGTCTCACATCTCTAGTCTAATACAACACTCTGATATCCAAGCCTTGTCTGTATCTCAAATGCCAACTTGTATCTCACCTCGATGAGACCCTAGAATGACTAGAGCCCATCCTTCTTCCCCCTGCACTTAGCATTGACCCTGCATGGCCTAGCATCTGACTGTCCTCTAACTACTTTATCTACTTAACGTGCCACCCATAGAGAAACTTGTTAGATGGGAAAATCAGCTTACTCTATACAATATGTCACTTGTGCATTTAGTATAATAATTACATGCTGTTATTTTTGTTGTTTTAGAAAGATGTCTTCATCAAAAATTAAAATCTAAATTATGCAATACAATTATCAAAATAAAGGGGAAAAATTTTTTTTAAACTATTTTAAATACCACAGGAGATACATCTGTTTTAACATCACATTGGCTCTTCTGGTTAGTATGAATCAAACAAATGTATTAAAAGGCATGACCAATCAGGTTAAATGTGAATTTGTATGTTTGGTTTCCTTTCCAAGGCCTTGAAAGCTAAGAGCCATGTTGGTATTGACAAAATGTCACACAATAGTTAAAGCAGCACATTTTAGCTGAGGGGAAGATAAAGCCCAATAAATGGACACATGTTTCATATTGCAGAATTAAATTTGGTAAAAATTATAATTATAATAGATATTAAAATGTGTGTGATACAATAATGTTTTTTAAAAGGACACAAAAAGTTGTATATGTAACAAAGTAGACTAAAACTGAGATAGGAAATTAGTTATGTTGGAGTAGGCGGCCTAAAAGTGATTTTCTTTTTTTCAAATTTCAATGACAGTCACGTCATTTACTTTTCCCAAAATCAAGGTGTAAGTTCAGTTAAGTGGGTACTGACTAGCCATTACACTTGCTGTGCAAACTGTAAACAAAGATCAGCTATCTGAAGAAGCTGTAAATGACTTACCAGCTCAGTGTTCTAAACCACGGCAGGTCGTAAGAACGATAGACTCTGTAACCTATGGTAATAATCTCATGGAAGCATTTCACTTGGATGCCCAGAACCTGAAAGCAAGATAACATATTGACATACATTTCTCAATATTTACATTCATTCTTAAACATTTAGTAATGCATCTTGTAGTCATCTATTTCACACTCACTCAAAAACTCACTGCCACTGAGTCAGTGCTGACTCATAGTAACCCTAGAAGACAGGGTAGACCTGCTCTGTGAGTTTCAGAGACGGCAATTCTTCATGGGAGTAGAAAGCCCCATATTTCTCCCAAGGAGCAGCTGGTGGTTTTGAGCTGGCTGACCTTGTGGTTATAAATGCTGTATTCAGTAGTCCTTCAAACATCTACAAGGTGAAGGCCGTTTGTAAAGATACAACATTGTATCCAGTGTTTAGCTTTAGTCAATTCCAACATTCAAGGAACAAACAACAAATTGAACACTATTTCCATGAACTAAGGGACCCAAATCTTGGTGAATATAGCAGACTACCACTTAAAACCTGTAGAGGCTATACCTAAGAACTTGGTTTTATACAGCTGTGGAGTTAAAAATGGATTTTATATTTTATTAAAATGCTTTAAAATTTTAAAGTAAAGAATATTATATATATATATATATATATATCTCCCTCAGAAGTCTAAAATATTTACTAACTGTTCTTTACAGAAAAAAATTAGCCAAACCCTGTCCTAGAGTATAATTTTGGATTTTGTTCTTTCTGTCTTATTTTTAAAAATAACATTTAATTACACACAAGGTATAAGTTTATATAGCAAATCAGGTTTACATTTAATAATTTATACTCAAATTATTCATTGACGTGTGTTACATTTTTCACACTGTGCTATCATCTCACTAATCCCCTCTGGTTATACTGTTAGCAGTTTTCTGCTTCCCCTGCTCCTGGGATTCTCTTGAATGAATCAAGATTTCTATCAGCTAGCTTTCCCAAGTCTACTAACTCAAGGTATTCCTTCTTTCATTAATTATCCAAATTGTATGGTGAATCAAGTACTTTAAAAAAGGTAACTGCAGCACCTCAGACACATGATAAAATAGTCCATTAAGCTATTGTAAATAGAACTTTTAAGATCAAGGACATTTAAATATTGTCCTTCACATAAACTTTATTTATAAATCAAAGGCTGTTTTGTTTTCTATAAAAATAACCACAGAATGGAAAATGCTAGATGCTTCAGTGAATAACAAACATGCTATTTATAGGATCAAAGGGGCTTTTGAAATGTACTAATGCAATTTCTTGAGAAACTTGCTTGAGAACCAGTATAAGCACTATATGTGGCATTTCACAACGAGGGGAAGAAGAATATATATTTTAATAGCACCTGTATATACTTAAATGATCATCAATTATAGCTTTCAAAAAGTGTATAAAACTTCTGAGAAAACAGACAACAGGACAATCAAAATACTAAAGTGATTATCCTTCAAATATATTTGCCAGAGCTGGGTGACTGCACAGAAACTATTTAACCATGCCATGAATACTGACAAGAACATAAGCTGGTAGGACTCTGTGGATACAATTCATGTGTTAAGAGCCTTAAAATTAGCAACCAATACTTGAAATGCTTACCATGCGCTAGTCACAGAGGAGGAAGAATTTTTAGCCAAATAAGTGGTTAAAAAGAACTTTACCCAGTGCCATACCGGTTACTCACTGGGCCACTAACTACAAGGTCAGCAGTTCAAACCCCAAAGCAGCTCTATGGGAGAAAGATGAGACTGTCTGCTATCTTAGAGATTTATGATATTGGAAACCTAGTTAGAACTGATTTCATAGCAGTGGGTTTGCTTGGGTATTTGATCTAAATGGTTCCAAAACAGTCTTCATCCATCAGGTCTTACCTGAGTTATCCCACCAAAGAGTTTAGTTTAGAGAAACACATTAACAACATATTTACCAGGGAGCCCACCACACCAGGTGAGGTCAGCATATCTTCGAAAGGGAGCAGCAACTCAATTGGTCCCCAGTAGGTTCAATGCTTTCCAACTAAACTTCTTCACACAGTATTGCAAGGCCCTCCAGGATCTGACTCTAAGTTACTTTTCTGGGTTCAAAGGCTCTACCCTCCAGGGTTATCTGCCTTTTTCTGACAAGATCGGCCATGGAGACCTGTGCTCACAGTGTTCCCTTCACCCTGGTGGTTCGCCAGCGTCCAACTCAAAGGTCCCTTTATCTACAGTCCATACTGAGTCTGCAACACCTTCCCTTAAATGCCAGAGTCCACCCATCAGTGGCAATTCTCTCAGGCCTGGTGGGTTCTGAGGGTGAGAAGGGTGGGAGTAGGGGTCTTTTCCTTAAATCATCCCTGCAGATAGCTCCCCAAGCATGGCTTCCAAAGTCTGACTTCACACCAACTTGATCCGCTCCAGGATCCAGTCTTCCTTTGCAAAATACTTTTAAATGTCAGCAAATCCCAAGGGCTCAAGTAGAAAGCAAATGTTTTGAGAAGGATGATGGCAACAAATGTACAAATGTACTTGACATGGATGGATGGATTGTGATAAAGGTTTTACGAGCCCCCAATAAAATGATTTTTTTTAAAGTGTCAGCAAATCAACAAGCCTGTGAAAGTCATTTCCTATTCATTTGCATTTCCTAAATAGCAAAAGGGAAATACAAAATTACTGAGAGGATGAAAAGAAACGTAAACAGGCTCTGTGGTACTTAGAACTGCTTTTGGTGGTTTCGGGGATTGATAGAGTTCTCATTTTGACCATGACTAATTTCATATCCAAACCTGTTATTTTATAAAATAAAGGGAAAAGAGTATCAAATGGCCTATAAGCTTATCAGCTATGAGTTAGACTGATAGGGGAGAGGGAGATGACGTGCGAGATGGGTAACTATATCCCCATGGTGGGCAAGAGCAGCCAGAGAACAGGTAGGCGTATGCATATGATATGGGTAAATTAACTGAGATGGACTAAAAATAACACCAATTAGAATGACAGAAAACAAACAAATTAAAAACAAAAACGAAAAACAACCCCACTGCCATCGAGTCAATGCTGACTCACAGAGACCCTACAGGACACAGTACAACTATCCCTGTGGGTTTCCGAGACTAATACTCTTCATGGGAGTAGGACACGTTGGCAGGCAAGGAAAAAGAAGCAGGCCTTCCACAAGGTGGACTGACACAGCGGCTGCAGCAATGGGCTCAAACATAAGAACAATTGTGCGGATGGCACAGGACAGGGTAGTGTACCCAGGGTCTCTCTGACGCCAAACTAACTTGACAGCACCTCACAGCCACAGCCACCAACATTAGGCAAAGGTAATGAATAGACAGCTCACCAAAGAAGGCATCCAGGCAGCTAACAAAGAAGGGATGTTTGTGACTCATCAACCATTAGGGAAATGCAACTCAAAACAATGACCTATCTTTTCACTCCTGCAATGGGTGCAAAGTTCAAAACAAAACAGAAAATGGTTCTTTAAAAGTCAGTAACAGAAATACCATGTGCTCCAGCAACCCCACTAGTAGGTAAAGATTCCAGAGCAATAAGAGACATGACATAAATAGAAATATGCATACTCATGGTCATCAAAATACTATTGACAAAAGCAAAATGACAGACACAATCCAAGCAGGCATCAATGAGTGAATGGATAAACAAACGATGGTGCAAGTACGCATTGGAACACAAACTATGTATGCAATGTGAAAGACTAGCTACAAAGCCGTGAGAGATATTTCTAACATAGATCGTCCTAGAGGACATCACGTTGAATGAAAGATGTCAATCACAAAAGGCCAAATATTGTGTGAGACCACAACTGTTAAAAAACCAGAAAAGGATTACACACACAAAGACCATCATTTGAAGGTTACCATGAGTGGGAGTAGGAGTGGAAGGAAGGGTATTATGTGTATTAACTAGAGGGTAAAATGCCTATTAACTGGGGGAAAGAGAAAGGCAGTAACTTATATAAGTTCTTGAGTTTGAGTGATGGTTATATGGATATTCACTATGCTATGATGCTTTGGAGGAGCCCTGGGGCGTAGTGGCTAAGTCTTGGGCTACAATCCTCAAGGTCTGCAGTTCGAAACCACTCCTAGGGAGAAAAATGGAGCTTTCTCCTTCCGTCTCAGAAAATCACAGGGTAGTTTTGCCCTGCCATATAGGTCACGAGGAGTGAGCATCAGCTTTAAGGCAGTGAGTCACCCCAACCCTCGCATGATGCACCCACTTGCAAAGGCCTTCCCCAGCTCATTTCCCTTTTCAGCACTCAGCTCAGGCATCGCCTTTTCTGAAAGTCTGTCCTGATCTTTCCTCCAGATTGGGTCAGGGACTTGCCCACCACGCTTTTTGATTTTTTTTTTTAACTGAGCTTTCCTAATTACTATTATTGCAATACTAATTCCACTACTTTACCATCCTTTTTGTTCACGCGGTTACTGTGTGCCTCTGCCAATGAGATGGAATCCCTTGGGTCAGGGATCTAGCTAATAGTCACACATATGTTAAACCTGTGTGTGTGTTTTTCTGCTAAACTAATGCTTGACAAAACATCTGACGCATAAAAGATGTGTATCCATTATGAATATTCAGAATCTGCAGACTAAACAATTTGAAGGCCTATTTTGTACGTGGAAAAGATTAGTCCAGAACATTGCATGAACCAGAAGGCATTTAAATGAAATAGTTATCAAGTCTTGATTTACCTTCGTTTTTGTGTTACTCAAATGACTTCAGCCGCATATGCATGCTGGAAAACAAGGCAAGATACACTTAGAGAAAGTCATAACCAGACTTACAAGCAGCATCAGCATGAAGGAGCCCATATAGATGATTAGGAAAAACAGCGAGATCATAGTCAGAGTCAGAATTCCACGAATCCACCAGTTTTTCCACCTAAAAGACAAGGAAGATAAAGTTAACATCCAGTATTCTTAGAGCTTTTTAAATGTACTTT
>NW_022111369.1:34202724-34206490 GCF_000313985.2 Echinops telfairi
TGTTTTCTTGATACACACTTAACCTTTATATAAAACTCTCTCTTATACATGAGTTTCTGTAGACATGTTTCCTTAAAGTACCCTGACTACTACACCTTCTGAACTTGTCCTTGGTTAAGTACTGCCTTGTTGATGTCAAATGGTTGATTAGTCTGAGGTATGCTTACCTCTGAAGCATTACTGCTTCTCTAAAAGACCTATGCATTATTTGGCTAAAAACCAAGTCACGGGGGTAAGTTCAGTTCCAGACCTGAAGGGCGACTAACTGGCCATCCATAGTCTTGAGGGTTCCACCAGGCTCTACCTGAGGAGTCCGTCTTGTCTCCTTTGTAATTTTGAGATTTACTGCACATTTTTATTCTGCTCTATCCTTGACCTTGTTATGTGACCTGTTTCAGAGCAGTTGGCTGTGGTAACTGGGCACCATCTAGTTCATCTGGTCTCAGGGTTGTGGAGACTGATATTTGTGTGGTCTGTTAGTCCACTAGACTCACACGTGTCCTTCCATTTGTCTTTCAATTTTTTATCACTCTTTCTCTCTGCATGAGAAGGGCCCAATAGTTGCACCTCAGAGGGCCAGTCATGGACCTTTAAGGTTCAAGTTGGCTACTCCCCGAGGTCAAATATGGAACAGTCTTTTTGAATTATGGTATGCCAAGTGGTCTTGGTGTCCCCCAACAAGAAAATATTTTCTAAAGCTTAAGAATGGGAATGAACCATAACTCCTGAGGTTATGGAGTTAAATGTTTGATGTAAATATGACAGTCATACACCCCCTCACATGAAGTGGAAGAACAAAACAGGTGCAAAAAGCATCCAGAAAGTTAATGATCGTTCTGGTCGGACATACAAACTCAAAGCTCAGGCTCATAGCGATCCCATAGGGCAGGGTAGAGCTGCCCCTGTGAGTTTCTGAGGCTTTCTGGGTACAGAAAGGCCCAATTTTCTCCCTGGGAGCAGCTGGTGGTTTCAAACTGCTGACCTCACACTTAGCCACACAATGCATGATCACTGTGCTACCAGAGCTCTGTTAGGAAAACAGATTAAGCAAACAGAAATGGTTCTAGTAAAGTTGTGTTAAGCAGTTCTACTTTCATATAACTCACGTACCATACAGTTCAATGTCTTAAATATATGAAAAAGAGTTGTGCACCAATCAATTTTGAGTGAAGTTTTACAATGTCCATTGCAATTCAAAGGGTAAGAACAAGACAGTACAGAACTCATACTGGAGGGCACAGCGATTCTGTGACATGAAAAAGAAGCAGGTGCATGGGCTATAAGAGGTCAGTCACTGAGAACAAGGTCAGGTCTAAGGAGGCGTCCCTGGATTGCTCAAAGAATGCTGGCTGCCCTCCTGGATTAGTGGCAGTGTGTACAGCAGGGAGTTACTTATCCTCAGCCTTTGCTACTTCGCTGGGTTTCCATGCTGGCATGTTCTATGGGTTCTGGGAATGCTGAGAATTTCTCTCTTAGGCATTAAGTAATTCCATAGGTGGCCCAACTATCTCCCTCTCTAGAAGCCTCACCCTTCAGCCACCGTGTGCTATACAAATACTGTCCAATATTATTATCCTTTTATGTGGACATGTTGTAGAAAACATTGGAGGCCACCATATGAACAACCCAGAATGATTAAAAGAACCTATATCCTGGATGATGACTCCTGGATCCACATCTCCTTCCTTATGTTCATGTCTTGGTATTTACTCTGCCCTGGATTTTACACTGTACTCACATACAAAGGTTTCCCCCCGCCCCCAACACTTTTCTAATATTTATGAATTCAAATAATTGCATTCAAATCATGTCACAAGAGATTCTGATTCAAAAAAGAGTAACATATTTTCACTGTTCTAAGCACAGACATTCACTACCTTCCTATAAGAATATTCTTCATTTATCAAATGAATAATGCATTATATTATATATATATATGTTATATTGTATGCTTTCCATCATTCTCCCACATCATATAATGCAAACAAACTACTCTTTTCAAAACATTTTTTTTCCTCATGTCATTCCATCTTTCAAAACTTTTCCTTATCCAGGACAAATGATCCCTTCAGGACCAGTGCTGAGAGTAGCAATACCGGGAGGGTGGAGGGATGGTGGGGTAGAAAGGGGAAACCGATTACAGTACAAGGATCTACATATAACCTCCTCCCTGGGGGATGGACAACAGAAAAGTGGGTCAAGGGATATGTTGGACAGTGTAAGATATGACAAAATAATAATAATCTATAAATTATCAAGGGTTCATGAGGGAGGGAAGAGCAGAGAGGGAGGGGGAAAAATGAGGACCTGATGCCAAGGGCTCAAGCAGAAAGCAAATGTTTTGAGAATGATGATGGCAACAAATGTACAAATGTACTTGACACAATAGATGGATGTAT
Source organism: Echinops telfairi (assembly GCF_000313985.2). Lineage (NCBI taxonomy): Eukaryota > Metazoa > Chordata > Mammalia > Afrosoricida > Tenrecidae > Echinops > Echinops telfairi. Next base: position 34,205,124 of record NW_022111369.1, read on the forward strand.
CGATTGTGATAAGAGCCCCCAATAAAATGATAAAAAACAAGCAAATAACTTTTCTTCGCAATCTGAGTGAAAATTTACAATGGAAATTGGTTTTCCAGCTACCAATTCATATGCATTTTGTTTTGTGATCACCACATTATTCTTGTACTCAGACTCTGAAATGCTCAGGGCATGAAGTCCAAACTCTTCTACCTAGCTCCCAGAGGTTTTCATGAAAATCTAAACTCTAGAATTTTCAACAGGTGATAATATTGTACTTACACAACTTTATTTCCTTCAACTGTCAAATTATGTATACTTGTGAATTTCTTATGAGACTGTAACCTTGAAGACTGAACTGAAAAGGAGGTAGAGTGAGAAATGTGCGAGCTGAGTGGTCCCATGTAGTTTTAGAGACAGTTACTAATGAGTGGGTTGCGAATTAGGGCTAGATCATCAAGCTGGTCAGAGATAAAGATATGTAACCCAGGCTCCTGATAATAATCCCCAGATTCTGTGAATTATAACTGATAGCCAGACTCTGAGAATTATCAAGGGCTTTTTCTAGGACAGAATAATTACTGCATATACTCGTGTATAAGCTGGGTTTTTCGGCACATTTTATATGCAGTTTTTGTGGTAAAATTAGGTGCCTTGGCTGATAGTTGGGTTGGCTTATACTTGGGTATATATGGTTTAATTGTCAGCCAACATTGCTTAGGTGGGTGTTGCCAATATCCAGGGACCTCTAATGTTAGATGCTTGGCTTTGAGTTTCATAAAACTGCAGCTGCTGAGAATCGGACATTATAAAAAAGAGACTACTTTTGCAGTACCATCAAAACACTCCATTCAAAACCCCCAAATCAGACACCAAGTTCAACTGGCATAACACTTCATAAAGACAATGTTTTACATCCTACTTTTGTGAGTAGCAACTGAGGTCTTCAAAGTTCATGAATAGCCATTTAAGGTGCAACTATGGGTCTCTCTGTGTCCAGAAGAAAGAAGAGTGATGTCAGTAAAAAGACATATAGCAACCACTGGTCCAGTGGGCTAATGGACCACACAATTACCTGTGTCCACCAGCCTGAAAACAGAAGAACCTAGATGGTCAGATAGAGACTGTTGGAACCCTTGTGACTAGGGCCCCTAGTCACCCGTCAGGTCCGGAACCAAACGCATCCCTGTGTTAGAGTACTCAACTATTTAAGATATGTACATATGCAAATATATTTATATATGAGGATGGGGAAATAGATCTATGTGCGTATATTTATAGGATTAGTATTAAGGTAGCAGAAGGACATTGGGCCTCCACTCAAGTTCTCCCTCAATGCAAGAATACTTTCTTCTATTAAATTGACATTCTATGATGCTCACCTTCCC
>NW_022111369.1:34207584-34226405 GCF_000313985.2 Echinops telfairi
TTTTTTTAAAAAGAAGAAAGTAGTCAAATGAAAAAAGATAAAAAAAGATCAAAAGGGCAGCATTTACCCAAGGATGACATTCAGAGGGTTAAGAAAGGGGGAAGAATGGAAACGGGGAGGAAGTGAGCTAAGTGATGATACGTTGAGGGACTACAATGGGGGACTTGAAAGAAAATGTGTTGGATGTACAACGGATCTGCTCTATAGATCATTGCCGAATTCACAATAAAATATTTAAAAAGCAAAAAACACACCCGGGCCTTTAAGGAACAGCATTTATCTGGTTTTCTTTCATTAAATAATTGTTTTCCCTTCCAGAAAAAGTTCCTTTCCCCAATAAGATTAAGGCTTTATCTTGACTCTTAATTTTGATAGCTGTCTTAAATCCCCCATGAATATCTAATGCAAAGTGAGGCATGTAAAAAAATTAAGACTTTGATGACTATGAGGAAGCCAGAGACAGTGTGGGAACAAAGAAGTGGGAGGGATAGGAACTTGAGGAGGGAGGGAGGAAGGGGCAGGGAAGAAAGGGAACCATATTTATGTGGTGGAGGGCTAATGGGATATTGTTGCTGATTTCATTTGATGAGATGAACTGTGTAACTATATACAGCAACCTTTTATAAAAACCAAAAGGAAACAAAATAATAACACCTCCTAAATTTAAAAATAACAAAAATTCCTCTAGATTCCTTACCCACTTTGGACTTAAATATTAGTCTGAGTGGCTAAAAAGAAAAAAAAGAGGAGGAAAAATAAAACTGAAATGGACTTGGAGTCTTTAGTGACAAACAAGTTCATCTCAAACATGTGAGGGGGGAAGGATCATGTAAGTAGGACTGATTTATATTATTCATGATACAGTATCCTAAAATCAATGTGCAAAGGAGAGGCACTGAATTCAAAACCGTATAAATGGGTTTTCCTGTTTTATAAAACCCAAGGAGAATTCTGGCTCAGAATTTAAAATTCTCAACTACCTTTTCCATGCTACAATGGTCACATTAGAGAAAGCCTTAATTTGTAGTCCAAATCATCCCACCAAAGCTCTATGCCACCACCTGGTTTATATTTTGAATAAAGGAAATCAGAACTGATAGAGAATTCCACTCCTAATGAAACAAGACCCGAATGGTCTAGAACTTAGGTATGCCCCCGCCCCCACACTTTATGGGTAAAATTAATCATTTACTCCAAAAAAGTAATTATCTTTAGTGGTTACACACTTATCGTTCAATCAGTTATACAGTGCACAATGTTTTATTGTTACATTAACTATTAACTCTTTTTCGTTTTGTTTATAATATTGAGAAGAATGTTTAAAAATGATTGTCCTAGAGGCATAAGCATCAGAAGTCATTAAGAACCCGTGTTAGTAAGCAAGTTCACCTAAATTTGCATGCCAAACTTATGGTGCAAGGGCACTTCTCAAGAATAAATAAGAACTTACATGGTAGAGAATAGGAGTTTTAGGGAAGTCTACCTACCAGCCTTTGAAGGAACTTGTACAGGAAGCTCAAAAGTTCTCATAAAGAAGGACAATACCATCATAGAACATAAGCACCCGCAAGGCTATGCTTGGATGCTGCCAGGGTTTCTAGTTACCCAGGTGATGCAAACAATCTATACTTGACTACTAACCACAGCTGGGCAGTGCAGGTCTAAGCCACAGTGAAACCACAGAAAGGCCTGGAGATCTTCCCTAAGATTATTGCCACTAGAAACTCTAAGGAATGGAATAGTTCTATTTTTAAACTGCATGGAGTCACCTTGAGGTATAATTGACTCTATGGCAAAAGGTTTTGTCGCTTTTTAACTCTAGTTACACCCTTTTGAACAGCTCGGGGCTGTTGGCTGATGTTCCATGGCACTTTGGCCTCTACCCACGAGATGCCAGTAGCTCCCGCATCTTGTATGACAACCTAAAGAGTCTCCAACTCAACTCACTGCCATGTAGTCCACGAGGACAGGGAAGAACTGGCCCTGCGGGTTTCCAAAACTGAAACTCCTTAAGGGAGTAGAAAGCCCCATCGTTCTCCTACTGTGTAGCTGGTGGATTTGAACTGGAGACCTTGACGTGAGTAGCCCAGCTCATGATCGCTCCATCACCAGGGCTTCTCAAAGTCTTCAGAGTTGGCCAAATATCCCCCTTTGAGGGTAGGAGATAAGGAATCACCCCCTGAATGAGAACCACTAAAGTAGACTCAGGCAGAGTAGAACAACTTCATTGAGGGGTTGAGTTATAATTCATCAACTGATGACCCACAGACTAATCAGAAAGAAATGGACTGGGACATACAACTTGACAGATGGCTGAAGACTTTTCTGGCTCTCTACAATGTTAAGAGTATATGGTTTGGGGAAAAGTGAAATTAGGTAGTTTTAATCATTTAAAAATATTTAATCCATCTAATCCATTTAAAAATATAGCTCAAATACAGATGGTAACATATGAAATGGGAAAAGCTTATGGAGTTTAACGGAAAAAATTAAACACATCAGTTTCCCATATGAAAGACAGGGATATATTGATATTGATATGAGCTGATATATTGACAGATTCATATGTTGATATAAAATTTGCTTTATTAGATGTTCCAATATCAGAAAAGACAACCTGACGTGGTAAATGACTCTCTGGCTTCAGAGTCTGACAGAGCAGGATCAGACAAGCTTCACACTTCACAAGGTCATAAGGATTACATGAAAGAAAGTACTTGGTATAGTGTCCCATAAAAATGAGGTCCTGAAAAAGTATCTATCTTCTCTGTCTGAGCTCTGCCATCTACAAAAATTCAAATTCATCACATGAAGGAAGGTAACGTCATAGCTCATCTTGTCACCCGACTATGTTCTTGACGCAAACATACCTTGAGGATAAACCAGACAGGGCTTTCTTTAGGATCTCAGGGGTTCTATCTGAGGCTGGTGGGATTTCTGGGAGATCAGAATCTGTTCTGGAATCCAAATCTCCATATCTGTCATCAATATCTGTTTCCTAAAATTCAAAGAAAATTTAAAAATCACTTTGCAAAATAGGAAGGAAAAGGAAAAGCCCCAGCTTGCCAGAGCTCTTATTTGTTGTTACTTGTGTCAACCACAGTTACATAAGCGGAAACAAAGAAACAACTCTTAACTTATCTCCAGTATCACAGCCCAGTTGTATTTCCTTGTTTGGAAAGTATGACTATCTTTGCTAAGATCTATTAATATAAACAGCTGATTTAGACAAAAAAATATAAAAGAAACTCTTATATTTTCTAAATTATAAACACCACAAGCTAAGAATCAATTATTCATTGTTTTGTTACTTAAGTGGGTGTAGATTCCATGAGGCGTCTACCAACTGTTCAGTCTTTGTCCCCCCTTTGATTACAATCAAAGCATTGACGACAACAAGAAGGTCTCACAGTGGCAAGTATGTTACATGTTTGTAAGCAACTTAACTCCCATCATTCTTTATAAATCCACAACGTAGACATGATCCTCTCGCTTTTTAACCAGTTGCTATCGAGTCAACTCACAGCCAGGGCATGCGGCGTTAGAACAGACGTGTGTGCCACAGGGATTTCCATGGCTGGTTGTCAGGGAGGACATAACCAGCCCTTTCTTCCGAGCTACCTCAGCGTAGACTTGGACTTCCAACCTTTCAGACAGCAGTGGAACACTCTAACTGGAAAACTCGGGGACTTCCTCTATTTTGCTGTTAAAGCAAACTATGAGCAAAAGCATTTGTTAGATTTAGATGGTAAAAAAAAAATTTTTTTTAAGTTAACAAAGGCCCAAATGGACTTCCTAGTGTGTGCGTATAAGGATTGTGTACATGGAGGGCGGTGAGCAACGGGAGGGGGCAGAGGTTGGGCAAGGAGAAAGCTGAGCAGCTCTGGGTTTTCAGACAGGGTCACTGTAGGAGATATGGGAATAAGAGGGCTAAGGGAATTATAAGAAGAGAGACATGAAAAGCTACTGTCTGAGGCTGTTTGTTCTCCATTCTACTTTCCTACTGCTCTCCCCCCTGGCAACCTTCCATAGCACGTGCCTTGAGAGAAAGCTTGACACAGAGAGACTGGTACCTGCAGAAGTAAATTGAGGTAAAAGGAGAGATTATTCACAGGAGGTGAAAAGAAACAGATGGACTATTGAGCCAGTTGGACCAGAAATGATCGTATGAATGGCATTCACTGCTGTCCAGTCGATCCCAACTCATAGCAAGTAACCCTATAGGACAGAGTAGAACTGGCCTTGTGAGTTTCTGAGACTGTAACTTTATGGGAGTAGAAAACACCATCTTTGTCTGGCAGAGCAGCTCATGGTTTTGAACTGCTGACCTTGCAACTAGCAAGTGTAACCACTATGCCACCAGGGCTCCTATTAGGATGAAAATACTTGAGTATTCATAAACTTTGGTGATCTGAATCCAAACTCCATAACAAACTCACTGCCATCGATCCCATTCTGACTTATACAGCCCTTACAGGGTTTCTGAGGCCATAAACTTTCACAGGATCAGAAAGCCTCATTGTTCTCCCTCAGTGTGGCCTGGGGGTTCGAAAGGCTGACCTTTTGGTTAGTAGCCCAATTTATAACTCACTGGGCAATTCAAATTTTAGCAACTTTGATTACCCCTTTTCAGTTGTTTCTTCATCCACAAAATGAAACATCGAACATCATGCCAGGGGCTTAGTAAAGGCACAGTGATTATTATTATGGATCCTTCCCATTCCTTATTAAGTAGCTCACCAAGTAAAATTGTGAAGCTTTAGGAAGTATTTTACATCTTCATCAAGCAGTAAAAGCCTGCCATGTACTAATTTAAACTTTTTTTTAAGTAAACAATTGTGCATTAAATGTCACTTGACCAAAGACTGCAAAGGAAGCAGACATACCAGAGCCCTTCTGTGTCACAAGAGGCAGTGGATGCCAAAGCAACTTAGAGAGAGTAGCTGACTAATAAATGACCACGCAGATCACCCTGCAGGAAATGCCAGGGCATGTGCCACCAGTCTGGCATGACCAGGCAGCCTTAGACAGATAGGGTGATAGAACACACAGCCTTTAACTTCCTTTTCCTACCACTCTCTTTCAATGTCACTCCTACCACTCTTTCAATAACCCAGAGTGTTGAGGAGAGTGCTTAGGTGGCAGTGGGAGATGGTGAGGAAAAGAAGTGCACAGAGCAATATGACGCCGTGTCAGAGAAAGAGCTGGAGCCTGGGAATCAAGAGTACCAGTTCTAATTCCATCTCAACTGCTAACTAGCCAAGCTCAAAAAGGCAGCTCCCTGAATCCAAGGAATTGTGGGATTCGGGTTCCTCAGTGAGAAATTAAAAGCCCTGTCATGGGTGCAATTGCATCTCTCCACAATATGTGGCAACGTAGCTAGGCCATGTTTCTCAATGGTTTGGTAGTTAGGCAATGATCTAATATGGCAGTAATGTAATGACCACCATCCCACCCTCACCCCCAGCCCCCCATACCCGGTCTGATCTGTTAGGAGCAGCTAATCCATTGTATGAGGATTAAGTGTGGGAAACTACACCCTTCATCTCATCACAGCTCTGATGAGACACCTCATCACAGCTCTGATGAGATGTGGGGGGGGCAATTTCCCTAGAGTGGGGGTTGCAACACCATTCATCTTACAAGAGATAAAAGGAGAGAGAGACAAGCAGAGAAGGAAGGATCCACTACCACCAAGAAAGAGGCACCACCAAGAGTAGGCAGCAAAGCACGTTTCTCGACCCAGGGCCCTCCTAGATCCAGAAGAAGACTGGTGCCAAAGACATGTAGAGACTTCCAAGAGTAGGAACAACCTTCTAGAGGCGATGAAGAGGTCATTATCTTGATTGTGCGGATGGTTTCAGGGAAATCTGCCTATGTCTCCGTATACCTTGCTAGCATGCTTGTTTGAATGTCCATCGATTATACTTCAACAAAAGAATGTAAAATTAAGTACAGTAAGGTTGAGCTAAGCAGAGAATATGAGGTGGAATGACTTCTACAGATAAGTCATGCATGTCTCACAGGTTGACAGAGTAAGAGCAATGGCATCTCCTAACCAACCGTGGTGAACATGCTTTGGACATGTGTGGACATTTACATACTTTGGGCGTGTTGTCAAAAGAGACCAATCCCTGGAGGACATCATTTTTGGCAAAGTCCAGGGGCAGTGAAAAGAGGAAGGCCCTCAAAGAGATGGACTGACCCAGTGGCTGCAGCAATGGGCTCAAGCATGAGATCCACTGTGAGGACGGTGCAGGACAGGGCCGTGTCTTATTCTGTTGTCTATACAGTCACTATGGGAGGGAACCAACTCGATGGCACCTAACAACAACAACAACAACATGGCCATTGGCAATCAGTCTCAGCTGCATTTAGACAGCCTGGTGGCACAGAAAGAGCCCCTATCACAGTGACTCTTGAATCGTGTGTCAGTTAACCCATTCCTGCTGAGTCAACTCCAATTTGTGGCATACCCATATCACATGTATCAGAGTAGACCTGTGCTCTACAGGGTTTATAATGGCTTTTTTTTTTAAGTAGTTAAGTCAAGCCTTTCTTCAAATTGCCTCTGTATGGACTTCAACCTCCATCCTTTCAGTTATGCAGGACAACATGGTAAGAGTTTACACTACAAAGAGTGCACTTTTTGCAAAAAGTGGCCAAGGAAAAGAGGACTGAGATGGGCCAGAAGGATAGGAAAGGGGCAAAAGGACCAGGTGATAGGATCCAGGTCATTTAAAAGGATGGCTCCAAAGGGAAACTCTCTAAAGATCAGCAATATTTGGAATTCAATGAAGGATTCAATAAATAAATCCTTTTCACCCTTTTATGGCTGGTTCAAAGAAAACTGAGTCAGAAAAGCAGGCTTGGCTTCTCCATTCGGGGTCCTTGAAGGACACACTGATTCCTGTACCCCAGTACAAATCAAAGAACCAAACCCACTGCCATCAAGCCCATTCAGACGCATAGTAACCCCAGGTAAGGTTTCCAAGACTGAAAACCTTGACGGGAGCAGACAGTCTCATCTTTCTCCTGTGGAGCAGCTGGTGGGTTTGAACTGCCAATCTTGCAATTAGCAACCAAATGCCTAATCTACAGAACACTTCAGTCAGACATTAAAATTCTAGTCAAGCGAAAGGAAGTGCTCAAGTGACACACAGCTATGTGTCTACAGTGAAGAGGCCTTAAACAAAAAATCTTTAAGCGGAAATGCTCTAACTTGAAGGGCATTGGGCTGTGTCCCTGGTTTCCACCTTCTCAGAATTTTCTTTCTCTCCTATGATTTCCACGTAGCTGTAGATCACTTCTCTTCATCCAGTGAAGAAAAGAACTGCTTCCATCAATCCCCTTGTGAATGAGCTGAGGGGAAGGGAATTAATGTAACACCTCGGCAATAATAATTCTGAAGTTCAGATGGCTTTATAACATTGTAGTCAACAGATAGAAACCATTGATCAGCTCTAACCTTGTGCCTTAAAAAAGACTCAACCTGGGAGACTAATATCAACAAGTCTCCCCGTGCACCCCCCAAAATACTCCACTGGCACTGATTCAATTCCAACTTCGTAACAACCTGTAGGACCAAGTACATCACTCCCTTTGGGTTTCTGAGGTCATAAATCTTTCTGGGTGTAGAACATCTCAACTTTCTTCCTCGGAGCAACTGGTGGGTTTGAACTGCTGGTCTTGCTATTAGCAATCCAATCTGTAACACACTACACCACCAGGGCAATTTTAACTCAAGAAGCATGGTTCAGCCTCTCAAGGACTGCCCATTCAAAGACCAGGAAGATTTTGAGAGCTTCATGGCGGGCAAGAACATCTGTTCTCGGGGAGGGTGGTGGGTAACTTGGAACATGAAACTTCCATAGTGCCTCATCGTTTGTGTCCATTTGAGCAATCATAAATCTGTAGAATGGTATACTCTCCCTGTAAGTTCTGTGAGTCAGAGAATCATGGAACCACCAGGCACAATGGGAGCCTACAGGCCAGAAAGTCACAGTGTCATCCAGGTGCAGCTCAAGTTTGTGGCAAGCATTCACAAGAACTAGTAGGGAACTGAACTGACCCTTACTGTCAGCAATAAGAGGACTCCCAATTGTATGGCTAGTGTCTGCCTATTTGGCACTATGAAGGGCAGGGTCCCTTTAACTTATGAGCCATGTCCCAGGCTCGGGCAGTTAGAATAATAGAGAGAGCATGGGGCAGCTGGGGATAAAGATGGAGAAGCGGGAAAGTGAGAACAGAGTCAATCATCAAATGTTGGGAACTGGCTTCAGACGGATCCCTATCATACAACCCTCTGATTCTTATTCCTTATGCCTGGGAAAGCCTCCTCCTATTTTTTTATTTTGACTGAAAAAGCAAAAAGAATGCTTTCTCTCAACGTTTCTCTTCTGCCCTTGTTCTAGCTCCCACTGAAGGACTGGTTGTTGGATGGCCCAGTGTGGAAAACGGAAGACCTGGAAGGGAGTGTATGCGGGAGTGTAAAGTGTATGCAGCCTAATCTCTACACTCATAACCACGGGGCTTGGAAGACCAGCTCTAGAGTTAGGGCAAGATCACCACAGTTCCTAGATAGAATGTCAAATACACATTCTCCAGAAGGGAAGATGTCCCTGCAAAAGTCCTCCATCAAAAAAGGCTACTACAAAGATGTCTCCTACAAGCACCTGGCTGCTCACTACACGGCTGGAGAATACTTACCTTTATTTAGTTAGTTACTGGAAGTTAGTGAGTTTGTTTTCTCTCAACAGTTTTGGAGAATACTTGCCTTTAAAAGCAATTGTATTCTTTGTTCTTCCCACTCAAGGTGCAGTCGACTCCCTTTGATGGCTTTTGATTTCTATGATAGAATGTTTCCCTAGTGAGCTAGAGAACATCGTGTATGTGCCTGCTGGAGGCTTGCATGCCTCACTACTATGTAAATTTGCTGTTAAATAAACTCACTCTCTTACTTTTATTCCAACATAGGAGATGAGCCCCTGTGCCTTGCTTGTCTATCTGCCTTATTTTCTTTAGGTGCACAGGCCGCTCCTAAGGACCCACTCGACTGTGGGGCTGGATCCCACTGCCAGCACTTCACCATGCTATTCTTTTTTTTCCTAATCATTTTATTAGGGGTTCATACAACTCTTATCACAATCCATACATAAGGGGGAACCGATCACAATCACCATGCTATTTTGAACATGTGTTAACTCACATAACCCACTGCTGTCAAGTGATTCCAAGTTACTTCGACCCTACAGCACAGAGTAAAACTGCCCTCCAGGGTTTGCAAGGTTGCAATCTTTATGGAAGTAGACCACCACATCTTTCTCCCATTGGAGACGTGTTAAGTTGAACCCTTAGTCCTCAGATAGCATCCTTGCTTTTCAGCACTTTAAAGAGGTCTTGGGCAGCAGACACCCCATGCAATGTGTCATTTGATCTCTTCACTGCTGCTTCCATGAGCATAGATTATGGATCCTAGCAAGAAAATATCCATGACAACTCCAAACTTTTCTCGGTCTATCGTGATGTTACCTATTGGTCCAGTTGTGAAGATCTTGGTTTTCTCTATACTGAGTCATAATCCACACTGAAGGCTGCAATCCTTATCTTCATCAGCAAGTGCCTCAAGTTTCCTCACTTTCAGCAAGCAAGGCTGTCATCTGCATATCTTAGGTTGTTAATAAGCCTTCCTCCAAACTTGCTGCCACATTTTTCTTCATATATTCCAGTTCCTCTGGTGAACTGCTCAGCATACAGATTGAACAACTGTGGTGAGGGACACAATCCTTTCTTGATTTCATACCATGTAATAACCCCTTGTTTCACTTGCATAACTGCCCCTTGATACATGTACAAGTTCCGAGGAAGCACAATGCAGTCTTCCAGAGTTCTCCTTCTTTTCAAGGGTATCCATAGTTTGTTACTGACACTCAAATGCCTTTGCACAGTAAATAAAACACAAGTAAATGTCTCGTTCTGGTATTCACAGCTTTTCATCAAGATCCGTCTTACATTAGCAGTGATAGCTTTTATTCCACATCCTCTTCTGAATCGGGCCTGAACCTCTGGCCTGCCAATGGACTGCTGCAGTCCTTGTTGGGTTCTGCTCAGCAACATTTTACTTGCATGTGGTAGCAATGATACTATTCTACCATTTGCACATCCTATTGGATCGCTTTTCTTTGGAATGGGTACAAATAAAGATCTCTTCTAGTCTGTTGGCCAAGTAGTTGTCTTCCCAATTTGTTGGCTTGGACGTACGTGTAAGTGCTTCATCAGCTGGTTGAAATGTTCTAATTGGTAGCTGATGAATGCCCTAAACTTTGTTCTTGGCTAACTCCTTCAGTTTAGCTTGGCCTTCTTCTTTCATAACTCATATGCAACCTCTTGAAGTGCTTGAATGTCAACTCCTTCTTTTTGGTAGACTGATTCTGTGGACTCTTTCCATCTTCTTTTGATGCTTCCTGCATCACTCAATGTTTTGCCTATGGAATCTTTCAATATTGCAACTTGAAGTTTGCATGTTTTCCTTCAGGTTAAGATGTGCTGAGCATGTTCTTCTCTTTTGGTTTCTAACTCTAACTCTGCAAGAATTCAAGTGGAAGATAGAATTAAGATTGCTTAATTAGCTGATCTTGAGATGAAGATACTTTCCTGAATTATCCTCTAGTCGGAAGCCAGACGAACTAGCTGGTGCCCAGCTATTATTCTCAAGCATGGTATTTTTGATTGGCTCATACGCATATGAAAGGTGGACACTAAATAGGGAAGACCAAAGAAGAATCAATGGATTTGAATTGTGCTGAAGGAAAATACTGAAAAGTACCATGGGCTGCTAACAGGACAAACTGATCTATCTGTCTTTAGAAGAAGTACGGCCAGAGCGCTCCTCAGAGGCAAGGATTTGCAAGGCTTTGTCCTACGTACTTTGGACATGTTGTCAGGAGAGACCAGTCCCTGGAGAAGGACATCATGTTTGGGAAAGTAGAGGGGCAGTGAAAAAGAGGAAGGTCCTCAAGGAGATGGATTTACGCTGTGGCACAGGCCCAGCGGTGTTTCCTTCTGTTGTGCATTAGGTGGCTATCAGTTGGAACCGACTCAATGGTACCTAACAACAACAACAACAAAATTATCAACTTCTCTGACAAGTTAGAGGGTCCCAGTTAGAATTGGTTTAAAATATAAGACAAAATTCAAATTCTTAAAAGAAATCAGACTTACTGGTCTGAGCCTGGAAGAACCCTAAGACCTCTGCCCTACCCACCCTTCTACCTTCAAACAGGGGACAGAGCCCATTCCCTGAGGCCATAGCTCCGCTGAGCAACACGCTGGCCTGTAACATAAACACAAACATCTCTGGGGAATGTACTCCAGAGAATGATCAATTTTATGAGCCCAAAAGGCCAGCATTTGCCAAAAAGAAAAATGGAAAGGCAGGGAGGGGCAAGGAAATGAGATGAAGGGAAATGAGGAACCCAGGGTGGCAACAGGGAAAGGGCTGATACACAGCAGAGGCTGAAACCAACGTCTCAGAACAACTTGTGTCTGGATGACTGAGTGGAAAAGTAATTTGCTACGTAAACTTTCACCGCGCACACAATAAAAAAATAAGAAAATTTCATGAGATAATACAAGAGAATTTGGAATATTGAGGGGTCTCATTCAAATGAAAAGTACTGTCATCACAAATTTGCATTTTGGAGAAAAAAACCAAAATACTAGAAAGTAGGTCTGAGCTGATCCAAGGGCTCAGACAGAATGTAAATGTTTAGAAAATAATGATGGCAACATATGTACAAATATGCTTGATACAATTGATGTGTGGAATATTGATGTTATAAGAGCTGCAAGATCCCCCAATAAAATGATTTTAAAAAAGAAAAGAAAACACCAAATTTGCATTTTACCTAAGCTCTTTATCAGTGCTAAGCCTGCCACCGGTATTTTCTCAAGACAGAACGAAATAATGCTTGCAGTTCTTCAGTGGAAAAACAAGTGCATGCGCTAGAATAATTAGGCGCATCCCTGGGTGTTTTGCAGTATGTTAGCTTGGACTGGATCTTGGCATTTTAGGGGAAATTTAAATAGGGATTGCATCTGTAGATAAGAAAAGCTGTGATGAGTTTTTTACTCACAATAAAAGTATGGGGATTGTGTACAATGTCTACCTCAATAGGTGCACTGGAAGGCTATTGTGTTTGCAACTTATTTTCACATGGTTCACCAACAATATATTTGTCTATACAGTGATATAAAGATTGAGTAAATGTAGCAAAAGCCCTATGATTGTTAAGTGGCGGTTGTTCCGATAATTACTTTACTAGCCTTGAACTTTTCTATCATTAAAACGTAATGCAAAAATCTAAGAAAAAAAAATACCAACAATACAATGTTGAAGGATAAGAGCACACATATCAGCCTATCAAGAGAGGACAAAAATGGTCAATATAAAATTCAAGCTGTAGCTACCTCTCAGAAGACAGGCCAGTCAGGAGACTGGCTGACACATACCTATGTATTCCTTGTATCCTTTTGTTTCATTTCAGTAGGTAGGGCTGTCTACCACACACCGAGTTCTAAGGGCACCTTCCTAAGTTAAACCCTACATGAATCACATCTCATTAGTCTGTGCAAAGCATCAACCCTGGTGCGTTTTAAATGCAAACAGTAAGTGCGCAAGAAACAAAATAATTACTACCCCACAATGCTGTGTCCTTTTTAAAAAATGGTCTGCTTGGTTAGGCGGCAGGGAGCCCAAATTAAACGGTCTCCGTTTTGGTCTCATTTGAACCAGACCAGCCAGATGAAGGAGTCAGATTGGCTTCACCAGCCTTCCATAAAGATGCGAGATAGCTGTCTCTGGACCCCAAAAATGAAGGGAACTGCAGCCAAAGCCAAGAGTCAGGAAAGCCATCAAGCGCCGAAAACCAAACTCACTCTCATCAAGGCCATACTAATTCATAGCGACCCTACATGTCAGAAACCCACTATCCTTGTGGGTTTCCGAGACGCAAACTCTCTATGGAAGTAGAAAGCCTCAGTTTCGAACTGCTCACCTTGCAATTTGCAGCCCAACACATAACCACTATGCCACCATGGCAAGTTTGCAAACAAAAAAAACAAAACTGAAATTATCAGCGTTATAAAGTGCCTCCAGCTGGGACTAAACTCTCTGTCTCTTTTTAAATCAATTTTATTGGGGGTTCTTACAGTTCTTATAACAATCCATATATCCATTGTGTTAAGCACATTTGTACATATGTTGCCATCATCCTTTTAAAAACATTTTCTTTCTACTTGAGGCGCTGATACCAAGGGACTAGACTCTTATTTCTCCTTTTCCTGCGTGTCCTCATTTATATGTAAAAGAAAGGTTAAAATCTCAGTAGTCTCACAAAACCTTAAACAAACAAACATTCAATGACATGATGTGAACAATAGGTTTGACCTCTCTTTCTGGATAAGGACGTGGGTAAAGCTTAGTTACTTTTAAAAAGGTAACTAAGCTTGGTATAACTCAGGAATGATCAACACAACCAATAGGTCATTATTGAAATTAGTCACTTCAAAATGTGATGTCATTCTCATTAAGCAGTTTCTCACCTAAATGAATCAAAGTGCAAACAGCTGTGATTGTTTGCTCCCCAGCTGATATCAATTCAGAGTAACCCCACAGGGCAGAGCTGAATTGACCTACTGAGTTTCCTAGCTGTCCTCTTTGCAGGGTAATCTCCTGTTCTTTTCTCCCACAGACCCACTGGCCAGGCTGAGCTGCCAACCTTTTGCTTAGCAGCCAATCGCTATGCAATCAGGTTCCTTGTACACAGCTATAAAGTAAAAGAAAAGCTAATCATTTGTTTTCCTAATCAATCATAAGGCAAGTGAGGAAATAACAGAAATATTTTCTTTCTTTCCTCAAAAGTACAAAGAACACAAAGAGCCACAAAAAACCAGGTCAGAGACTTGATTAGAATAAGCAACCAACAAGCACTTACTGAATGTATAAAATCAAACCAAAATACTGAACTCACAGAATTACAGGATTTCAGCTATACGTTTCCTCTCTAGTACTGTTTCACAGATTCAGGCCAAGTAGCAACAGGGTTAAAAAAAAACTCCTTAAAAATTACCAGTTAATGCTTTAATCAGTTTCATAAATTTAGGACCCCTTTACATTGTTTTTGTTATTTTTTTGTCATTAAAATTTTGGGCCAATACCAGCTCTAATAACTTGTGATCCTAAGCTAAGTGTTGAGGTTTTCAAATATTATTTTCTCAGTGGTAAACTGTGGTTACCTCCGTCTACATAATTATTTAAAAAGCCAAATTGGAAGTACATATTCGCAAATGTTTTGCAAACTGTAAATTACTTTACATGGATACCAAAAACACAAAACCAGTTTCCATGGAGTCGACGCTAATTTATAGTGACCCATGTGTATCAGAGTTCCCACAATGCAGGCTGTTGTGTAACAAACAAATCCTGGCTCCCTCTCTTTCCTCAACAATACAAAGAGTACAAAAAGCCACAAAAATAGGGCAGCGCCTCAAATTGAACAGGCACCCGGCAAGCACTTGCTGAATGTATAGAACCAAACCAAGCCTCAGGAAACAGGCCTTAAAATGACCCATTTTCTTTATATTGAAGTACAACCTGATTTTTTCCCCCTAAATTGTATTAGCTTTCTGGCTCTTGAGAATAGACACAGCAAAATACACGTCCGCGTAGCCATTTCTACACATGCACTATAGTGGCACTAGTTCCATTCTTTGAGTTACGCAACGGTGCTCTCCCTCCTCCTCTGTGAGCTGTTCCTCCTTCAGTAACATCAACTCCCTGTCCACTAATGTTCCGAGTTGATCTTTCATGTGTGTTACTGTTATCAATTTGATCACATATAGATTGCTTTTGAAAGAATATGATGCTCAAGACAGATTTTTTTTTACGAGTTGTGCTACACTATTGTTCTATTTTAAGTAAGCGTCAGGGGATGTTTTTAGCTTAAATCTTAGATTATCGCAGGCAATGGTTGCAGGTGTCCATCCATCCTCCAGCTATGCTTCCAGACTCCATAAAGTCTGGACTGTATTAGAATTTGAAATTCTGTTCCACGTTGACCCCTTCTGATCAGTATTCTATAGAATCACTGATCCCAACATCCAGTGATGACAGCCAGGCACCATCCAAGTTCTTCTTGTCTCATGGCAAAGGAGGCAGTTAATCACAGAGGCATAAGAAGTGGCAGCAGAGAGACCATGAAGAAGGAGCTATGGGGGCAGCAGAGACCATGAGACTGAGTGGTAGGCTTCCTGGCCCATGGAAGAAGTAAAGTGGAATGCCTTTGGGCAGGAGGCTGCCCTGAAAAGTGGGACACTCTTTGGGTATTTATCAGCACTGAAGGAGCTTTTAGCACTAACCTAAGCAGGGTAGAGGCCAACAGATCTTGCGGCTTGGAGGCGAAGGAAGACAGAGAGAGATGTCTGCGAAGTGCTGCTGCAGACAGTACTGTGTTCTTTCGTGTTTTCTGAGCCTGACTTGATCCTTTGGATTATCAAGCATAGCAGAGGAGAGAGTGTCATGGGAGAACCATTAGTGTCAGAAGAGAGTACCAGAGGTGGCTCCACATCTGACTTCTGCCTCAAAGGAATCCACCTCAGGCAGATATGGAGTTGGACTCTCCAGACCAGAAACGTCCCGTGCCATTTTCCTCAGGATCACACAACTCTTGCCAAGTCGACTTTTGACAGGTGTACAACTTATTGACACCAATTAAATTAATTAGCGGTGCAACCCTACCTTTAATCAATGTGCTTTTTCATCATTCTTAACCTCCTCTTTCTCTCTCTCCCCCTCGTAGCCAATCCTAGCTACTAATAAACCAGTCTCTGTACACTTGCCTTTTCTTGTCTTTCTATGTAAGTGGGGTCACATAAGTGACTTCTCTATGATGTCTTCAAGCTCTGTGTACAGTATGCATCAAGACATGCAAATGAGATCTCAAAAGAGTTAAAAAAAAACAACAAACAAAACACCTTTGTTCATTAAAAGATCAGTTGTCCATCGGGTCACTATGAGCCAGAACCAACTGGGCAGCACCCAGCAGCAGGAACACGATGAAAATGACCTCCAGGCTCTTCCTCAACAGAGGATGGAGGAACAAAATGTGGTGCACACATACTAAGGAATATTAACCAACTGATAGGAAAAACGAAGTACTGACACAGGTTCCAGACTGGATGAAGACCCTCGGAGAGATGGACTGAGATGGTGCCCTCAACAACGGTCTCAAGTACTACTGTTGTGAAGATGGCACAGGACTGGGCAGTGTACTGGTCTGCTGCACACAGGATCACTGGGTCTGAAACGACCCGGCAGTGCCTAAGAAGGCACAGGACGGAGGGAGCTTGAAAATATGATGCTGAGTGGAGTTTAACCTGTATTTTTAAAAAGGCATCTCCAAATACAAGTAGCTAAAGGAAAACAAAAACACAAACCCCTATACTTAGCCATGCTATCCATGTGCAAATATATCAGTGTTTTATAAAAATGTAAATAAGAAAATAATTATGAGCTCACAATAATCAGAGTCCAGGTCAGATAAACCCGTTAGGAACAGAATCACAGAATCTGTAGGAGCAATGCCAGCAGGGTAGGGGGAAGGTGGGGAAAGGAGGGGGGAAGAAACCGTGAGGGAAGGGAGACAATGTCGGTGTAAGATATGAAAATGATAATAATAATTTATCAAGGGGTCACGAGGGGGGAGGGGGGAGGGGGAGGGCAAAAAGAGGAGCCGATACCAAGGACCAAAGAGAAAGTAAATGTTTAGAAAATAATGATGGCAACATATGTACAAATATGCTTGATACAACTGATGTATGGACTGTTATAAGAGCTGTAAGAGCCCCCAATAAAATTATCCTTTAATTTAAAAAAAGAAAATAAACATAAAGTAAAATCATTAATATGAATAAGTTTAGGAGATAATTTTTCAGAGGGTTATTTTAAATCGTTCCATTTTTCCTATTTATGGCAAAGAAAGTATCATTTACATCAAAACATCCCTGGCAAAGTATCCATCCATAGCTTGATGCAGCTGATGGCATCCAATGGTAAAATTCCTCAAAATAGTGATCATTTATTTAAGATTGTTGGCACAAATGTGAGTGAAATTCATGTGGCAATACCAAGATAATCCTTTAGACATCTCAATCAAATACAAAACAGATTTTGAGAATTTGAAACTATTTTTCACCTCTCCCTCACATCGCTTATTCTCTGTATTAGCATGTCTTTAGCATTCCACCATCTCATTAGCACAATTAAGCTGTTTCAGGAGGCTCTTGCTCAGGAGATGCTGACCCTTACAAGACCACATACCAATTTGCAATGTGGTGAGTCAACTCTTCAATAGGCAGCATCAACAATTCTAGTCCTCAGATATTTTGAGCCCCTAGCCTTAAAATCTTGCCTCTTGTGATGTCTTTTCCATCAGTCTCAAACTATTCCATGTGATCCTTCCAAACCATCGTCACGGAGCCCATGTGAACTGAAAGCAGCTCTAGGGGGCAGCTGTCATGTTTGCAAAAGCAGACTATCGCATCTGACTGCCATATAGCCCTTCCACGGGGTGGCTGGTGAGTTTGAACCACCAATCTTTCCGTTGGCAGCTGAATGCTTTAACAGCAGTGCCACCAGGGCGCCTTATTGTAGCCCTTACCCAACTTTACTCAAGTCCTCACATTGACAGGCTTGCCTGAAGTAAAACTTCTCATTCTCAAAATCCAACTTTCCCTTCCACTACAAGACACTACAAGGCTGTCTAGGTCAGAGGTTCTCAACCTTCCTTATGCCGTGACCCTTTAATACAGATCCTCATATTGTGATGACCCCCCGCCCCCAGCCATAAAATTATTTTCGTGGCTACTTCATAACTGTCATTTTGCTACTGTTATGAATTTTACCCTCGAAGGGATCGAGACCCACAGGTTAAGAACCTCTGGTCTAGGTAATGCTTTCCCTTACCATGCTATGCTCCAAATTCATCTCTTTCATATATTATCTACATAGCTTTCAAAAAATGTTGCCATATCTAGTAAATGCTGAATTCCAGAAAGTTATATGGATGAACAATTGATCAACATGTGTAGGGTATCAGCCTACATGGTGGTCTAGAACAATGGTTCTCAACCTGTGGGTCATGACCCCTTTGGAGGTCACAGGGGTGACCTGGATTCATAACAGTAGCAAAATTATAGTTATGAAGCAGCAATGAAAATAATTTTATGGTTGGGGAGGTGTCATCACAACATGAGGAACTGTATTAAAGGGTCGTGGCATTAGGAAGGTTGAGTACCACTGTTCTAGAATCTGGTTCAGTGGTAGACTTCCTGCCTTCTATGTGAAAGATTCAATTCTCAGCCAATGAATCTCATGTACAGCCACCACCCACCCTTAAATGGTGGCTGTGTGCAGCTCTAATGCTGAGCAGATTTCAGTGGCACTTCCAGAATAAGAAAGAGTAGGAAGAAGGACTTGGTGATCTATTTCCAAAAATCAGGCAATGAAAACCCAACGATGGGTCATAATGGTCCAATCCCCAGCAGAGCACAGGGAATGACATAAAGGGGGACAGCACAGGAGGCTGCCACAAAAAAGGAGACCACTCAAATCTAAGCATCTCTATTAATAGCCTTTATTTATTTATTTACATAGCCTACATTTAAATGGGAAAAGGAAGAGAAGAATACTCCTTACACCTGCAGGTGATACTGTCGTGTTTGCCACAGAAGTGTGACGGAAGAGGGAAATAACTGACAGGGAC
>NW_022111369.1:34228142-34229272 GCF_000313985.2 Echinops telfairi
CTTGGGAGGAGTGACTGGTGTCAAAATAGGGTAAAGGAGGACGTAACGTAGAAGACGTGTTTGGTCTCTGCCTCATAACAATCAGCTTTGCAGTGTGGACTTGGATTCTCCTTCTCATTTGTGTAACCAGAGGAGGTCAGAAGTGGCCCCTACAACATTTCCTGAATATCACATATATTATAACCTTCGGCCTGTGGAGGTATGATCATTTGGAAATATGTTTTCCTTTGTTATGTTTACAAGACTCTCTCGGCATAAAGTACATTCCAAGCCTAATCACTTCTGAGTTGCAGAGACAGCACAGACACAGAGGCAAGGAAGCACATATTGGGGTGGGGTGGGCAGCTGATTTACTTGGTATGGCTCTTCTATCACACTCTTTGTGACTCCCAATAAATGACTGGGTGGAATCATGCAAATATAGGGTGAAATGGATGCTAATGAGGGGATTGTGCAGTCTTACCTTTCCACTGGGTATCAAGTGAGCCATCTCAGAAGCATTAAGAGGGAATCTCACAACCCTCAAAAAAGAGCCAAGGCCCTGCTCGATAGTCACCGTCATGAAGTGATCACTGAAGATATGGGTGCAAGAGCAAGCTGTGGTGAAGAAAGCAGATGGTGCCTGGCTATCCTTCGGAATATTGTCTGGGGTCTTAACAAGCAGCCATCTAAGCGAGGAGTTAACTAAGTCTACTGGGAACAAGCCCGCCAGTGTGTGTGATACAAAGATGACAACTACAAAACAAGATTACAGTGAGGAGAAAAGCATCAGAGCAAAAATAATGACACCCTATTTGTGGAGGACTATAGGGATGGGGTGAGCCCCAAACCCATCTGCAGTATCTGGTCAAACTGAGCCACTGGCAGATCCACTCTAGCCACAGGCAAGAGTCTCCACCAGCCTATCAGACAGAGACTACTGCGATCTTGATTATGCTGGACTGAACTCAAGTCTTGGCCAGTTGACCACCCTATAACTCAACCTGAATTTGTTCTGGGTGTAAATATCTCCTACTTGTTCCATGACAAAAATTTCTTCCCTAGATTTTTGAATGTCTTTTCCTTCTTAGGCATTATTTGTATTTTTGTCTTTATACCATTATGATTTTAGCCTTACCGCCTTAGTATGA
>NW_022111369.1:34229884-34235007 GCF_000313985.2 Echinops telfairi
ACCTCGAGATCCTGCATAGCAAGGTAATAGCAGCCACAGGAGAAGTGCAACACTGAGTCCAGACAGAAAGGATGGCTCCCCAGCTCGCAGAGCAAGTAGCGCTGTCTTCTTGTAGGATGCAGGCTTGCAGAGTGGGGTGCCCTTCGGGCACTTATCAGAGCTGATTTAGTTTTACAACCCTTGCCCCAGCACAGCATAGGTCAAGGGGGTCATGTGGCTGAGAGCTGAGCACTAGACTAGTGAGCGATATGCCTGTAGGCACAGCTGAGAAGAGATTCTGCAGTAAAAAGGACTGCATCCCAAACATTTCTAACACTGACATGTAACCTGTCAGCTTCACTAATAGATCCCCACAGTCATGGGTATAGTATCACTTGGAGTTCTTCAACACCATAGCAACAGATTATCCAACCCAGCAGAAAAGGAGAGTGCTGTGGGAGGGCCAGTGGGTGCCAGGGTAAAGGTTGGAGGGTGGAGGCATGTCTGGCCTCTGCCTCATAGGAGCCTGCCTTGTGTAGATATGAATTTGGATTCTCCTTCCCCTGTGGGTCCAGGGGAGGTCTGACATGACTTCCATACCATCACCTCAGGGGGGATGAGATAGACATAACCTGAAGGAACCCAGGAAACAAGGGCTACAATATCTGAAGAGGCAAGGATCTTTCCCCCAGAATGGACTCAAAGAGAGCTCTCTCTTGGGGCTAACTTCCAGAACAGTGAGCCCATAAAAGTCTGCTCACTAAAGCCACCCACTCTCTGTGGTATTTCTGTTACAACAGCACTAAGAAGACACTCCCTAAAACCGGCACTCTAGCTGTGTTCCAGTCACACTAGTTCTAGAACCTGACTGGAGTTCAGAAATGAGCTCTGCCTTTGCTCTAGATGACTTTGGGCAATAACAGCCATATTCTAGATCATTTGTACAGTGTGCATGTGTGTGCATGTTGTTTGGGTTGAACTACTTGTCTCTAAAATCCCTTTAAGTTCTATATGATTCCCTACTATACTGAGAAATCTGCACATACCACACGTTTACCTTCCCTCTTTTGTATTTCAAAATGTTTCCGTGTCCACCCTCCCTCCCTCCTCTCTTCTTCTCAAGGAAGGGGCATGCATCTCTCCTTCCCTCGCTCACATACCCCAAACATCTGTATCCTTTGTTCCATGTGTACCTTCTGGTTTTCTATAGCCTGTCCATCCTCAAGAGTATCTTCACTCGAACTCGCTCATCTTCTTTCATGCAAATGCATATATATCTCTCCACCCTTGGGAAACAAAACCTTCACTGACCCTCCTGGTCTCACTAGCTGTAATCCCTTTCACTGCTACTTCTTGACAATAACTACTAATATTTCAACTTTCATTCTCAACCTAAACTGTGGCTTCTACTAATGTCTTCTGCCAAATTCGATATTCTAGGTCTTAACTCTCATTCCTAAGCTCCATTGATGATACACTCTAAGCAATCCCCTCTTCTTTAACCCCCAGGTCCCTTGTTATCCATCCCTATCCCTCCAACCCTGCTCTAAACAAGGCTCTGTCTGGCTTGTCTGTCTATCCTAATCAAAACTGGGCATCTCCAGTCCTGCCCTTTCACTTAAATTGCCATCACTACCTCTCATTGTCTCCCTTTCCCCAGCTCCGTACTCGAGCCAAACCACCCAGCTCACTCCTAACCTGGAAAACTGCTCAATCATCTTGGCTTCTTTTCTAAAGTGCTTAAGTTACCAATCAAGATGCATCTCCTAGCTGTCCCTTCCTTCAGTCTTACTCTGAGCACCCTAATCTATGCCCACCATCAGTTGTCATTTCAAATAAATGAAGAGGCTTCAAAAAAGTTCATGGACAATATTTTTCAATTCCATTTTCCCAAGAACTTTTTGACACCTCCCCCTCTTTCAATCCTTACACCTGCACTCTTCAGACTCCCTGAAAATCCTCTTCTCCCCGCCCCCCCCATCTATGCCGTTTGTAATAGCCCCCTATCTCCTTTCTTTGTGGCAAATCTCTTTCCCTTCCAATACTCTCTTCACAATACTATCAGACTAAGTTAATGGCTCTGGGAATCTTTTCATTGGCTTTCAGAGTTCATGGAATAAAGCTGAACCTTCAAAAGACTCTCCAGCTCCCTACCCTGCCTCCAAGTAGGCAGTCTATGGTCGTTCAGTGCCCTGTGCCCTGATGATGTAGTGGCTATGCTTTGGCTGTTAACTGTGAGGAAATACCTAGCAGCTCCATGAGTAGAAAGATGAAGCTTTCTACTCCAGTAAAGAATTTCAGTCTCCAACACCCACTGGGGCAGTTGCGCCCTGTCTACAGAGTTGCCGCAAGTCGGAATTGACTTGATGACAGTTGAGCATGTGCTTGGTTTGGTGCCTGGAATGACCTTCCCCAACATTAATTTACCTGATGAGTTTTCATCTCACACTCAATCCTCACTTGACCCTATTTTTAAAAAGCTTTTCTTGTTATCTCCATGCAAAGTCCAACCATGACGCCCGTCTGTGCTAAAAATGAGCCTTGCCCAGAATTCTAATCAATCTGCTGGAGGGAGTTCTCTGAAGGGGAGTCCTTGTCTAACGCTCAAGCACTGGCAGCAGGGAACACTGCGCTGCAGGTAACAGCCCTGTTCCTCTTTGCTAATTCTCTAGAGGAAGTCATTTCTCAGCTTTAAGCGGCTAGCTCCTGGCACACAAAAACCCACGTCATGTTAATGATACCATTTTTAAAAGACGACAACAAGGCAAAACACGGGAGTATACTATTGTCAGAGAAACCAGACTCACTGCCATCCAGTCGATTCCAACCAGGGGCAACCCTAAATCATAACATCAGGATTTAGTATACTTCCTCCATGATGCCCAGTAACTGCCCAAATTGCCTTTACTGTGATTTTAAAAGTTTAAAATATTAAGCAGCCTGCATTGTGCAAACTGATTTTAAAATAGCCCTTGATCTGGAAATAGCAGGTGCATTCAAATACACACCCTGATAAGCAAGGCCAGACATCAGGATAGAGTTCAATGTCTCAAAAAGTTTGCCAAGTCAGGAGTTCCTTGTAAGACACTACATGTCCGGTGATGTTTCAGACAGTTTGAGCACACTCGTCATTCTCTAAGAAATCTCAACCGAACAGGCTACAGATGGTGATGCCTACTCGCAGAAAACAAAATCCAGCTGGATTTATTAATGAGAACCAACAATTGAGTGTTTATAAATTAATAAATTTATGTAGTGAAGTAACTCTGTCACAGCTAGACACAAAAGCCTTGAGACAAATCAAACCCCACGAGTTTCCATTTTAAATCCATTGGGGCATTAAAAACACAATTCAAAAGGTATCTGATGCATAGCTTCCTGTGAACACATGTTTTCCCTTATAAAAGCTTGCGAGCTTCCTAGAGTTGAGGAAGTGATCATGGGGAAGATGGTATTTCCTGGATGCTAAACTATATCAGTTCCAGAACAAAACAAAACCCAACCTAATTCATTCTATTTTTGGTCTAGTTTCCAAGGCAATTCTCAGACTATTTTCAGCCCACTGTTTCCAGTCAGTAGCTTCAACCTTCAGTGGCTGGAAAACTAGATCTATTTTGAATAATTCCTTGATACATATGTGCTATCACAGACTCTCCTTTCATTCCACCTAGAACTTAAAAGGGGGGAGGTGGAATCTGCCACTCCACTAATTCTACAGTTTCAGGCCTAAAATCACAGTTGGGCTTTCCATTCCGTGCATATTGCAGGCTACTTTCTCACTGGGGCTCTCTGTAACATGGATGGAGTTGCATCAAGCTCCCCAACAGCAAGTTCCGGGTAGCACCTTCCCCACTCATAACTGCCAGGGAGTCTCGGCAAAGATACAAACTAGATTGTTAACAATCAGGAAGTTAAGGTTTCAGTATCCAAAGGGCACTGACTTGACCTTGGGCAAATCACTTCACTTCCTATCACAACACCTGTTTCCAAAACAGACTACAGTATTTCCTGGGCCAAATTAAGTGCTTTGAGATTCCCTGACTGGGTGGAATTTTATAAAGTAAGCAATCTCTTCAATAACATTGCAGTTTTGCAAAAGTTCCTACTTATACCACTTAATTATCTAACAGGTCCAAATTTGTTTTGTTTCTTTTACTAGCTCTAAATATAGTGACATTACATCTACTTATTTATACGTAAATGTGAAGCTAGGATCATCTGTCTTTAAAAAAAAAAAAAAAGGAGGGGCGATGGTGAAAAATCCTCATGAATTAACGCGCCGGGTCAAATAATATCTACTGGTAGACGAGAGAACTGCAGTGTTTTCGTTGCATCAAAAGAAGCTGAGGATAACAATTGTGTCACGTGTATCATACTCCAACCTCCGAAATCTATCAGACTGGAAAGGGCAGAAGAGCCGAAAGGCTGAGGGGGCAGCACCCGGAGCCAAGCCTCCAGCGACGGGGGTCCAATGACACGTGAGAACCTAAGTGCCTGCCGTCCGTTCAGTCCTCGCTCACTTGTTCCCGGGACTCGGAAGAGCAATGAGGCGGGGGCTACGACAAGGCGGCACTCCCAAGGCGGTGGGGACGCATCCTGGTGTGGGAGTTGGTCCCTCAGGTTGGGGGGGAGGGCGCGGGAGGGGGAGAGGACGCTAAATTGTAGCCAAATTGAATCATCCAGCTCTCGCAGGCAGTTGTCGCCGTCACCCAGGAAAGCGCACCCACCATCACCTGGGGCCGAGTTCTGAACCCCACTTGGGGAAAGGGGCGGGTGCAGGCAGGTCGGGAGGGGCGCGCAGGGGGCAGCCCGCAACTTCCCCCGGCATCCTGTGAGGCCCGTCGGGACTCCCAGGCGTCCCGACCCAGCCCAGGAGGAGCCAGGCGCAGGTGCGCGGCTCCACTTACTTTGTCGCTGGTGCTCTCGGTTTCGTGGTCGCCGCCAGCCGCCTCTCCCTCGCGGGGGGGCGGCGCCACTGCTCCCCCGGGGCCGGGGCAGCCTCCTCGGTGCCTCAGCTCCAACATCTCCCGCTCCCGCGTGGCCCTCACAGCCTCCTTGAGCGCCCCGAAACCCGAGCTGCGCGCGGGGTCCGCCGGCCGGCCGCCTTGCCACCCCACAGGCGCGCACTCGAGGTCTGGCACGGC
>NW_022111369.1:34235672-34238901 GCF_000313985.2 Echinops telfairi
GAGAGTGAGGGGCGTCCGTGGGCTGGGGAAGCGGTCGGGAGCACCGGGAGACTCCTTTCGTGGCAGCCGGGAGTCCCCTGAGGAATACTGGGCTCTTCTCCGAGACCCCAAGGCCCGGCCACCTCGGCACAGTGCGGCATGTCGAGGACTCAGAGGCGTCCCCGGGCAGAAACTTGTCTGGCAGGACAAACTCCTTGGCTCCGCGGCATACCTCCTGGTTTCATCACCTGGTAGAGGGCGGCGTTCTCAGCACCCGGAAAATAGCACATGTGTTTGCATGCCCCAGGAAGGGTTGACCATGGGCGCAAATCCCCAACTGTCTCCGAGTTGGTGATTGTGGAATACTGAATCTCACTTAACTCCTTGCCCACCTCCGAAGACAGCCCGCGGGGCCCTGGAGCGAACTGACGGCTGGTCTTGGGCAGGCGTGGGCCTTGGAAGGTTAAAGCTGGAACCGGAAGGGCACGGCACCCGCATTAACTCCGTTCCAAATCCTGTTAGAGGGTGATTAGTGGTCTTGACGTGCATGCGACACCTGGCCATTACTAACAAACTGACAAATGGCTGAAATAGGCACGTATGCACACAAAGAAGGCAATACTCAGTCAAGAACCCTAAGGCAAATCAAGCAGTCATTCCCAAGGTCATCATGAAATTAGTAACGTGTTCTGAAAATCTGAAAACAAGCAAAAACGAAATTCGAAATTGGATGCGTTGAAAGCATAACATTAGAATATAATTGACATCAGCCAGCTCTCAACTCTCACTGTCATGGGATTGATGCTGATTCATCATTAGCCCCTGGGGGTGTCAGAGGCTGTAACTGTTTATTCTGGTAGAACACCCAGGCTTTCTCCCTCGGAGCTGTTGGTTTTGAACTGGGACTGTATGGAATGCAGCCCAACGCTGAACCACTACACCACCAGGGCTCCTCCGATCCTATTTAAAGTTCTAGCTTCAGTTTGGGTCACCGAGATTTCAAAAGAATATAGAAAAATTGGTCTGCTTTATGGGCAGAGGAACAATAATAGCAAAAGGTATGAATTGAGTGACGAACTTGGTGTTGTTCTCCCTAACGGAAGAAAACACTATGTGGTGACTATGTTACTCAATTGTTCTCCTTTTCTTGTGAGAATCAGAAGGAAAGGATTGCTTCATGTCAAGAAGATAAGACTAAGCAGCTGCAGGAGGCAATCGTGGGGTTCCATCTCTCATTCTGCCACCTACGCTCAAAAACTCGCTCACTGCCATCGAGTCGATTCCGACTCATAGCTACCCTGTAGGACCAGGCAGAACTGCACCTGTGCGTTTCTGAGACCGTAACCTTGTATTTCTCCCATGGAGAGGCTAGTGGTTTCAAACTGCTGACCTTGAGGTTAGCAACACAAACTTAATCACTAGGCCACTAACTCCTAGCATAAAGGGACATTTGGAGTGCTTTATAGCCCCACCTATGTCACTAATTGCTACACCGCCTAGACTATGTTGTTAAATTTCAATTTCTCCAGTGATCAAATGGAGTGTATACAGGCTGACCTCTGTGATCCTTTCCAACTCACATGTAATTTTCCAACTAAAGTCTCACTTTGCTAGAATTCAGTGCTTCAGTCTCCCCAGGCCTCAAGAAAAGTGTACTAAACATTATAAAATGCCTGACCTGTGTCCTCCTTCCTCTCTCCACAATTAACTTGCTAGCTCCTTGGACATTCTTCTTTTGCTTCAGGAGAGAGGAGAGGAGAGGGGGAGGGGGAAGAGGAAAGGAGAGGAGAGGAGAGGGGGAGAGGAGAGAGGAGGAGAGAGGAAAGGCAGAAGGCTGAAATCAAGGACAGTAGTGCAGACAGAAGAAATAATATTCTCCACCCTAAGAAAACTGGGACCAGAGCCAATATAGAGCAGTTCACTGACCTTTCCTTAAACTCTGCTCAGTTCTATATTTTAGCTGAGATAGTAATTTCTTATTATCTAATCCATAGGTTTCATCATTATTGTTCTTCCTACTGATCAAGTGATTCAATTGAGTCCATCCAATTGAGTCTTATACCCAAGCTCTGCCCCAGTGCCTACTACCTCCCCCCACACAACAATATTTGTCTAAGGGATGCATGCAGAAATGAATAGCTGGTAATGGCATAGCATATCCAGGGAAAGCTATGTCATGTTTATGAGGTTTTAATAAAAGGTCTATGTTGGGCTTGGAGTCCCTGGGTGGTGCAAACGCTTAATGTGCTTGGCGGCCCATCGAGAGGCCTCGGGACCTCCTTCTGAAAAGTCACTCACTGCAAAACCCCGTGGAGCAAACATACTTTGACACACACAGGTTGGCACACATCTAGACTGATTTGACAAAACTAGTTTGGCTCAGTGATGCATTTCATATAAGATACACAGCATGGTAAAACTTCAAAGAGCCACAACATGTACAAGGCAGAAACCTGTTAGGATAGGACAATTTAAATATTTGCCACTAATAATGATCAAAAGGTAGAAGAAAAAGGTAAGATGGCACCCTGTCAATCAAGTGGGAACCTTGGTGAAACCTAGAAAAACTTGAGTCCAATTGAGTACCAGGTCTCAAAAGATTTCCCTGCAATAAGACATACAGTATTCAAGAAATCATGATCTCTCAAGGGCTAAGTGCTTAGCTGCTAACCAACAGGCTAATGCTTTGAACCTACCCAACAGTTCCTGGGCATAAAGACC
The DNA here is from genome assembly GCF_000313985.2 of Echinops telfairi. Taxonomy (NCBI): domain Eukaryota; kingdom Metazoa; phylum Chordata; class Mammalia; order Afrosoricida; family Tenrecidae; genus Echinops; species Echinops telfairi. Next base: position 34,238,373 of record NW_022111369.1, read on the forward strand.
TGGTGATATGTTTCTAGGGGGCACTGGACTCTGTTGCTCTGAGTCATAAACACGAAGGCACAGAAGGATACACTCAATCACAGCAGACCCTACCAAGCTCTATGGTCTCAGAATCGTTCAATGTCTTTCTTTTTCCATGTATCTATTTATCCCGCCTTTTGCTTCTCTCAGGAAGTACAAATTCTCTAACTGGCTTGCATCGATGTTCAGTAACACAGACTCAGCCCCTGGTTTTGAAGGCCTCACCTGGTGGGATAAGCAGAAGGGTGTCATATAAATCTGAAGTGATTCCATAGGCTTGAACCTGCAGGAGATGTTTGGACAACACTTCTTAGCTGATTTACAGCTTTCCTAATTTAGTGTTATAGGAACCATTTGCAATGGTCCGCAGGAGAAAAAACCTTGCAATCTGGTCCCATAGACCTCACAGCCTAGGAGACCCTATGAGGCAGTTCTTTTTTTTTTTTATCGTTTTATTAGGGGCTCATACAACTCATCACATTCCATACATACATCAATTGTGTAAAGC
>NW_022111369.1:34240107-34241156 GCF_000313985.2 Echinops telfairi
GAATGAGAGTGCTAATATCATTACTTGTATGGTTTTAATTTTAGCTTGTTTTTTAACCCTCTTTTTTACCAGAAGTAATAGGTCCCAGGGTGGGGGAAATGGTTTTGTCATTAGTTATTCACCAAAAGGCTGACAGTTTGGACCCACCTAGTGGTGACAAAGAAGGAAAGACTGGAGATATTTTTTAGTAACCATTAAAAAAAAACACTACCCCACCTCACTGCGATTGAGTCAATTCTGATTTACTGTGTCTCTGTAGGACAGAGTAGAACTACCCCTGTGGGTTGTAATTCTTTGCAAGAGTAAAAGCCTCATCTTTCTCTGGTGTACCAACTGGTAATTTTGAACTGCTGACCTTGCAATTAGTAGCCCAACCCACTACCCACTAACCACAACATTACAGCCAAGAAAACCCAATGGCATAGGTATACATACTCCGTAACACATGGGGGCATGATGAGTCAGAATCGAGGGCAACGGTTTTGTTGTTTCTCCTGATCACCCTCAGAACCTTCTCCCATGTGGGAATTTGAGCTGCTTTCCACATCAGTGCTCAACGACTCCTTGCAGAATGTCCCCAGCTTGCCAGGGCAAAAAGAAATCTTCCCCAGCCAAGTATTTCCAGTTGCTTAGAGACCTGCATTATAGCGTTTGTTGCCTGACCTGTCCTGCTCTGTTGTTGCTTGTCAGCTCAGTTTGCAAGTTGGAGATAGGGACGTCTGATTTCAGTCTTCCAAAGAGACATTTTCTGGGAAAATCTTGAAGGATGTTTTATGTATATGGCCTTTTTTGTTTTTTAATTAAAAAGCCCAGATAAACAGCAATGCCGTTAGAAGCAGGGGATTAATTTATTGACAACCCAGAGTTCAAGTCACAGCCCCGCCATCTAGCTGTGACCTAATTTCCTTTATGCAACAATTTCATCACACAGAGCTGGAGCTATACCCTAACTGGTATAGCCATTTTACTGATAAGTGACAACTTTTTTTTTTTTAATTAATCAATTTATTGGGGCTCATACAATTTATCACAATACATAGATCAATTGT
>NW_022111369.1:34242222-34245998 GCF_000313985.2 Echinops telfairi
TCTTCACCACATTTTCCCATGCACACATCTGTCTTCAGCGATCATGTCGGGAAGGTAGATATAAAATGACTGTTTAGTTGGGCAAGGTGTTCTTGTATTAGGGGAGTGCGCATGAGGAGGCCCAATGGATAAGTGACAACTTTTTACACATTGTTTTACAAAGCATTTTCACATGCATTACTTCATCTAGTCTACCTAACAGCTATCTGAAGTAGGGCAAGTGTTATTATTTCCATCTTTTCCTTTTTAAAAAGGAAAAGAAACCTGAGGCTCAGAATGATCTAAAGCACTGGCCAGGTTTACAAATGAAATTTTGAATGGATACTTAGGTCTTTGTTAATGACATCACCAGGAGGGTGCAAGGGGTACGCAGTCAGATGGGGTGGCATCAAAAGGACAGTCGAAGAAAAATTTCACTTTATTAGCAGAAATGTGTTATTTTAATTAAAAATATCCCTGTAGTTAATTATAGCAACTATATTTTGGTAAACCTTGCTTATGCATATCAAAATAGTTATAAGGCTAAAATTCTGGGATAACTTACTTTTTTAACCTTTTATGTGTTCTGCTCAGAGCTGTCATGATTACCCAGTTACAAGGTTGCTTCAAATCAGGTGGTTTTGCCTGCACTTGCTCTATGTGCACTGCTGCTTCCTTACTGCTAGTGTTTTTATAGTCCTTGATTTTGTCCAATGTTCTGGTGCTTTCATTATGATGTTGTGATCATCAGGATTTGGGAACCTATATCAGTAATTTTTTTTAAAGAATAAAGTCGTAATTAAAAGAAAGAAAGAAACAAACTCACTGCCATTCAATTTATGCCAACTCATAGCAACCCTATAAGACAGGGTAGAGCTGCCCCTGTGGGTGTCTGAGATGGTCATTCTTTACAGGTGTAGAAAGCCTTGTCTTTCTCCCAAGTAATGGTTGGTGGTTTCGACTGCTGACTTTGTGGTTAGGAGCCCAACTTTTAACCACTATGCCACCAGGGTTCCTAATAAAAGAAAAACAAAAAAAGTAAAGGTCCCTGCTTGGTTTACTAGTAATGTTGTAACTAATAATGTAATTTGTCTGGGAAACCAGCCTCCAACAAATGTACACCGATGATATATAAAGATTATAGTAATATCATAGAGGATAAGACAGCTAGGAGAGAGACTAGAATAAAGGAGTCAGACACATTTCATGGTAGCATGCTCACCTCAGCTTCTCTTGATGGACCACGTGCAACTGAACGTGTTGCAGAACTGGAAGAAGTGAGAGTGAGTATTTATTATCTTGGGATCTTTACAAGTAAACTTAGGACGTGCATGTTCAGTAGTTGGATACATCACAAGGTGGGCGATCTCTTCACTAAGGGTCCCTGAGCTCACAGGAGAGGAAACCTAACCCCTGTGTGGAGGGAAGGTATAAAGGGGTTGGGTGTCATGGTGGGAAGAGAGAACAAAAGGATAAAGCCTGCTTCTATAGGGCGATACAGTCAACGATGTGCTCACTTGAAGGCAGCATAGCCGTCAGGGGGGAATCTGTGGGAAAGACTTTTAAAGCAGGATCATGTACCCGGACCTTAGCTCTAACTTACCAAAGGGGAGGCTTTCCTACCGTGGAATACCAGCTTTCCAGGTTCCCTCAGTAATAAGTTAGGGAATATAGTCCTCGTCATATTTCCCTCAGTGTTAGTTTCCCACAGTAATTAGATATAAATTTTTATAAAGCCATTTTGTTTATCTGATTCATAAAACCTAAGAAATATTAACTTATACTCTATGTGTTAGTCTGGGTAGACAAGAGAAACAAATCCAGGGAGACTCATACATGTGTAAGAGAGGGTTCTATATAAGGGGTAATTGTGCATTAAGAAAACATCACAGCCCAGTCCAGATCAAGTCCATAAGTCCAACATTAGCCCATGTCTGATACGAATTTATAAAATCGTCTTCTGACTCATGAAACACATGGAATGACGCTGAATGCAGGATGATCGCAGGCAAGTGGGTAGAAAGTCTTTGCATACAGAGATGCAGTAGAAAGTCTTTGGATATGGTGGCACAAGCATCTCAGGGCTGGCAGGGGTTTCATGTGACTCCTCCAGTTCCCAGGGCTGCATCAGGGTAGGTTCATGTGGCTTCTCCTCAGGATGCCTCACAGAGAGTCAGCCTTGTCAGTAGAGTGTGTCTCTAAGGGAGTGAGATGAGAGAGAGTGTGTCTTCTGCCTCCAAAGAGAGAAATCCAGAATTCCTAGAATCCTTAGGGGAGGGTCATGCCTATACAGAGGCCTCATTGCCTATATCCTGATTGACAGCCTACAATCCACCCCTGCTGTCTTAATCCTCAAATTGACACCAGATTATGTAACTACCACACTGCAAAACTACATTTATCACATTACTGATAATAAACATTGCTTAAGATTCTGTATGACCTCTGGTATGGGAGGAGGCACCTGAGAGAGGAACACCATGAGTCACTACACTGGGTGACACCAACTCTAATGACCGCACTGGTCTTTGTATCTCATATTCTGCAAAATCTACAGTAGCAGAAACAAGCAACTTCTAAGAGAGCTATAACAATTATTATGTGGACCAACAGGTCTGAGTTCAAATCCCATTTCTGCCACCTACTGGCTTGTCTGTGCCCATGTGTTTCTTCTGTGTACAATGACGATCAGGAAAATAGTATTTTCCTCCTAGGATTCTTACCAAGTGACCCACATCACACCCACTGTTCTTTGGTCAATTCTGGTTCATTGCAACTGCAAGAAGTACCTCCGCTAACTTCACACATTGGAGGGGAGGACAGAATAAGCATTAGTGACAGCCTACGAGGCAGAGGTCAAATACACCTCCCGCTCCAACCTTTTTACTAGTTTTGATGTCAACCTGCCCTCTCATTCTCTCCTTCTCTGATGGGGCCAATCGTTTTTTGGCGATGGAAACTGGGAGTATTGTCTAAATGGAACTAACTTTCAGAAGATTCATTTGCCTTATCTGCAGATAGCTAATGTTCTGGTCTCCCATGGTATTTTTAAACCACAAAAACAACCCTGTGGCATCAAGTTGATCTGGTGTCATAGAACTGCCTTACAGGGTTTCCGACATTGAAAAATAAATGGGCATTTTCTAGCTCAGTGAAACAAAACGATTAAAGTATAATCTGACCCCAAAGTTTCAATAAGTATTTATTGCAGAATTTTATAAATATTAAGGCAATAAGTTGATTGCATAAACCCACTGCTATCCTTTGATTCTTACATAGCTACCCTATAGAGCAGTGGTTCTCTCCTTCCTAATGCTGTGACCCTTTAATACAGGTCCTCATGTTGTGGTGACCTCCAACCATAAAATTATTTTCATTGCTACTTCATAACTGTAATTTTGCTACTGTTTTGAATTGAGTGACCCCTGTGAAAGGGTTGTTTGACCCCCTAAAGGGGTCTCAACCCCCAGGTTGAGAACTGCTGCTATATAGGATTCCAATGGTGGCATAGTGGTTAGCTATTGGGCTACTAACCAAGGTCAGCAGTTCGAAACCACCAGCATCTCCTCAGGAGAAAGACAGGGCTTTCTTCGCCAATAGAGAGCCACAGTCTTGGAAACCCGCAGGGGCAGGTCTACCCTGTTCCATAGGCTTGCCATGAATGGGCACCGGCTTGACGGCAATGATCTGAGAGATCTTGATGACAGCAGAAGACCTCGTCTTTGTCCTGGCGAGAGGCTAGTGGGTTTGAACTGTGGACCCAACACCTAGCACACAATGCCACCAGCACTTCTTGT
>NW_022111369.1:34246580-34250122 GCF_000313985.2 Echinops telfairi
GGATTGACACAGTGGCTACAACAATGCACGCAAGCGTAGCAACAATTGTGAGAAGAACACAAGACTGGGAAGTGTTTGGTTCTGCTGTGTAGAGGGTCAGAATCAACTCAATGGCACTTAACAACAACAACAACTAATGGTTAGGAAGATCACGTAGCTTGGATATACCCAGCCAGTTCTAGTAATATTCTTTTTTTTTTCTTTTAAGTAACAGGTATTTATTTATTAAAGGTATTTATGAACAAGGAGTCCCTGGGTAGTGCAAATGATTAGGAGCTGGAGTAAACATTTCCCCCCAGAATTTTTATCATATATTATTGTTGCCATCCAAACAAGCTGTATTAAACTGAGTTTCTAAAGAAACAAAACCAGTAACACTCATCTCTATAGAAAAGGACTTTCTATTGAAAGGTTTTCATATCAAGAAAGCGTCCCCGCCCAAACCAACTCAAGCCCACAGGTCCATTGTTAGCCAGAGACTCAGACTCATGCAGCTGCTGGTGCTGGGCAATCACAGAGTTTCGTGGATCCAAGGTCTGCAGGGATTGAAGCACCCAGGCTCAGCAGGCCGGATTGGCCGCTGGCCCCAGACGTGGGGCACAGGACCCAGTTAAGCAGACACAAATACAATCAAGTTACACAAAACATAAGCATCACAATTACTAAGCAACTTGAACTTGGCAGTTCAAAGCTACTCCATAGCACCTGGGAAGTCCCACCTGGCAATCTGCCTTGAATGGAACAATCACACTCTCTAACATGTGAGGCCACCGAGAGTCACAATTGATTGGATGGAAACGAACAGCAAGAACAAGAGATGATAAAAATTCTAAAGAATGTTTAAATCTATATAAAATTATATTAAACAATTATTTTGCTAGACTATATGAGGCCTAATTTTTGGTTTGTAAAACATAGTCAATATGCATGTTCAGAAGATTATATTATCAAGGACCCTATTCTAGTCCTGCATATTATAAAATGCTTTCAAGTTGAAAGTATTTCTATTGATAATTAATGCCTGTTATCTCTCCTTTCTTACTATTTGCTTTCCTAACAATTATTTTTATTATATTATAAGAGATTTAATCCTCAAAATAAGATAGTATCCCACATCATGATGGTGATTAAATCAATCTCATCCACACTTCATAACAATAATCTAGGTCTTGATCACATAGTATCTGATCCTTGTTTCTGCATTTAACCTGGATTGGCTGATGAATGGGAGTGGTAAAGACCTCAGCGCTTCACTGTGGCCTCCAGGCAACTGGGAAGAACCCAAAGCAGGAAGTCTTTATGGGAATTAGGAATGGGTGTTAACCTCACAGTTAATTTATTCATTGGTCAATAAACCTGGCTTCAGCAACATACCTCTCAGAGTGTAAATGCTACACTATTGTGTTTAGAGAACAACTGTTGGAGTGATTTGCTCTAAATATATTTTGCAAATTATTTCCAGTATATTTGAAGGGATCAATAGTCAAGGAATATTGCATATGTTAAGTAAACTTTGAGATATTCAACAAGCAAAACTTTCTATTACCTGACTTGCTAAGCAAATTTAGATAACTTAGTCACTTGCCAATCTTGTGGAGAGGATAAATGGATAGTATCACCCTGCATGTATGTGGGTTATAATGAAATTATTCAAGAGTTAGGGATCATTGTTCAATATTGATGAACTGGCAAATAAGGTAGATGGATACATGGTTTTAAGCATCATTGATAGATAAGAGAGATTAACACCTATTTCTGAACACCAAGCACATAAAAATTGTTCATAGAGTAGTGTTAGAAAAAATATTAAAAGAATTGGAAATGAACAAACGAGATTGCTGATCACCTATACAGTGAATTTTGGACATTGTCTAGTGACCATTGTCTAGGGATTACAATATTACGTGGTAGACACTTTCTATTGTCTTTGATCAATTAGGCTAGCTTACAACCTTATAGGAACAAATGGTGAAGATTATTGACAATACCATGGATGGCAAGGACAGTCAACCCTGTTATGTTATGCTGGGTTTTCTAGAAAAGCAAAACAGTGATGCTTATGTGGTTGTATATACAATGAGATTTCTATCAAGGAAGTGACTCGTGCAGTTGTAGATGTGAATAAGCTCAGTCTGGTTCAAGTCCATGTGTCAGAGGTTAAGCTGGATGCTTCTCCTGAATCAAGTATCTTGCAGAGGCTAATGAACCAGGAAGCTGGAAGATGAAGCAGGAAGACCACAGGCTGATGGATTGCAAAGTCAAAAGGTTGGCAGCCCCAATGATGGCTCCTGGGATCTGCAGACAATATGGTAAGAGGTCTATGGATTAAATGCAGGAGCCAGACCCAGCAGAAGTAACAAGGTTTCCCACCATGGCTACTTAAAAAGGGGCAAGCCGCTTCCTCCTAGGAGTCTTTCTTCTAATTACATGAGGGCTGGAACCTGATCAACGGGGCTGCATTCCACCTCAGCTGCCCACTGCTCACAGAGTTGATTATGTTGTATTAGATCCCATCGTGGACTTGATTACACGGTGCTAGATCACATCATGAGAAATTACTGCCAGACTACTGAATACCCTGGCCCAGCCAAGGTGACACAACACCTATCACATTTGTCTTGAAAGGGGTACTTCCAGAATATTCCTTAGAAGCAAGTGTGGTAAGATTTCATCTCACATACTTAAGGCATGCTATCAGGAGAGACCAGGCACTGGAAAAGAGTGTCATGCTTGGAAAAGTATAGTGTTGGTAAAAGAGAGGAAGACCTTCAGTGAGATGGATTGACATCATGGCTGCAACAATGGACTCAGGCATTTCAATTGTGAGCATAGTGCAGGACTGGGCAGTATTTTGTTCTATTGCACATAGGGTCACTATGAGCTGGAGCTGACAGGACAGCATCTAATAACAGAAGGACAAATAAAGGAGCTGTAACAATGTAGTGGGTTACAAATTGGGCTGATAACTACAAGGTTAGCAGTTTGAAACCACTAGCTGCTCCTAGAGAGAAAAATTAGGCTCTCTGCTCCTATGAAAATTTACAATGTTGTGAGCACCCAGGAGCTGTCTTTTACTGTCCTCTAGTGTCACAAGAGAGTCAGATAATTTATATGATGGCAGTGAATTTGGTGGGTTTGTTTGAATAACGTGATTCTCAGCCACAAAGTGAAAGTGTTGTGGTTCAAACCCACAAACCACTCTGTGAGAGAAAGATGTAGCAATCTGTTTCTATAAAGATTTGGTGGACTGAAATTTCTTAATATAGCTCTTCTATTTAGGTCTCTGTGACTCCCACTGAATGAATGGGTACCATTATGCAAATGGGTGTGTGTAATACTAATAGAGGGGTTTGGTCATTTTAGTTGCCTCTCCCCTAGCTATAAAGATGAGCAGAGAGAGAAGGCACAGGGTCGTCTCCAAAAAGAACGCATTGGAGGTGTCTGTCTCAAGTAGTAGAGATTGAGAACAGAGGCACATAGAGCAGTGGTTCTCAACCTTCCTAATGACGTGACCCTTTAATACAGTTCTTCATGTTGTGGGG
>NW_022111369.1:34251556-34256355 GCF_000313985.2 Echinops telfairi
TTTCAAGAGGTTTGCAAAAAAGAAACTCATCTTTAAAGTCGCCATCATTAATATACCTCAGGTAAACCAGTAACTGTGAACAGTTTGCAACATCTGTAGCTGGATGCTAAATATTTGAAGTGGAGCAAATTTAATTTTCTGAATTACCAGATCAAGAATATCAGCAGACATGTCATCTATTCTTCTGTGGACAGTGTTGTTAGATAAGGAAATTCCTCTCAATTTCATAACAAATTCATCTCCATTCATAACTTGAACAATGTCTTTGGATGCTGGCAACTGTTAATCTCAGCAATGGTGTGAGGTTTCATAGCTCTGGTGTTTCTGAGTGCCACCAAGTATGAAGCTTCAACAGCTGCTATGTTTTGCTTGTGGTACTTGCCACTAGTGTTAAGTCTGGCTTTCTTGAGTCCATCAGCTTTGCTTCTAAAATAGTTGGTACCCTTGCTGACAAAGCTTGGATGCTTGCTATCAAAATGGCGTTTTAGTTTGTTTGGCTTCATAGATTTGGCTGATAGAACTTCACAACAAATAACGCATTGTGGTTTCTCAATTCCTGCTGTAATTATTGAGGTAAAACCATACTGTAAAAAATCCTCACTGTATTCTCTTTTGTTAACATTCTTCTCTACATGATCCATTGTCATGGGATGGTTTGCTAACAAAAATAACATATAACAATAGCTTTAATAATACAAAAGATGGTACATGGCATAGTTCAGTCAATACAGTTCAGTAAAGTTTCCTATGATTTATCATTCAGTTGGTTTTTTTTACATACCTGTTACTATCACAAGGGGGCAGTATTCACATCTACCACAGCTGAACATAAAAAGACTGATAATCACCCAGATTAAGTTCTCATGGTACAGATATATATTTTTTAGTAGTTGATGATTTTATAGTATATGATTTTACATTTACCCAGAAATGATAACTCATGAAGTGTCGTTTTACCTCCAATACTGCTGCTTTCAACACATTAGCTGTTTTTAACAGACTAGTTGCTTTAAACACAGCAGCTGCTTTCTACACAGTAGCTGCTCTCTGCACATGTGTGACTGGTCCGAACAAGTACATTATAGCGCCAACCCTGTAACATACATCTGTATTTATATGGGGTATATGTGATGGGGTTGGTGTGATGATGTCATCACGCTGGGTACTTGTATGTGCGCACATCTGCATGTGGGCAGACCCACCTGGAGATGGATAGAGGAGTGGTGTCTCAGTTCCTAAGACCATCGGAAATATGTGTTTTCCTATGGTCTTAGGTGACCCTGTGAAAGGGTTGTTTGACCCCTAAAGGGGTCATGACCCACAGGTTGAGAACCACTGCACTACAGTCTGCAACATACAGACATAGAGCTAGAGTAAAGGAGCCAGGCTGTAACTAGAGGCTGAAGCAAGGGAATCATAAGGCAGACAGAGCAACAGCAGCAAAATGATGGCATGGTGAGACAGAGCAACAGACAGGCTTCCTAGTTCATGGAAGCAAAGGCCAAGGAGCATGTGGCTGAGAGGCAAAGGGCCACAGATGGACACTGGACTGTTAGCTGAGGAGAACTGTTGCTGTGAACCAATGGCTATCCTCACCACTTACTGCTTCTGACTCACCTAATAAAGCTCCCTAATGATGAGTATTATCTGTGTGGCCATTGCAACAAATTATTGAATCCAGCATAGATGTAGCGTGGTGTGGGAAGAATGGTTGGTGTTAGACTAGGTAAAGAAGGAGGTATCATGAGGCATGTATGACGCCTGCTGGTGGCAGTTGGGAAGCCAGAAGAGGCCACTCCCTATGACTTTCACAAAACAGATTTACAGCCTTGGAAACCCTGCTGGGTAGTTCAACTCTGTTCAATAAGGTTGCTTTGAGTCAGGATTCACTCAGTTATAATGGGTATGATTTATTGCATGTGCTTTTAAATGGTACCAACTGAAAGGTTAGAGATTTGAATTCACCCAGAGACTCAAGGGACTAATGACCTACTTCTGAAAAGCCAGCTATGGAAAATCACATCAAGCACAGTTCTACCCCCATACACATGGGGTCACCATGAGTTACAGTCAACTCAATGGAAACTATTGTATTATTAACTCCCGATTAATGGACATTTAAGGACATCTCCTAACTCTCTATTATTGCAAATAATACTAAAATAAACCTCTTTGAACATATCACTATGAAATATGAATTTCTGTAGTTAACCTAGAAGTGGGATGGTTCAGTCAAAAACATGCGCAGTTAATACTTCAGTAGATTCTGCTAGATTTATTTCCCAAATGACAATACTAATTTTTATATGTAGGTCCCTATTATAGCACCTCATAGGGCATGTGGGGGTGGAGAAAGCAGCATGGCAGGCAGAGTGTGCCATTAACTTGTCTGAGTGGCACGTGGGCTTTCCCTTCTCAATTCTAGCACCACTGTGAGAGTTGCCAATTTTAGAACTCCCATTTGAGAGAGTTGAAGGCAAGTGCACAAACTGGAGCGCTCTCTCTTTCCCTGCCCTCTCTTCTGTGCTCTTCTTGTTGTTAGGTGCTGTTGAGTTGATTCCGGCTCTGAGCAGTTCCCACACAGCAGAGTGGAGCTGTCCTAGTTTGTTTGCTAGCGTCTGCATGGAAGCAGCTTGGCACCTCTTTCTCCCAGAGAAGCGCTGGGTGTCTTCACACCTCTAACTTTTGGTATAGCAGCTGAGGGTTTATCTATTGTGAGACTGGGATTCCTGCTTTATTTAACAAACAAACAAAATCCCTTCAAGACTCATTCCCAGAAAGTGGATTTTGACTTGCGTCTTTCTCCATGGAGCAAGAAGCCCAAGGATTAACTCAATAGACCGCCAGGCCTCCCTATTATAGAGAGATTGAAATTATAGCTGACCTTATGCTACTTCTCTCCCAGGCCCCACGCTTTCTAGAAGCCCACCTCCAGCACACTTGGTTTTACATTATTTTAATGTTGCTTAGGCTTTAGCCTGAAGCAGTAAACCACGGGGGTGGGGATGGGGGTTGGTAAGGGGAGAGAGAATCAATTTCTGATAAGTACCAGGTATCCCGTAGGCAGCTCTGAGCTTCTACCTTTGTCTGTATTTGTTAGTTCTGAACTAGGTACTCCATAGGCCTCTGGGAGGAAGAACTGCCTTCTCTCTGCACTAGCTGTGTTCTTGCTCTGTGATTTTCTTTTTTCTTTTCACTCTTCCTTTTGTTATTCTAAATACGTCTGCTTTCTGTGTCACACAAATGCCTCAAGCATCCTGACAGCTTGATGAGACGCTATTTATTCTTCAATGCTGCTATAGACGCATTTATTTTAAACACACATGTCTTTTCTATCAGTCCAATGGACTCACGAGCAAGAGAATCGGCATATATACATGTGTTTTTTCTAGTCTCCACTCAAATTTCCGTGTTGAGATGAGTGCTTCTTAAATTATTTGTGATGACAGACCCACTGTTTCTTTGATGTGTACACATCTGGACTTTTGTAAAATATAATTTAAAAAAAACCACAGAAGATCTACATAGAAACCCAAATGTTTCATTATTCCACAGACAACATTACCCTGTTTGGCTGGGTTCTCTAGAGCAGCAACACCAGTGATACTTATGTGAATATACATGTATTGTTGTTGCTAGTTGCCCTCAAGTTGACTCAAAGTGACTCTATGTACACCCTCTATAAAGCTCCCCCTTGGTCCTGCACTGTGGAAAGAGGTATGGTACTTCCTCAAACAAGTGGGAGTAGAAACATCGTGTAACTCAGCAATCCCTCTCCTCAGGATATGCCCTAAGGAAGAAAGGAACGAAGCCCCAGCAGATGTGCACCCACCCATGTGCATTGCAGCATTATGCACAATAGAAAGAAGATGGAACCCGCCTGTATGCCCATCGGTGGAAGAATGGATTAAAAAAAGTGGTGCATGCACACAATGGGATATTACATATTGTTAAAGAATAATGGTGAACATTTGAAATATCCCTTGACAGGAATGGATTTGGAGGACATTATGTTGAGTGAAGTTTGTCCATCACAAAAGGACAAATATCATATGAGACCACTGTTATAACAGAAAAAAGTCAAGACAAAGGTTTTCATACCAAAAGAAACAGATTTTGGTGGCTACCTGGGGTTGAGAGACTGAGGGGAGTGGAAGCCATAGGCTGGATTGTAGACAGCTGTGAACTTGGGTGCAGGGGAAGGGAACCCCTGCAACAGTGAGAAGGGAAAAAGCAACTAAGATGGGGGACAGGGTAAGCTACTGGGCGACTTGATAAGTTATTTAAGTTGTTGAATGCAAATTCATTATTTGAAATCTAAACCTCTACAGAATTCACAACAAAAAAATATTTTTAAACATCCATCAGTAAAAAAACAACAACATAAAGTGAAAGAGTTTCTTTGTAGTAAGTCAAAATCTAAGTGTCTCAGGCAGACTTTTTTTCCCCTATCAGAAGATTCAAGGTGTTTTACATGCACACTGTGAAGCACATTGATTGCTTATAAAAAGCAATTAGAGCTTGCACAATAGACAAACACATTATTTCCTGAGGTGTAGCATCGATGCCTCATAAAAAAGAGCTAGAAATGTGAAAATACCCATGTATTTTCAATCTGTTTCTGAACACCATAGCTTGACATGCTCAGAATAAAAAAGATATGTATTTCAATATTCATTTTCTAATTTTCATTTAAGTGCTACTAGATTTTATTTTTACTGATGCTTTAAAAAATACTTTTGTTGGGGGCCCTTACATCTCTTATCACAATCCATACCTTCATCCAGTGTGTCAAGCAT
>NW_022111369.1:34258781-34282353 GCF_000313985.2 Echinops telfairi
CCCCACAGACCTCTCTATTGGTTCCCTGGTACATGCCAGTATGTTGTATTCACATCTTGGCGCATTACCGGTGCTTTTTAGTGGTTTAATTGTTGTCACAGTTTTAGAAACTATCTCATGCATTTTATTAAACCATCTTACATTTGAATGATGCCTAATATTTATTGATTCAACACTATTTATTTTATTGCTCTACTGTGCCATGTACTTACTGTCTTCAGGGCTGGGGCTGCAATAAGTAACATTATAAAATAATTTTCCTCTTAGAGTTTATATTCTTGAGGGTAAAGAAAAGGAAGAGAGAGAAGAAGCAAATTGATGTACACACACACACACACACACACACACACATATGTATGTGTATGTGGAGCCCTGATGATCTAGCAGCTACACAAAGGGCTGCTAACTGCAAGGTCAGCAGTTTGAAATGGTGATAAGTTCTATGAGAGAAAGGAAGAAAGAATTTCTAAAATTTGTAAAAACCTTGATTAAACAAAAATATGCAAATGTGAAGTTAGTGTTTCCCACATGTCCTCCGTCTAGGTTTAAGTACTGAAGCTGGTAATTCCAGCTCTCTAAACCTTCCCTGAAGAGTTCTGCACTCTTGGATGCACTGTTAGCATCCGGGAGGACACCAGTCGTGTTCCTTTCAGGTGTTCTCTGAGTTTGGGGAACCAAAAGGGACCAAAAGAATGGAGGGCCTAGATCAGAGCTGTGAGGCCGGGAGGGGAAAGTCTCACAACAAACTTCCTGTAGGTCAGCATCGATACCCTCGAAGAATGAGCAGGCGCATTGTCGAGACTGAAAACAACTCCTTCGTACAACCGTTCTGTCCTTTTTTTCAGTTTTCTTAAAACGTCTTCCCCCATGATCCTTCTGTATCCTTCATGAAAATCTATCAAAATTACCCTTTTGAAATAAAAAATTAAAAGTCTTCAAAACCTTCTGAGCTGACCTTTCTGCCTTAAGCTTTACTGGCTGGAAAGATCCCCTTAGAAGTCACTGCTTTGATTGTGTTCCCCGCTCCTCCCGCTTCGAAAGCACTGTGATGAGACTAAGGCAAGTACATTATTGAGATAACTTGTCGAACACCCAGGCTTATTAGAGCTCGAGTTACTATGTACAGCAAGTAAAAGATACTTTAATTACCAACCAAAATTCACCTGGCTGAGAAATTTAGATCGAATGTGTGTATGGAGGAGGGTGACTCGTTTTAAATAGCTACTTCCTTCCAAGTGAAATTCGGAGTAGAAGATGAGAATCTTATTTTGACATGCCAGGTTTGAGATGATTGGAAACACTGAAGTGAAAAGGTTGAGGTGTGGGCGTTGTATGACACTGTGTTATAGATGGGAGTGCAGATTGAAGAAAGATTTAGAAATTGCCAGCATGAGTGAATTCAGTCAAGCACAAAAGGACAAATACCATATGCGTCCACTCAGAAAAGAACAATCAGCAGAAAGGGCATGAGTTCTAGCTTGTAGGACATCCAGTCTTCTGGCCGGGGACTAGACAGCCAGGGAAAGAGCCGGACGAGTGCCAGTGAAACACACATCATCCACTCCAGTTAAGTACAGTGAAAGTCACTTGCCCGTAGGGTACCTAATGACAGCTGGGTTCGAATGGTCAGGGGTGGGGGTAGGGTAGCAAGGAGAGGAAGAGGGAATGGTCATGTTTGAGGAAACATAGATGCATGTCTGTTGAGGGGAGGGGAGGAAGGACTGACCTCCAGATAGGGGGAGGAGTGGCTGAGGATACTTTGAGGAACATTAGGTGAGGTGTATCTTTAGTACTGTGCAGAGGGTGGGCAAAATTGAACTACAGCATCTCGAGGAATCCCAGAAACCCAGGCCAGGTCCTGTTGAATGCTGGGACACCGAGTCCTGGATCTTGGGGCACACAGCAGACTCCAGAGGTTGCATCACTGAGGCCCCCTTTGGGCTTTCCCCTGGGTGAACTGGATTCTATCTCAGACACACTTGTAACCTGAGGGCTTAAGCCAGAAAATACATGGTGTCCAAGGACACAGAAGACAGCTGAACCAAGAGTGCACTTATTGGTTGGCAGACAAACAAGGCCTTGCTATATCAACGTCCTATTGACTATTAAGATATATATTATTCTGGCAATCCTGTGATGGTCATTCTGTTATATGTTGCTTAGCTTGTTCATATTAGTGTGTATCTCAGAGGTGCATCACCATTGGGGGCTACCCTCTTGAAGTTGTGTTATTTTTTCTTTGATTTTTTTGTAAATGAAACCCAGGGACACTGAGCCTACAAGGAAAGCAAATAGAACAAGGGTTTGGGGAGAGGGGTTGTGGGTGGGGAATAGAGGGGCGAGGGAGATATAAAGGAGATGATGTCAAGGAGTCCAGGAAGGAAAAGTATGTTTGGAGACTGATTATGGAAGCAAATGTACAATTCTGTTTTATGTGATTGAACTGTGGGATGATATACCATAGGCATTAACTCCCAAGTTAAAGCAAATTAAAAGAAAAACAAAACAAAAATCATAGATACAAGAATGGGTTTTGGGTTCACCCTAATTCCTAGCTC
Source organism: Echinops telfairi (assembly GCF_000313985.2). Lineage (NCBI taxonomy): Eukaryota > Metazoa > Chordata > Mammalia > Afrosoricida > Tenrecidae > Echinops > Echinops telfairi. The sequence goes on from NW_022111369.1 coordinate 34,261,340, forward strand.
CAACTGAAGACCAATTAGTTCTTACATTTGACCCTGCTTGATACTCACCTTCAGGAAGGGAACACAGAAGGTACGTGGCTATAGCAAAATGTGGAGAAGAATTTAGATGGCGCCTGGCTATCAGATAAAATAGTGTCTGGAGTCTTAAAGACTTGTCTCCAAACAAGCAGCCATCTAAGAGAGATGTCAACTAAGTCCACATGGAAGAAGCACACCATCATCAGTCACTGAAGGATTGGAATCTGTGTTAGACAGGGTGGAACAGTTGATATACTGGAAGTCCTTCAACTTCCATGGGCTGCCAGGTACAAAGTCAAGGAAGCAGACAGCGGCGTCTTCTCTCAGGCAAGACAGGCAGAGTCTGACTGCAGGCAGCAGATAGCAGGATGGATCAGCAACAGTCAGTAGCTTGGGAGCTCAGTGAGGCAGGCCCTGAGGGGTTTTGCAACTCAAGCATTGTGACAGAATCCATCAGCCTCAAGCTCAGCAGCATGGTGAGGCAGGTCTCAGAGGAGCCTCAAGCTCTAGTGACACAATCCATAGGTTTGCTTGGCCTACAGGTAGTGTAGCACACAGGTTAAGGCAGAGAATGAATTAAAGCAGCAGTTTGCTGGTCTGATCACCAGGGAGCAAGGAGATAGGGGTGGGCCTGGCAGAGCCATTTATCTCATTGCCCTCTAATCACACTTTGACCTGAATAAACTCCACCCACACATTCCTATTGGCCTCGTCGGCAAGAGGAAACGAGAGGAGGTCAGATATGGTCACTACATGCCATTTACTGCACCTGCATTTCTGGAACTTCCAATACTGTCAGATACTATGTCCCTTCATAAACATGCTTTGTGCAAAGCCCAACCATGATTAATAAAAAAACACATAGCTACTAACTTCCAGAGACTGGGAGTATATACATAGTTACAGCAGTTTACTTCTCATTTCATTATTGTGAAGTATTTTTAAAATCACAGATATTTTGTTTGTTTATACTAGGGTTTACCTTGAGGTGTTAGGTCTTTGGGGGGTCACCCTCTAGAAGTTGTGTTATATGTTTTTTAGTTTTTCAATATGTGAAGCCCAGGACTGATGAACCTTTAGGGATAGCAGGTAGAATAAGGGTTTGAGAGGTGGGCGGGGTACAGTGGTGGTGGTGGGATGGGGTGGGATGGGGGTAAAAGGGTGCCTATGTCAAGGAGTCCAGGAAGGAAAAGAATGTTTGGAAACTGATTATAGTAGCAAATGTGCAATACTGCTTGGTGTGATTTAACTATGGAATGATATGATATATGGATAACTCCCAATTAATAATACCTTTTTTAAAAATCACAGATGTTGGTAAAATATTCAATAATTATGAGTTAGCTTAAAAAGATTATTTGATAATGCATATTTGTGAAATATGCACAAAACCCAGAAAGACATTGAAATGCAGATCAATTTAAGTTTTTTTTTATTGTTTTATTAGGGGCTCATACAACTCTTATCACAATCCATACATACATCAATTGTGTAGGGCACATTTGTACATTCATTGCCCTCATCATTCTCAACACATCTGCTCTCCACTTAAGCCCCTGGCATCAGCTCCTCATTTTTTCCCTCCCTCCCTGCTCCCCGCTCCCTCATGAACCCTTGATAATATATAAATTATTGTTTTGTCATATCTTGCCCTGTCCAACGTCTCCCTTCACCCATTTTTCTGTTGTCTGTCCCCCAGGGAGGAGGTTATATGCAGATCCTTGTAATCAGTTCCCCATTTCCAACCCACCTTCCCTCCACCTTCCCAATATCGCCACTCACCCCACTGGTCCTGCAGGGATCATCCGCGTTGGAATCCCTGTGTTTCCAGTTCCTATCTGTATCAGTGTATATCCTCTGGTCTAGCAAGACTTGTAAGGTAGAATTGGGATCGTGTGTGTGTGTGTGTGTGTGTGTGTGTGTGTGTGTGTGTGTGCCATTTAGGAACTAGAGGAAAGTTATATGTTTCATCGTTGCTACATTGCACCCTGACTGGCTCGTCTCCTCCCCAAGACCCTTTTGTAAGGGGTCTGTCCAGTGGCCTACAAATGGGCTTTGGGTCTGCACTCCGCACTGCCCCCTCATTCACAATGATATGATTTTTGGTTCTGATAATGCCAGGTACCTGATCCCTTCGACACCTCGTGATCACACAGGCTGGTGTGCTTCTTCCATGTGGGCTTTGTTGCTTCTGAGCTAGATGGCCGCTTGTTTACCTTCAAGCCTTTAAGACCCCAGACGCTATATCCTTTGATAACTGGGCAATTTAAGTTTTTATAGTAAACTATTTTGTTCAATGTAGCATCTTTGTAAAACACACACACACACACACACACACACACAACTCATAACTGTGAATTAAAAGGGAGAAAGACAGGTTTTCTATTTCCTTACAGAATTACGGTCTCAAAACCCCACAGGAGCAGTTCTACCATGTCCTAGTCTACCCTGTCCTGTCTGTTAGCTATGAGTCAGAACTCACTCCATGGCAGTGTGTGTGTGTGTGTGTGTGTGTTAAAAGATGAAAACAGGTTAGTAAACCAGTACTTATCCCCACCTTGTTTGCTTTCTGTACCAAGAGTTCAGAGGGGCTTCCGGCCTCAGAAACCTCTCAGCAGCCAGGCTTACCCTGAAGCAGTTGAACTGGTGAGTGGATCTCTTTCTGGATACAAGCGCAGCAGAAGAATTGGGTTGGTTTCTCTATAAATGATTTTTTCCATCCATTTCAAGAATAACTATCTTCATCGGATTCCCTTGTATATTTTGTGTAACTTATTCACTGCCATCAGTGGATGCTGACTCTTAGCGACCCTCTAGAACAGGGTCGACGTGTCCCTGTGTGTCTGAGACCCTGTTTATGGGAATAGAAGTTTCCTCTTTCTCCTTGGAGCAGCTGATGGTTTAGAATTTCGGACCTTGCAGTTGGCCGCCCGCTATATAATCACTTCTTTGAAAATAGCTTCCTTGGTGTTTATTCATAAATAGCTTTTGAACTTTCTCCTATTTCACTTCTTATTGATTTATTTTTAATTTTGATTTGTAATAAATCATTTATTATACCTCTTATAACAATCAATGCATCCATTGTTGCAAGCACATATGTTGCCATCATCGCTTTCAAAACATTTTCTTTCTACTTGAGCCCTTGGTATCAGTTCCTCTTTTATTTCCTCTCTCCCCCACCCTCCCACCCTCGTGAATCCTTGATCACTTGCCAAATGAATTCTTGTTAAATTATAAATTATTATTATTTTCTTTTTTATTAGTCATTTTATTGGGGAGCTCTTACAAATCTCATGACAATCTATCATTCAATTGTATTAAACACACTTGTTCATATGCTGTCATTAACATTTCCAAAGCATTTTCTTTCTACTTGAGCCCTTGGTAGCAGCTCCTCTTTTTTCCCTCTTCCTGACCCCCTTTCCCCTCGTGAATCCTTGATCAATTATATATTATTGTTGTTATTTTGTATCTTACACTGTCTCTTGTTTGACTTCACCCACATTTCTATTATTCATCTCCCTGGAGGGTGGACTATATATCCAACCTTGTGATTATTATTTTCGTATCTTACACCACCCCCATATTTCTGTTGTTCGTCACCCTGCGTGGATGGGGGGATGTTGTATGTTAATCATTGCAAGCGGTTCCCAATAGATGGACTTTCTTTTTTTGAAAATAATTTTATTGGGGGATCATACAACTCTTATTACAATCCATACATACATCCACTATGTGAAGCACATTTGTACATTTGTTGCCATCATCATTCTCAAAACATTTTCTTTCTACTTGAACCCTTGGTATCAGCTCCTCATTTCCCCCCTCCATTCCTGCCCCCCTCCCTCACGAACCCTTGATATTTAATAAATTATTATTTTTGTCATGCCTTACATTCTCTGATGCCTCCCTTCACCCACTTTTCTGTTGTCTGTCCCCCAAGGAGGAGGTTATATGTAGATCCTTATGATAGGTTCCCCCCTTTCTACCACACCTCCCCCTTACCCTCCTGGTATCACTACTCTCATTATTGGTCCTGAGAGGTTTATCTGTCCTGGATTCCCTGTGTTTCCAGCTCTTATCTGTACCATGTACATGCTCTGGTCTAGCCAGATTTGTAAGGTAGAATTGGGATCATATACTGGGGATGAACAAGCATTCAAGAACTAGAGGAAGGTTGTATGTTTCATCAGTGCTATACTGCACCCTGACTGGCTTATCTCCTCCCCGTGACCCTTCCGTAAGGGGATGTCCAATTGTCTGCAGATGGGCTTTGGGTCTCCACTCCACACTCCCCCTCTTTCACAATGATATGATTACTTGTTCATTGATGCCTGATACCTGATTCCTTCAATACTCATGATCACACAGGCTGGTGGGCTTCTTTCATGTGGGCTTTGTTGCTTTCCAGCTAGATGGCTGCTTGTTTATCTTCAAGCCTTTAAGACCCCAGGTTGGCACAATAAACTAACTTACTCAACCATGAATAAGGCAAGCAGGCAGAGAACTGATTCATTTGAATGATGGTGCTGGTGATGAATACGCAAAATACCATGAACTGCCAGGAAAGCAAACTAATCTAACTTGGAGGAAATACAACCAGAGTGCTCCAAAGAAATAAGGCTGGCAAGGCTTCATCTCACATACTGTAGACATGGCTGTGCCACAGTCTCTCTGTCCTCGGGTCACCACATGTGGGTGCATGAGCAGGGTGAAGGGGAGAAGGCAGAAGAGCTGAAAGGCCAGCAGTTCCACAATCAAGGTATTTAAACCTCTGGCTGGGAAGGCATGGGGGAAGGTCCTAGTTGACCCCATTGGTTGAATTAAGGGGATGTCCAGTTGTCTACAGATGGGTCGTGGGTCCCCAATCTGCATATCTCCTTATTCACAACATGGTTTAACTTTCAGACGCATATCAGGTGGTTGACTATCATGGCGTGGGTCAAGAGTACCTTAGTCCTTAAGGTGATATTTTTGCTCTTTCACACTTTAAAAAAGGTCGTGTGCAGCAATACATCATTTTATCTCTTGACTGCTGCTTCTATGCATGTTGATTGTGGATCCAGCTTAAAGTGGAATCCGTGACTTCAGGCTTTTCTCTGTTTATCACGATGCTGTCTATTGATGCAGTTGTGAAGATAGGCGTTTTCTTTTCTGTTTTTACATTGAATTGTAATTCAAGGCACACTCTTTTATGATAAAGGACAGAAGTTCTAGGAGGGACAGGCAAAAACACATGATGCCTCTTATTGCCTCATTTTGAAACCAACCAATTGTTACTCCTGTCCACATTCCACTGTTTAAAATGACTTATATGGCCAAGCCTAAAGTCAATGAAATAAGGAACTGTACTTTTGTCCACTTTGGAGCCACAGGAAGAATCGAGAGGGAAAGGAACATTGAGGACCAATAATGCAATCTACAGGGAGAGAGCAATTCTTCCTCAAGAAGTTTCATTAATATGGATTGTGATAAGAGTTGTATGAGCCCCCAATAAAATGATTTTTAAAAAAGAAGAAGTTTCATTAAAGGAAGCAGAAAGATGGAATATAGTTAGACTGGGGCACCTATTTCCATAAACATTTAAATGGCATGTAACTGATAGGTTTCACTAATAGTCCCTTAAACTGGCCAATGGCATGGAATGGAACAGAGATGCCCTTAGCCATCATAAGTAATGGTTATTCCTAAGTGCCTTGCTTACCTTATTATTTTTTAAATAAAGAATTCTCTATTTTCCATTGTGGTTTTTAAAATCACTTTTTCATTCTCTGTTTTTTTATTCTTCCATCTAGAAATTTCTTTCTAAGAGTGAATTCTATGTTCAGCTGAAGATCTGAGTATCAAAATTTGCCCCAGTTAACACACACTCTCTCTCTCTCTCTCTGCCCCTGTGAGCTTCTGAGATTCTGTTTATGACATACACAGTGGTGCACTGGAAATGGTTTATTCATAGTGTTACTTTAAAGAGAAAGTTCTTCCTGGCTTATTTAAAATATTGTTCTAAATATAATTTTTAGAAAATATCTTTTTTTCCCCTGACATCAGTTCATCTCGACAGTCAGTGGGTCCAGTAGTTCTAGATTTATCCTCCTCATCGCTGTCAGGATATAGGGCAGTGGCAATGGCTGTGGACCACAAGACTCGCTGTTGTTGAATTGATTCCCACTCCCAGGGACCATCCATGACAGATAGATTTGCCCCTGTGGGCGTCTATGACTGTAAATCTTTACAGGAGTAGAAGGAGGACATGATAGCCCCAGAGGTGGCAAGAAGATGTGATCAACAGTTTAAGCCATTTGAATGGTTAGTCTCTAACATCTGACTTTGAGAAAGCCAAGTAATTGGGTGCCCTATGTAACCAAGAAGCATGGGCTTAGCAGGCAGAAAGAAAGCCCTGCGTTGTAATTCTGGCTCTTTCACTTCCCTGGCGTGTGGTTTTGGCAACTGTCTAATCTTTTAAAAATTCCATTTCCTCTTCTGTAAAATTAAACAAATTATACTACACACCTAGTATGAAATGTGTACTGTTAGAAATACTTCCTATTTATACTAACATCTAAGATGTATTACTATCTTAATTAGCAATTCTTTCAGACATCCTAGTTATTATATCCCATTGACTTAGCCAGGCAGGCCAGCCAGGAAACGTGTTGTTTTAATTGCATTTGTTACTGGATGCCTTGAATCGTTGCTGATTCATAGAGACCCCGTGTGCAACAGGATGAAACATGGCTGGGGCCTGTGCCATCCTCACAATTGTTGTGTATCATGCTGGAGTCCGCTGTGGTAGCCACGTGGTCAGTCCATCTTGCTGAGGGTCATCCTTTTCTTTGCTGACCTTCCTGATCGCCATCTGACTCACAGTGACCGTAGAGGACGGGATAGACATGCACCTTCGGGTTTCTGAGACTGTAACTCTTTGGGGAAGTAAGAAGCTTCATTTTTCTCCCATAGAGTGGATGGTAGTTTCCCGCTGCTGACCTTGCATTAGCAGCACAACCCTTAACCCAGTAAGCCACCAGAGTTCCTGTTTCTAACATAATAGGATATTAAAGGAGCTCTGGTGGCAAAATGGTTTGCACACTGAGCTGCTAACCACAGGTTCAGCAGTTTAAACCCACCAGCTGCTCGGTAGGAGAAGGATGAGGCTGTATTTTTCTGGAAAGGTTTAAAGTCATAGAGACCCAAAAGGGACAGGTCTATTTGATGATACTGCATTTGGTTTGAGTTTTTAGTTTCATAAGATGTTATCATTTCAACATGCTATTCCTTTCTATTTTCTACAAGCTACTCATAGGATTCATAATTCATTATTCTGAAATTACCTAATGTAAAGAATTGATTACATACAGAATGATTCTGCCTTTCTATGAACATGACCTTGAGGCAGCTGTGTTGTTTCACACGTGTAACTGTGCTGTGGGGAGTCTAGTTGTATCTCTGTGATTCAACTAGTCACTGCTTCTTTTGCAGCTTAGCTATTTCCTTACTTGTCTGTTATTTATTGAATTGTGTCTGCCTCCCAACCCTAATGATAAGTTGGGGTCTAAGTCTTGTATCTGTGGATATAATGTAATCATAGTCCATAATGCAATATTATCAATTAGTTGAGGTCATACCAGTATAAGGTTGGTCCTGAACCTAATCGCTTCTGGATTGTGTAAAAAGTAGCATAGACACAAGGATGCATGCACACGCAGGGAAAATAGATGCCCTGTGAGGATCCCTGATACAGATCTACAGACAAGAATGAATTGATAGGGCCAAAACCCTGTTTTGGACTTTTTGCTTCTATAAGAGAATAATTCTAGTCTTTAAAGCCATGCATCTGTAGTATTTTTCTGAACAGTATCATTAGGAAACTAAAAGCTCAAAAACTCACTGCCATTGAGTGGATGCCAACTCACAGGGGACCCCCCCTTATAGGGCAGGGTAGAACTGTTCCTGTGGGTTTCCGAGACTGTCACTCTTTATGGGATCAGAAAGCTTCATCTTTCTCCCATGGAGTGGTTGGTGGTTTAGAACTTCTGACCTGTGATTAGCAGACTAATGCATAGCCCACTATGCCACCAAAGCACCTGAAAAGGAGAAAAAATTGCCAAAGAGATAAAAGCTGGTAATCGACAAGACTAGGATTTGAATACAAGACTATCTTAGGCTAATGTGATAGTTTTCACTATAATAATGTGCCTCCCAATACAAAATCTCATGATGTGTTGGAAGTCTATCAATTTAATTTATTTCTATTAATCAAAAAAATCCTTCTTTTATGTTTTATTTTTGAATACCACACATTGCTCTGTGTCTTACCTTTCCATATTTGACACTATACCTTAGAGCTCTCTGCATTACCAGGACACATTGAGGCTTCTCATAATTGTAATGTTGAGTATCATTATATTTCACGTTTTTCACAGTTCTTACTTGCAAATACCAGAATTTCCTTTAGCTAGTTTAATCTTAGGAGGAATTTACGGAAGGGCTCACAGAATTTCTGGGATGGTCAAAGAGCCCGGGTCTGAAGCTAGACAGCCAGGAACACTAGGCACTGAAGGGCTGGTAGGAATCTCATGTATGGTTGGCCTTGCTGACTGATGTTTGTCAGTAGTAGAAGCCCCCACATGTCAATTTTTTTTCTCCTTATTATTCTTGATCTGCTCAGTTTTCTCAGAAAGAAACTCTCTGGTGTCTTGTCTATATCCTAAGACTAGTCTCCACATCCTGGAAGTGTAACTAAAATTTATGGTGGGAAAAAGTAAGTTGGGAGACCCTATGAGGACATAGACTTGTGTTGTTTTCAATTAAGTCCCTCATCCCTGCTCTCAGCTGTATCTACTGCCTCTAAGTTCATAGCTCCATTGTTCAAAGGGAATCAGTCTGTTTTTGCCAGGTAAGGGATGGTAGTAGTCGAGGGCTTTCTGGAGAGTGGAAAGGGATCTTGACTTCAATGGCTCCTTATGTATTCTCCCAGTCTGTCCTCCAAATTGTGGCCTCGTCCTAACATCAGATGAGTCTGGGGCTTCAGGTTCCTATGATGGTTCATTGGCAGAGGTAAGAGGCAGAGGTGCCTTGTGATATGAACCACCTTGTAACACTCCCCCTGGAGATAATTCAATTTCATCTTTCTCTTCTGCTCCATCGGTTAGTATTCCTCCATCTGCTTTCCAGTTTCCAAATTTTTGTTGACATTTCATCTCATCTCCTATTTTTATCTCCCACTTTCTTTATTCTTTTGAGTTCATATCTCTTTTATTTCCTTATTGTTGTTTTAGTGGAGTCTTGGTAGGTAGTGATGATAAACATGGTATTAAAGGCATCAAGTTTTTTGTTTGTTTGTTTTTTTAAAATCATTTTATCGGGGGCTCGTACAACTCTTATCACAATCCAGACATCCATCCATTGTGTGTCAAGCACATTTGTATATTTGTTTCCCTCATCATTCTCAAAACATTTGCTTTCTACTTGAGCCCTTGGTTTCAGCTCCTCATTTTTCCCTCTCCCTCCCACCCCCTCTCCCTCATGAACCCTTGATAATTTATAAATTATTATTATTTTGTCATGTATGACATCTCCCTTCACCCACTTTTCTGTTGTCCATCCCCCAGAGAGAGGATTATATGTAGATCCTTGTAATCGGTTTCCCTGAAGGTACCTTGTTTAAATTGTGAACCATATTGCAATATGACCTGCAATAATATTTATCAAAAAGAGGATCTCTAGCCCTACCCTTATATATCAGGTGATTTTGCTGTCGATGTTCCCAAGCATATCACATGAAATTACTTAGTCCCTGAGGAAGCTCAGGCCATTGACTTCAGCATTCCAGGACTGTTGGCCAAACTGTGCCTCATAATAACTTACTTGAGTACTAAGTGAGAGCCTTGCCCAAAAAGAGATGTCTTGGTGTCAAAGAAAATATAATTTTTAAAAAAGCACAGACTTTCTTTATTTCTTAAAGATTTTAAGGGACCATAAAGAAAATTTAAAAACCATTCTTGTAGTGTTTTATTGTTTTTTATTCCTTCTAGACTATTTGTCAATTATTAATTTGGTAAAGACAGAGTTTCTGATTTTTGTGCATGTTTACAGTCTGGGTGCTTCCAGGTAAAGGTTGGCCTGCCAACCACAAGGCCGGTGGTGTAAATTTACTAGCTCTTCTTCTATAAAGATTCATATCCTCGGACCCCTATGTAAGGTTGCTATGACTCAGAATCGACTGGATAGTAGTGAAGTTGGACATGTCACCTAATTTGAAGGTTAGGGAATATTATGGACTTAAGGAAGGAATATGTAGACATTGTGATGGTCAGGGATTATGCCAACTAGACACTGGGTAGGGGCAGAGCTCCACCTATCAATTGTGTCACAGCCTGATGATACTTCCTTCATGTCATACATCTTTTTGTATAAAGAGAGAGAGAGAGAGAGAGAGAGACCAAGCGGAGTTGAATCAGTTTTAGCCCTATGCCTTCTGCTGCAGCTGGATTATGATTCTGGTTCCCCCATCACCTGCTGTACTCCCTGCTGATCCCAGGAGCCATCAGCAGCCTACTGATGGTGGATTCATTTGTCTGACTTGGGACCTGTGCATACACCAGACTGTGCCACCTATATGTGCTTCCTCATTAGGCTTCCTGTTTCTCAAGGGTCAGGAGAACCCAGAACTGAACTAGATTGGACTTAGCTCTTTCTGCAACTATGTAAGCCATTTCTGGATATAAATCTCTGTCTATATACATCACAGACAAACGCCAGTGTTTTTGCTTCTATAGAGAACCCAAGCTAGCACAGACATAAAAGGAATAAGTCTAAAAGTACTATCCACTAAAACTAACTTAAACTCATTTACCAGTTGAAACACTTCCAGAACTCACTACCACTGAGTTGTTACTGACTCATAGTAACCCTATAGGAGAGAATAGAACTGCCCCTGTGGCTTCTCAAGACTGTAACTTTTGGCAGAAGTAGAAAGCCTTGTCTTTCTCCCAGTTGAAACAATTAGGTGGCTGAATATGGACTGAAGTTATTCTGATATTGTTGTTTTTTTAAATCATTTTATTGGAAGCTCATACAACTCTTATCACAATCCATACATACATCAATTGTGTAAAGCACATTTGTACATTCATTTCCCTCATCATTCTCAAAACATTTCCTCTACACTTAAGCCCCGGGCATTAGGTCCTCATTTTCCCCCTCCCTCCCTGCTCCCCCCTCCCTCATGAGCCCTTGATAATTTATAAATTATTATTTTGTCATATCTTGCCCTGTCTGATGTCTCCCTTCACCCACTTTTCTGTTGTCTGTCCCCCAGGGAGGAGGTCACATGTAGATCCTTGTAATCAGTTCCCTCTTTCCAACCCACTCGCCCTCTACCCTCCCAGTATCGCCACTCACACCACTGGTCCTGAAGGGATGGATCATCCGCCCTGAATTCCCTGTGTTTCCAGTTCCTATCTGTACCAGTGTACATCCTCTGGTCTAGCCAGACTGGCAAGGTAGAATTCAGATCATGATAGTGGGGGCGGGGCGGAAGCATTTAGGAACTAGAGGAAAGTTGTATTTTTCATCGTTGCTACCTCGCACCCTGACTGGCTCGTCTCCTCCCCGAGACCCCTGTGCAAGGGTATCTCCAGTGGCCTACAAATGGGCTTTGGGTCTCCACTCTGCACTCCCCCCATCATTCACTATGGTAAATTTTTTGTTCTGATGATGCCTTATACCTGATCCCTTCAACACCTCATGATCGCACAGGCTAGTGTGCTTCTTCCATGTAGCTTTGTTGCTTCTGAGCTAGATGACCGCTTGTTTACCTTCAAGCCTTTAAGACGCCAGACGCTATACCTTTTGAAAGCCGGGCACCAACAGCTTTCTTCGCCACATTTGCTTATGCACCCATTTGTCTTCAGCGATCATATCATGGAGGTGAGCACACAATGATATGTTTTTTTGTTCTTTGATGCCTGATAACTGATCCCTTTGGCACCTCGCGATCACACAGGCTGATGTGCTTCTTCCATGTGGGCTTTGTTGCTTCTGAGCTAGATGGCCGCTTGTTTACCTTCAAGCTTTTAAGACCCCAGACACTATATCTTTTGATAGGCAGGCACCATCAGCTTTCTTCACCACATTTGCTTATTCACCTGCTTTGTCTTCAGCGGTTGTGTTGGGAAGGCGTGCATCATAGAATGCCAATTTAATAAAGTATTCTTGCATTGAGGGAGTACTTGAGTAGAGGCCCAATGTCTTTCTGCTACCTTAATACTAAACCTATAAATATAGGCACATAGGTCTATTTCCCCATCCTCATATATAAATATATTTGCCTATGTACATGTCTTTATCTAGACCTCTATAAATGCCCTTTGCCTCCTAGCACTTTCCTCTATTTCCCTTGGCTTTCCTCCTGTCCCATAATCATGCTCAGTCCCAACCAGGGTTTCAGCAATTCCTCTTTGTTACATTACCCTTGATCTTGCCCTACCTCATGCCCTACCAAATTGAACACTTTTTATAATGAAAATATCTGACAAAGAATGTACTCATTTTAGCAGCTGCCAATAAACTCATTCTGCGTTCTTTTAAAATAGTTTTATTGACATCTAATTAAACATCCTAGAATTTGATAGTTCAATCATTTAAGAAGAATTGTGCAATCATCACCATAATCAATTTTAGAACATTTTCTTCTTTCTCATACTCATTGTTGTTAGCTCCTCATTTCTCCTCAACCTCCTCTGGCTTGACGCCATTCAGCTTCATTTCACTAAAACATTTGTAAGGATCCGTGTTGCTGTCAGGGGCCATTACGTTGGCTCCCACTCAGAGTGACCCTGTGTACAACAAAACAAACCATTGTCTAGTCCTAAGCCCAGTCTCACAATTTTTGTAGTGTTGGAGGTCATCATGCAGCCACTGTCATTCCATCCTGCCTTGGGGCTTCCTCTCTTTCGTGATCCCATAATCTCTTCCACTATCTCATATAGTGGAAGTCATTTGTGGACTCCCTTTTTCTCTAGGGTCTTGGGAGGGAGTTTGCTATAGTGGCTAAGAATGTGACCTTCAGAAACTGATTACCCATCTGGATTTAGCATTCACCTGTGGGATTTTGGGAAAACTACACTTTTTGCATCAGAAAAATGGAGCCTATACTTCTGCATCAATAAAATGTAGATAAACTATAATTATACCTGAATATTGTATGTTGTTAACTGTATACATACTTGTAGTTTAGCTAGCTGTCTAGTAAATTGTATTTTATTGCCATCTTCCTATACAAACTATTTATTTATTTATTTGTGTTTTCCCTTATAAACTTTCTTGGCATTATAAAAGAAAAGAGAGAACTAAACTGAGAGAGCCTCTCCATTTGTAATGAAGACCTCACTGCCAAGATTAAAACAAGAAGTCTTTATAAGTGGTGGTTAGCATTCTACTAATGGGGCTAGAGATTGGGAAGTGTTTGAAGAAACTTTGAGAATGAACAAAGCTATAGAATATCTGTCAAGTCATATCCACAGAGGACCATCAGATCTATCAGGTACTGGGAATCTATTGTGATGATTAGGTGGATTCTGGGGATCAAACTGAGGACTGACGTAATTGAATTTAAGAAATGGGAACAGGAATAATTTAGGATAAATCAAGTTTTGTTTTGAACAGGGCTAAGTCACCAACTCATTGTGAGTTGGCTCTATCATATGTGGATAGTTTGGGCTACTTATAAGCCCCCATGTCACAGCTGGTGCCTGAACTGCTCTGATGTCTGTTTTAGTATCCAACTCTTTCCAGACACATTCACTGACTGCTTAGCCAAGCATCTCCCCTTTCTCAGACCTATTCCATACCCAACCCCACATTCCTGCTTCTGTGTGTTATTTTAAGATCTTTATTAGTATTCATCCTTCACCCAAATCTCCTAGCATCTTCTACCAGTTATCGTATAAAAAAGAGAATTAGGTTGATTCTTGGAAACTTGAAACTTATTGGTGACGTGTTTTAATTTTTATGTTCTCATTATTGGGCTCTCACATTAGCATGGCCTAATTTCTCCTACCAGGAATAGGATGTGTGCTTTGCTAATGGGAAATGCAATATGTAGTGTTTTGTATGATCTTTCTTTAGTGTCTGTGTCCCTTTTGTTGGCTGAGAGCCCACCTGGAGTGGCTGGATGAAAAGGTCCTTTTTGCTTACCCCTGCATTAGGAAGAAAAGAGAAAGAAAATATATGTGAGCTCAGGGGAAAAAAATCCATTATTTTAAAGACCTTTATGGTATTGTAATCAATATCGTAATTTTCAAGTACCTTCTAGTTAGTAAGCATTGCAGAGGATAATATAATTTCATGTCAGCTGGAGCCACTGAAATTCCAATATTGGTTTGAGTTCAGTTATGCTTCGTTTATTTATTTATTTTCAGTTATGCTTTAAAGGACACATGCTTCTCCATAAAGTCTAACTAAGTAATAATTTTGTTAGGCAGTAATTAGCATACAATGGCAAAAAATTAAAACAAAGGAAATAATTTTCAAACCTTGTATATGTGTATTCTGCTCTATAATATCTTGGACTACGGAATAAATTTAATCAGGTCAGTATTAATTACTACAATTAATTTCATTTTAACAATAGCCATATTAATTTCTAAAATAGTATAACATTGTGAAAAAAATCTTTTGAAGCATCAAGGTATGCATGACATTTCTCTTTGTTGACATGTAAGGGGAAAATAGCATCCTAAAATCAATTTGTTTGTTCCCATCCAGTAATAAGCAAACAGCAAATAAGATAGATCCACTAAAGGAAGTGATCAAGTCTATTATTTCTCCAAACAAGGGGACTGCACAATAGTTTTGATTTGATTTATGGAGAAAACTTGACTCTCAGTAGTAGGGTGAGCCAAGATTATTCCAGTTGAAGAACAATGCATTTCCTTCTTCCTTATCACTGACCCTCTTCCTGACCAAGCATGACATTTTTCTCCAAAGACTGGACTCCACTCATCTTTTGTCCAATGGATGTAAGATGAAAGCTAGTTTTTCTTCTTTTAATACAAATTTTTTTGTTATTCTATTTCCTTCAAGAACACACCCAAGTAAACCCCTAGGGAACACTATTCCTCTCTGAGTTCCTGGGAGAGGGAGTGGAAATATTCCACTTTCAAATGCACTTTGCCTGAGGGCAAGCCTAGTCGCATCCCTAGTTAATCGTAAGAAAGAATTCATGAAGGCTTAGTACTTCATTGGATTAGGTGTGGGGGCTCTGGAAAAGGATTTTCAACTTTCACTCCCATTGATGGCCTTCTGAAAACAAGGTTCTCAGAATTCAAGCTCCCCTGGATCATAAATTTTATTATTATTAAGCATTTGATTGATTATGCTTCTTCCATGTGGGTTTACCTGACACCTGACTTAGGTGGCTACTTTATATAATGACAAATCTTAAATCATATTTGAGATTTGGGGTCTCTTTTGTACCCTAAAACATCTTTCTCTCTGTACAAAATTCCACTTAACATCAAATTATCTAACATTCTAAATATTTAGTTCTGGCACAATTTATGTGTATTTATTAACATTTTAAGGAATTTGTTTTCTGAGGGATATATTCTGATTAACAATAATGTACAGAAAGGGTATGTTGGTGATTTTTTTCCTTTTAGATTATGTGCCCTTTGTGGCCCCTAACCCCAAAATCCATAGATTTAGTTTTGGCTTTCAACTCTACCAGCAGTTAGCATGTTGACTCAAGATTCAGTGTTGTGAGCCTTAGTTTACTCAGGTGTGAAGCGAGAGGAATGAGTTAATTGTCCCTCCATCACAAGTACCTTTGAGTGTGTAGATCTTGGTGGGGTCCTTTGAGGAAATGGGTTTCTCTTATTTTTGGCCCTTTATAATTTTGACAAAATCATTGGCTAGGCCACTATCTTGCTAAGGAATTGGTTAGTCAAAATGCAAATGGGGCATATGAATGACCCAGGAGGATTAGGTGATCTTATAGGATTTGGTTGCTGTATTTGTCTGTGTTCTCTAGAAGCCCAAAACCAGTGCAACATACATTTAAATATATATAAAGAATGATTTATTTTGAGGAAATACCTCAATTAGTTGTCCTAAATTCTAAATCTGTGGATCAGGTGTTAGACTGCAAGCTTTTTGTGATTTATGTTGTTGTAGGGGCTAATAAACCCAAAATCAGCAGGTCAGGAGGCAGCCTGCTGGCTCAGAGGTTTGCAGGAGGTGGCCAATCCTTAAATCTACAAGTCTGCTGGCAGGCTGTTGGCTCTTGTTCCCAGAGATGGAGGTCAGATGATGACAAGATGGATGTAGAAATGAGAAGGCTTTGCCAGGACACCCATATATATTGGAAGCAAGCCATATTTCCCAGGACATTCCTCTGACAAAAAAATGGAAGATAGTTGCACGATACGGAGAATCATGTCATAGCCAACTTGACACATAACATTAATCATCACAGCCACTTACTGTACAAATAAAGTGAATGTGATCTACCAAGGGATTGATCAGTTTGTGGTTCTGATAGAAGGTCTATGGCTGAAAATTGACACTGAGTAGACTTAAGGGCTAACCACAGAGAGGTTGCAGAGAACCTCATTCCCATGAAGGTAGTCTGAAGGTGAAAAGATCCTTTAGACCCAGGTTCATTGTGCTGACATCCAGGAGAGAGAGAGTGCTGTAATACTGAACACCGTGGTGACAGGGACACATGGCAGCAGCTATAGATGATCAGGACTGGTATGTGGTGGCTACCGAGGGCTTGCAGAGTTAGGGAGAGCAGAGTGACTTAAGGCAATAGTCTTACTGGTGGAGTTGTATATTGCACAGCACTTTTCAGCTGGGCCAAGCAAGCACAGCAGAGCTGGGCCCGTTTGTTGGCTAACACAGCCAGGAGAAGAACTACCTGTCTACAAGCCCAGCGGGGAAGAAAGAGTTTTCTTGGTTGGAAGATGTCCTGAGTGAAGCTACACTATCTCCTGGGTGGTGGCCTGTTGTTCAAAGTTGATTTGGATCAAATGTTGTAACTTGTGAAACCACGTGGTTTTAAATATGATCTTTGATCTCTGTAAGACCGTTGCAATGAATTGTCCAGCCTACAGAGAAGTGGAGAGCAGCAGGAGGAGGTGATAGTTAGTGTAACAAATGGTGGAAAAGTTGCAGTGTGGAGGAACATCTCTGACTTCTACCCCACAGGACAGAAGCCCAATGATGTGTCCTACTTCTGTAAAGCTTAGCAGTCAGAAACCCAAAGGGGCAGTTCTACTCTGTCTATAAGGTTTTATGAATGAAAATCGATCAGATGGCAGTTAAATTTGGTTTTTGTCTTTAAAAAAAAAAATTTAACCTCATGGGTATAAGCTTTGTACTGATCCTCATTCTCACTCATCTTTTCGAAATTAGACAAGCTCTTATGTTAGTAAGTTATAGATGCTTTGAGTAAAATGGTTTAGAATCTTTTTTATTCTTTTAAAAATGCATAAAGTATTTTTTATCAAAATCAATCCCCTCACTGGCCCCAATCCCAACTACATGGACAGATCCCCTCCTTCCAGAAGAATTTACTTCAGAGGACAGCACTGAATTTACAGCCAAGTAAGAGGGACACGTCTGATCATAGCACATGGGAGTAAATGAAAGGGAAGGAAGTGGAGCATATCCTGGCCCACTAAGCCCTGAGGCCAATGTTCCTGCTCAGAGCAGCCAATGCACAGAGAGGACCATAGAGCCGGCCCCACTACTAGAAATGACACCCCTCACTGACCCATAGCACTATAGGGCACAACACTGGAGACATAGTGTGGGAATTGTGCCCCATCACATCAAGGCGAAACACTAAGGACGTGCAGAACAGCAAGGAGAACAGAGCACCAAAGTCCCAAGGGAATACCAAAAATAGGCTTTGGGGCCAGGGTGTGGCACTCCATCAGACTAGACCAGAAAACACTCCTGAATGTCAACAAACAGACCTTGAACTATTTATAGGCTTTTCTCTTTTTTTGGCGTTGGTTTTTGTTGTTATCTTGTTTTGTTGCTTTGTTTTTCTCTGTCTTGTTTTTGTACATATTATTATCTCTGCAGGTCTATCTAGATAAGATAGGTGGGATAAACAAGCTGGAGGAGAAAACAATGGGATTTACGGTTGGGGGAGGGCATAGACGAGGGGGAAGCAGGGGAAAGGAAGTGGGTTTTTAAACCCAGGGACAAGGGAACAACAAGTGATCTAAAATCAATGGCAAGGAGGGTGTAGGAGGCCTGGTAGGGCTTGATCAAGGGCAATGTAACCAAGAGGAATTACTGAAACCCAAATGAAGGTTGAACATGATAGTGGGACAAGAGGCCAGCAAAAGAAAATAGAGGAAAGAACTAGGAGGCAAAGGGCATTTAGAGAGGTCTAAATGCAGGCATGTGCATAGGTAAATGTATTTATATATGATGATGGGGAAATAGATCTATGTGCATATATTTATAGGTTTAGTATTAAGGTAGCAGATGGACATTGAGCCTCTACTCAAGTACTCCCCCAATGCAAAAACACTTTGTTCTATTAAACTGGCATTCCATGATGCTCATCTTCCCAACATGATTGCTGAAGACAAAGCGGGTGCATAAACAAATGTGGCAAAGAAACCTAATGGTGCCCAGGGTCTGGGGTCTGAAAGGCTTGAAGATAAGCAAGTGGCCATCTAGCTGAGAAGCAACAAAGCCCACATGAAAGAAGTACACCAGCCTGTGTGATCACAAGGTGTCGAAGGGATCAGGTGTCAGGCATCAAAGACCCAGAACAAAAAATCATATCGTTGTGAATGAGGGGGCATATGGAGTAGAGACCCAAAGCCATCTGTAGGCAACTGGACATCCCCTTACAGAAGTGTCGCAGGGAGAGACAAGCCAGTCAGGGTGCAGTATAGCACCGATGAAACATACAGCTTTCCTCTAGTTCTTAAATGCTTCCCCTACCCCTGATTATCATGACCCCAATTCTACCTTACAAATCTGGTCAGACCAGAGCATGTACATGGGTACAGATGAGAGCTGGAAACACAGTGAATCCAGGACAGATAAACCCCTCAGGACCAATATTGAGAGTAGCCATACCAGGTGGGGAAGGGGAAAGTGGGGGGAAATAAGGGGGATGCATCACAATGATCTACATATAACCCCCTCCCAGAGGGTTGGACAACAGAAAAGTGGGCGAAGGGAGACAACGGTCAGTGTTAAACATATAAAAATAATAATTATTTATAAATTATCAAGGGCTCCTGAAGGAGGGAGGGGAAAAATGAGAAGCTGATACCAAGGACTCAAGTAGAAATAAAATATTTTGAAAATGATGATGGCAACAAATGTACAAATGTGCTTGACACAATGGATGTATGTGTGGATTGTGATAAGTGTTGTATGAGCCCCCAGTGAAATAATTTTTTTTTAAAAAGCAATCCCCTGTTCTTCATTCTTGGTGCTTTCCATAATTACCAAATACAAAGCACTTTACAGTCCTCATTGAGGCATTTTCAAAACCAATCATCTATTTTTTAGAAGCTGGTTTGTGTTAATGAAAAGGAATGACAAAATAAATGTTCTTTAATGGTAAAGAAAAAAAATCACTATATGGCTGTGATAGGTAGGTTTGTTGTGCCAACAAGGCCAATGACCACATGTGAGATTGGTTGAAGGGCGGAGAGATAAATGGCTTGGCGAGCCTCACCTCTCTCTCTTGCTGCTGGATCATCAGACCAGTGTGCGGCTGCCTTGCTTGTTCTGTGCCTCCATTTGCAAGCTACACTACCTGTGGGAAATCTAACCTGTGGACTATGTCACTGTAAATTGAGGTTCTTTCAAGACTTGCTTCTCCACGTTACTGGAATATACATCTCTTGAGCTGGGCACTGTCAGACCCTGTCATCTGGCTGACTGTTGGTGACCTGCCTTGCTGTTTGCTGCCTGTGCCCTGATAGCCTGTATTGCTCTACAGAGGACTACCCAGCAGTCCTCAAGGCTTGAAGGACTACCAGTGTACTAGCTGTCTCACAGGAGTGAGCTGCGCTGAGCCATTTTTACTGCTTTATAGATTAATTGTCTATTTCTTACGTTAGCTATCTATCTATATAAATATATATGTAATTGTTAGCGTCCTAGTTTTGTTTCTCTAAAGAACCTTGACTAATACAGTGGCTAAATTATAATGTAGCTTTGTGTAAATGCATTATAATACAATGTCCATCCAATATGCAGTTACTTGACCTCAGTATTCTTCACGAATTTCTTAACTATCATGAAAATATCTTTATATTAATCAGAGGAATTACAATTATCACAGTGGCAGACAATTGCTCTGACTACTATATTTTAAGTGAGTATGTTGAGTATGTGTTAGACTAGGTTTCTAGAAAAACAAACCTAGGAACAAAACAAAACTATATGCACAAAAAAAGAACTTTTTACCAAGAAGTAGTTTTATATCAAGAAGGCATCCTGGCCCAGTGCAACTCCAGGCCACAGACCCTGTTCTAGCAGAACCCTATTCAGACTCAGACCGCTGCAGGCAGGGACACCGAAAGGGGAAGAGGGGAGCCAGGGGATCACAGACTCTCTCCTGGGGTATGTACTAGTAGGGCAGCCATGTTGATGTGCCAAATAGCATGTACAGAGAATCGGAAGCAAAAAGAAAAATGAAAGAAGAGGAGATCGTAAAAGCTAAAAAGTGGCAGTGGAAGTGGAAGGCCCCCTGTAGGTTATGGTCCCCATTTACTTCTTCATTCAGGCTCTTCCAGATTGACCAGGGCCAGGGAACATTATTCCTTTGCTCCACTAAGATAAACGTTCTCAGCTTCTTTAGAAGGCGATCCTTTCCCCAGAAGCACATACTTTATTCTATGTTCATTAAAAAAAAAAAAAATCAACCCATAATTATCAAGTCCATCCACAGGCCTATCTGGATAGGACAGGCTGGATGAACAATCTGGAGGAGAAAACAA
>NW_022111369.1:34283753-34299578 GCF_000313985.2 Echinops telfairi
ATGTACAAATGTGCTTTACACAATTGATGTGTGTATGGATTGTGATAACAGTTGTATGAGCCCCTAATAAAATGTTTTAAAAAATTATCAAGTCCATATTCCCACTATCACTTGTTTTAATCTGATCATAGCCATTCTGTACCACTGCCCTCTGGCTCGGTTCTGCTGAGCAAACAGCATGGAGTGGCTGGTGGTTTCAAACTCCTGATCTTTTGTTTAGCAGCCTGACTCGTAACCCATCACACCATAAGGGCTCCTGTCCATGCTCATTAGAAACAATTGGTTCATATGTGTTTCTAATGAGCCTGAGAGACTATGGGGTGGGGGTGGGTGGAGCAATTACAATACAACACATCTATGCATCCCACAACATAGTATAAAATCAGAGTGCTGGAATCTACTAAGCCGTCTTAGACAAATGCTCATCTTAGTCCATTTTCAGACATATTTAAAATTTTTATGGTGAAAAATTTCTAGCCGATGTAAAAGTAAGGGAAATAGTGTAAGGATTACCCAAGTGCAGGATATCCAGTTTCAACAATGGTCAGCTCATTGCCAATTTTCATACACCCATTTCTCTACCCATTATCCAACTACTTCTCACCCCTCAAATCTCAGATGGTACCATTTTATTACATGGCATATTTTGATAGTAAATATTTTCTGTTGTGTTAATTAGAAACATCAATGGAGTAGGTGATAAAGAATAATTTAAAATATACCTAAGATGTTAGGTAGAATGATGAAACAAAGTAATTTTGGAGAATACTTAATCATTGCCAATTCTCATGACAAAAGAATTTGGTATTTCTTTTTTAAACAGGCACAGTAGCATAATTTGATATTAAACACTTGCAAGTAAGAATTATTTATCAGTAATTTTAATAATATGATTATTAAATGATAATTATTTAATAATAATTAGAGGAAGGGAGGGAGGGCTGACTGCCAGGTGGGGGGAGGAGTGTCTGAGCATGCTGTTGGGATCACTAGGTAGGGAGGGTCTCTAGTGGCGTGCAGCAGGAGGGAAGAGTTGACCTAGCATGTCTCAGGGTATCCCAGGGCCCAGGCCAGATGCCAAAGAACACTGGGACACTGAGTCATGCCTCAGAGCTTGAATTGGTGAGACCCCAATTGGGAAGACCACTGGGTGAACTGGACTCTACCCAAAACACACTTGTAAGCTGAGGACTTCAGCTGAAAACACACAGTGTCTGAGGTAGAAGAAGACAGCTGTCCCAAGAGCGGTGTACTGTTGGTTGGTGGACAAACAAGGTCTTGAT
The DNA here is from genome assembly GCF_000313985.2 of Echinops telfairi. Taxonomy (NCBI): domain Eukaryota; kingdom Metazoa; phylum Chordata; class Mammalia; order Afrosoricida; family Tenrecidae; genus Echinops; species Echinops telfairi. The sequence continues at coordinate 34,285,037 of NW_022111369.1, forward strand.
ACATCAATGCCCAGTATGCTGTATTAAGATATATATTATCCTGAAATCCTGTGATGGCCATTCTGTTATATTCTGCTTATGCTCATTTATATTAGGGTGTATCTCAGAGTTAGGTCACCATTGGGGTTCACCCTCTTGAAGCTCTGTGATTTGTTGCCTTATTGCTCAGCAAATGAAGCCCAGGGATGTTGAGCCTACAGGGAAAGAGATTCTCACGGGTTTGGGGAAGGGGGATATAGAGGAGTGAGGGAGATAAAAGGGTGATGATGTCAAGAAATCCAGGAGAGAAAAGTATGTTTTGGAAAACACGTATGATTATGGAATAAATTTCACAATTATGTTTGACATGGTTGAATGATGGAAGGATATGACATTTACTGGCTCCCAAATTACAACAACAACAACAACAACAACAACAAAGGCATAGATCCAGGAATGGGTTTTGGGCATACACTATATCCTAGTTCCAACTTAAGAAAAATTAGTTCTTACATCATGGCTCTGCTCCACACTCACCTTCATGAAATGATCACTGAAGATAAGGGTGCTACAGCAAAGTGTGGTGAAGAAATCAGATGGTGCCTGGCTGGCAATCAGAATAGTGGCAGCCATCTAAGTGAGAAGTCAACTAAGTAACAGGACAGAAGTCTGCCAGCTTGTGTGATCCCGAGATGACAATTACAAAATTCCAATATGGGAGGAGAACAGCATCAGAGCAAATATTTATGAACACCCAGATTGCGCAGGGCTGTGGGGGATGGTAGGAGCCCCAAACCCATCTGCAGAATATCTAGTCAGGCTGGCAGAGTCTCCAGCAGCCTTACTATCAGGCAGAGACTCTTGTAATCTTGAGTATGCTGGATCGACCTTGATACTAGGCCAGCTGACCACCCTAGAGATGGGACCTGAACATGTTCTGGGTGCAAGTATGTCTTACTGGTTCCATGACTGAAATTTCTTCCCTGGCTTTTTGAATGTTGTAGGGGGTCTGCCCCTTCTTACGCATTTGTGTTTGTATCTTTGTATATTACTAGTTTTTAGACTTACCACCTTAGCGCGATTTTGTTTTTATTGTTTTCTGTTGGGTCTTCCAGCTGTGAAGCACAGGAGTGGATGCGTAATGAGAATAACTGATACAAAGGGTTGTAGGGAATGCAGTGATGGGAGGGATGAGGGGAAGGGTAAGGGGATCTCGGAGGTGGATGGTGAAGATGGGATGAGGGCAGGGCCCAGAACAGATTGTGAGTGCATAACTCATCTTGGAGGCGATTTTATGTGGGGGAGATTATGCAATTTTCTTTGATATGACTTAATTATTAAATATGTAAATTACTTGCCAAAAACTGTTGGAATAAAAGATGACATAATATGACATAAAAAATAATCATTTAAAATCCACACAGCCTTTTGAATACATTTCACAATTGATGCTCAAACAGATTCGAGTTCAGTAGACTCTTTAGACTTCAGGCTAGGAGGGGCAGTTCCTGGAACCCCTCAGGACCAATGGGTCATAAAGATCAGTGGACAGATTTGGAATTATGTATGCTTTTTTGTGTTTGGGGTTTTATTTTCTTCTATTTTTCTTCAGCCTTTTGTTTTGTTTCCATTATTGTTGTTTTGCCTACCTGTATAAGCTAGGCAAGGGAAGCAAGCCGGAGGAGAAGCAACAGGACCGGTGGTTCTGGAGGGACCTAAGCAGGAGGAGGAGACAGGAAAAAGGAGCAGTGAGCAAACAACGCCATTGACAGGGGAACAACTAGAGAATTAAAATCAACAATGAGAAGAATGTAGAGATCCTGGTGGTGTTAGAGCAACAGTAATCTAGCTGAGAGGAATTATTAAGAGTAAGAAGGGAAAGCATGATGGTGGGGTAGAAGGAAGGTAAATGGAAACAGAAAAGATCTAGAAAGCAAAGCTATGGATAGAGGTATAAACAAAGGTGTGTACATATGTAAATAATTTAATCAATAAAAATAGAGGTATTGGTTTATGTAAATATATTTATATAGCAATACATTGAAGAAGTGGATTGAATTTGGGCCTCTGCTCAAGCCCACCCTCAATGCAAGAACACTTTGTTCTAATAACCTGGCATTATATGATGCTCACCTTCCTGACAGATGGATGAAGGCAAAATGGGTGCACAAGCAAATGTGGTGAAGAAAGCTGATGGTGCCTGGCTATGAAAAGATATGGCACCTGTTGTCTTAAAGGTTTGAAGTTAAACAAGAGGCCATCTAGCAGAGAAGCCATAAGCTCACATGGAAGAAGCATATCAACCTGAGCAGCAGGTGTCAACAGGATCAGGTAACAGGCATCAGTAGACCCAAAACAAACAAACAAACAAAAAGCATATGTTGAGAACGAGGGAGGGTGAAGCAGAGACCCAAAACCCATCTGTAGACAATAAGACACCCCCTCACAGAAAGGTCATAAGAAAGGGATGAGTCAACCAGGGTGCAGTATAGCCCCGATGAACACACAATATTTCTCTGGTTATTTGAGGCTTCCTCACCCCCCACTATCATGACCGCAGTCCTACCTTTCAATTCTGGATAGACCAAAGCATGTAATCCAGGTCAGATAAACCCCCCAGGAACAGAAATGGGAGTAGTGATATTAGGAGGGTAGCAGGAAGGTGGGAGGGGAAAGGTGGAGGAAGGGGGAACCAATCACAATGATCGACACATAATACACACTCTCCCCCCCACCCCAGCCCCAGGGGAATAAGCAACAGAGATGTGGGAGAAGGGAGACAGTGGTCTGTGTAAGAGATTAAAATAGTAATAATAATTTATAATCTATCAGGGGGTCATGAGGATGGGAGGGTAGGGGAAGAAGGGGGGGAAAGAGGAGCCGATACTAAGGGCTCAAATAGAAAGTAAATGTTTAGAAAATGATGGCAACATATGTAGAAATATGCTTGGTGTGATTGATGTACGAGTGGTTATAAAAGCTGTAAGAACCTCCAATAAATAAAATGATCATAAAAAAGTAAAAAAGTAGGCCTTTACTCCATTTTAAAGATAAGAAATTATTTACGAAATGTCAATCAACCTGATAATAGTAAACTGTGAAATTCAAGCCAGTTCCAACCCCCTCCCAGCCTCCCCCATAGCCCCGCTTTGTTAGGTACCATTGAGTTGGTTCGATGCGCTCACAGTGACCCTATGCACAACAGAACAAAACACTGTCTGGTCCTGAGCCATCTCACACTTGTTGCAGCCACTGCGTCAGACCATCTCCTTAATACTCCTTAATACTCTTCCAGTTTTTCTGTTGCCCATAGTGACCCCCTGGTGGGTTTTCTAGACTGTAACTATTTACAGGAGTAGAAATCCCAGTCTTTCTCTTGTGGAGCTGCTGGTGGTTTTGAATTGCCAACCATGAAGATTGCAGCCCAATATGTAACCACTACGCCACCAGGGCTCCATCCCCTCCACGTTAGAAAACATGATATCCTTCTCCAGGGACTGGTTTCTCTTAATGATATATTCAAAGTGCATGACGATGTCTTGCCATTTTGCCTCTAAGAAGCATTCTGGCTGTCTTCTAAGACAGGTCTGTTTGTTCTTTTGGCAGTCCATGGTACTTTGGATATTTTTCACCAGCACCGTAATTCAAATGCATAGATTCTTCTTTGGTTTTCCTTATTCAGTATCCAATTTTGACATGCATATAAGGCAATTAACAATACCATGGGTCTTTGGGTCAGACACAGTGTTAGTCCATCTTGAGTCGAGAAACAAATTAATTGACACTTACATATGTGTAAGAGAGAACTTCAAATCAAGAAGTAATTATGCATCAATAAAACATTCCAGCCCAGTCCAGATCGAGCCCATAAATTCTATATAAGCCCATAAGTCTGATTAATTAGCCCATGAATTCCTCTTCAGACTCACACAGCACATGCAATGATGCTGAATGCAGGAAGATCACAGGCCAGTGGGTGGAAAGTTCTATGGATCCAATGATGGTTGTTAGATGCATCTCCAGGGTTCTGGACGCCATCAGCATGGCTCCATGTGGCTTGTCAACAGGAATGTGTACCCAAGAGAGAGCAACATAACTCCCCAAATCTTCATGAGAAGGCCATGCCCACAAGGAGGGAATCATCAGACTTGGCCTGATTGACAAGGTAGACTCTACCCCTTCATTCTTTTATCAAGTTGACATGAGATTATTTAACTACCATATTTAACTTAGTCCTTACGTTAACATCCTTGCATCTAACTCTTTAAAGAAGTCTTATGCAGCAGAGTTACCCAATGCAATGAGCGATCATTCCCCAGCACCTCCTCCACCACCACTGGTCTGTCAGTCTGTCATACTGTGCTGGCTTATGTGTTGCTTTGATGCCTGCAGCGATGTAACTGGTGTTTCAAATGACAGCAGGGTCACCCAAAGTGAAAAGGTTTCAGTGGAGCTCACAGACTATGAAGAAGGAATAGGCTGTCCACTTCAGAGGAATTAGCCACAGAAAGACGTATATATAGTATTTCCCCACTACCACCCACAACTGCAAACTCAGTGAAGGACTGAATTAGTGATCTTGGAGAAGCCCTAGTGATGGTGCGGAGTAGGCGCTGATGTGGGGTTGGTGACTCAAACTCCGTGGGAGCTCCATAGAATTTGAGGCTGCCTGCTTCTGAAGATTTACAGCTTCCCCAAATCTAAGGAGCAGTTAGAACTGAGTCATCGGCAGTGGGCTTGTTATTTACCTTTTGTTTAGATGACAACCAACTGCTGTAAGGAGAACTGTGTCCCTCAAAAATGTGTATTAGATTCCATTAAGCTTTGCCTTCAGAAATGTAACTCTGATTGGAGATAATGTTTTTACTCCCCTTTTGGTATGTTGGTGAGGTCCTATGAGTGTAGTTTACATCCTCTGCCTAATTGTTTCAGTTATAGAAGGAGAAAATGGGCACAGAAACACTTACGACAGAAAAAACTCAAACCCAAAGCAGATGTATTGAGGTAGTTAGTTTATTGTGCCAACCTGGACGATAAACACATGTGGGATTAATTGAAGGGCAGAGGGCAGAAGAATAAATGACTTGGTGAGCATCGCCTTTCGAGTTCTCGGGTCCCTTGATTTGTGATGGTCGCACTAGGGTGCAGCTGCCTTAGCAGTTCCCTGCTTCAGCTGGCAAGGTTCACTTCCTGCAAGACATCCCCAAGGAGGAGAAACCACATGGACCTACCCCGATGCAGCCCTGGGTGCTGGAGCACCCGTGTGGAGACCCCTGCCAGCGCTGAGATGCTTACACATTCACTGACTCGGCTTTCCTCCTGTAGTCAGCATCCTTGCATCTGTTTTGTGAGACGAAGAAGGACTTTGTGGACTGGTGTTGGACATATGGGCTAATGTTGGACTTGTGGGCTTGGGCAGCACTGGGTTGGGATGTTTTCTTGATGCGCACTTAAACCTTTATATAAAACTCTCTCTTATACATGAGTTTCTGTGGATTTGTTTCTCTAAAGTACCCAGACTAGCACATGCATCTACCAGCCCAGGAACTCCAAGGCTTTCCAGCTACTGGAGGGGCCTCAAAATGAAGACCTTCTGCAAGAGAGGAAGAGGAAAGAAAGATCAGACTTGGGAAGCCCTGGGGAGCCCCATTTTACATTGACACACATGCAGTCATCATGAACTGGAAGTAACTCAAGGTAACTGGTAATGGAGAAGGTGAAATTGACAAAGAAGGAGCTTCCCCTCCATTCCCTGGATTTGTAACTTCCTAAATTATGAGTAAATGAATTTATGTTCTTTAATGCCATGCCACTTGTGATTTGTTTTTGTTGCTGTTGTTATGTCAGCACAAGGTAATTAAGACTTCAATTCAAACAAACTTAGACAAAAAAAAAACCATGTTGGGGGAAGGATTGTTATTGTAGGTTCACGAAGCAAAAGGGTGTAAGACAAGGTCGTGCTCACGTAGTACAGGGTTCTGGCATTCAGACAACACAGTCTGAACCATGTCTCATTTCTGGTCACTTTTGTTTGGTTCCAATCTCTGGCAAACTCTTTCCAGGGTGGTAAAGATGGGTATGGTCCCGCCACGCTTACCTTCCACCAGGTTAACAATGCATTTGAATGAGGGTGCTGGGAAGAAATACTGAAAATATCATGGACTGCTAAAAGAATAAACAAACCTGTCATGGAAGTACTGTCAGATTCTCCTTAACTAATTAGCTAACTAACTAACTAACTAAAACATATTTTTGAGAATGAGAAGGATCAGAGCAGAGACCTCAAACCCATCTTTAGACAATAGAACGTCTGACAGAGGGGTCACAGGTAAAGGATGAGTCAATCAGGGTGTAGTAAAGCACCGATGAAACACACAACACTCCTCTGGTTTCTTGAGGCTTCCTCACCCCCACTATTATGACCCCAGTACTGCCTCTCATTGTGTGCCAGACCGGAGCATATATACAAGTACAGATAAGACGTAAGAGCTCAAAAGACATGGAATCCAGGAACAAGAATAGGAGTAGCGATACCAGGAGAGCAGGGAGAAGGTAGGGATAGGAGGGGAGGGGAACTGATCACACATAACCGCACCCCACCCCACAGGGGAAGGAACAACTGAAGCCATGGAGGAAGGGTGACAGCGGTCGGTGTAAGATATGAAAATAATAATAATTTATAATTTATCAAGGGGCCCTAAGGGTGGAGGTTAAGGAAGAGAGGGAAGAGGAGCTGACACCAAGGGCTCAATAGAAAATACATGTTTAGAAAATGATGGCAACATATGCACAAATGTGCTTGATACAATTGATGTATGGATTGTTATAAGAGCTGTAAGAGTCCTCCATAATTTATTTTTTAAGAATGCTTATTAGAGGCAAGGATGGTGAGGCTTTGTCTCACAGCCTTTGGACATGTTATCAGGAAAGAAAAGTCCCTGGAAGCCATCATGTACTCTATCATGACAAACTTTATCATCTAATTGATAAACTAGAGAGGCTGTGGAAAAGAGGAAGGCCCTGGCCAGGATGTACTGACCCAGTGGCTGCAACAATGGGCTCAGACATAAGAACAATTTCGAGAAGGATGCAGGACTGGGTAGGGTTTTGTTCTGTTGTACACGGGGTCGTTATGAGTTGGACTTCACTTGATGACATCTAACAACGACAACAAGAGTAGAAGGAGACTCACACTAACTGGCCCGCGTGAAATGCTCCCCTGTGGAGTGGGTCTGGGAGTATGCCCATGCAAATTACCTCGACTGAACAGTAAAGGGAAACTTGAGGGCTGGCATGAAAAAGGGGATTGTTGGGTACATTAAAGGCAGCAATTTTCCCTGTATTGTCCAAAGCCAGGAGGAGGAAGTTCAGAAAAATATATTGGGAAGAAGGTGATGTTCCCAAATATCTCAGCCAATCAGACAGCCTGTCCACTCCCAAATGATTCTGGGGTTTAGAAAGTAGATTAAGAAAAATCAAAATCAAACTCACTGCCATTAAGTCTATTCTGTCTCATGCTGACCCTATGGGACAGGGTAGAACTGTCCCTGTGAGTTCTGAGACTAGAACTTGTTAGGGAAGTCGAACTCCTTGCCTTTCTCTTTAGGAACTGGCTGGTGGTTTTGAACTGCTGATGTTGCATTTAGCAGCCCAACGTGTAGAATTAAGAAAGATCATTGCAAATTGCATTATTGCTTGCCTGAATGTTGTGGACAACTAGAGCTGGATACCACTGTCAACTACTGAGGGTCCCATTAGAAGGAGCTTCAAAACTGTCTGTCTCCAGGATGGCAGAAGGAAATAATTACACACTATCTCACATTGGTCAAGAGTGGGGTTGAGTTCCCATAGGCCTTCCATTCTGCATCGTCAGGCTGCGAGTCAGACCAGCCAGTGCGGCATCAGCTCCCTGGGCTGAGCCATTCGTGTTTCCCAGGGCCCTTGCCTGCACTGTGGACAGTGGTGGTCCGGTCCCATTTGCCGCAGGAGCAAACACCTTTGTCCCCACAGATCTAAAGCAACATCGACAGTGCTCTGAAAGGAAACAGACTGCAACCCAAGAATTTCTCAGTTCGCTTTCATTTGAGTGGAACGGCCCTTGGCTCTCCTCCCCTGTTTTCTACTTAAGAACATGTAGCAAGAGCTCCATCTTCTCTCCCCCTCTGTGCTGGATCCTTCATCAGTGTCACTCCCGCCCTCTCACTGCCATCAGGTCAATTCTGACACACAGTGGACCCTGCAGAATAGAACTGCCCGTGGGTTCTGAGACTGTAAATCTTTGCAGGAATAGAAAAAGCCCTTCCTTCTCATATAGACTTATCAATAGATAGACTGCGATTTCACCCTCTCACTGGGCTGGGCAGGGCTTCACTCTGTTGTGCACGAGGTGGGCACCCACCTGATGGCATCTAACACCGACAGCAACATCTCTCTCTTTTTCAATCGAGGTATATTCACATGTCATTCACCTCTTAAAGTGTCAAAATTCAGTTTTTTATAAAGCTGTGCAGCCACCACCGTTAATGTCAGAACATTTTCATTATCCGAAAAAGAAACCTTGTGCCCATCAGCACAGGCTGCAATTTTTAAAATGTATTTAGTTTGCCCAGCATTTGTCTTCCCAACTAGAATATAAATGCAATGCAAATAATCATTTGTACCTGTTTTCCTCACCTACTGAGCTTCAGCTTCAAGAGCAGGATCTCACAGATAGTAGACACTCAAAAATATTTGTTGAAGAATTTCATTTTCCAGCATATAAGGATGACTTTATAAAATAGACCACCGGGATGTTGTTAGGTGCCCGGGAGTTGGTTCCAACTCGTAGTGGCATGATGTTCAACAGAACGATTCTCTTCCTCACACGGGTGAGCTGATGGATGCAGTCACTGAGCCAATCCTTGTTGGCAAGGGCGTTCCTCCCTTTTGCTGCCCCTCTACGTTACAAGCATGATGTGCTTCTCCAAGGACTGACCTCTCCCGAGAACATGTCTCTAGGTCACGAGACAAAGTCTCACCATCTTTGGATCTAAGGAGCATTCTGGCAGTACTTCCAAGACAGATTTGTGGGGTTTTGGTCACTCAGTGGTATTTTTAATATTCTCTGCCAGAATCATAATTCAAATGCATTGATCCTAGTTCAGTCTTCCTTATTTAATGTCCAACTTTCACATGCATATGAAACATGTGAAGCAAGAAAATGCCATATCTACTATGCATAACATAGGCAAAGATGGAATTTGGATGGTTGTGTGGTAATGGAATTTTTAAAAAGCTCAAACCAAAAGAACTCAAGACAGACCGGGGCAAGTTCGAATCCCCAGCAGGTCTGGAGCTTTCCCTCTGACTCTGTGTTATCACACAATGGTCCCAATGTCTTCTTTGCCTAAGTTAGATGGAACCAGTCCCTTAGCTATTTGTAAAGAATCATAGCTGTTAACTGTTAGGAAAATTTGAGTACATTGTCTTCTATATAGTAGACATGCAATAAATATGTGTTGATTAAATTGTTTTTAAGTGAATTTTAAGGAGGTCAATTTTTCGATTGATTTTAAGTTTCATGAAAGTGCAACCAAAGCCCCAACTAAAGAACATAAGAAGGTCTGAAGTCGGACGGACTTGATACCAGATAAAGGCTGCACCAGGAATTAATGGAGGAAAGAACAAGCGACACCAGGAAAGTTGGCAGTTTAGGAGAAATCAAAAATCTATTTACGTTCTTCACGAATGGCCCACACTAACATTTGTCTAATAGGTTAAGGCATTCATTTACATGGAGAGAAAACATAAAGTGAGGTAATATGCACATAAAAGTTGAAAAAACACTGTGGGTGGGTATGTCTCTGATCTCTCTATGAGGGATTTTATAAGCGCAGATGTAATAAAAATAGATTTAACAATATAAATATTAAACTGCCGTATTGATCTAAAAATGAAAAATATAATCAAATGGCAAAAGGCAAGCACAAATTGCCTTATGCACCATACCTAGTCTCTGAGTGGTGCAAATAGTTTGCACTTGCAGATAGTATGTACCTAATAGAGGGTCCCACCACTTGCCTGTCAGTTTGTCATGCTGTGCTGGCTTGTGTGTTGCTATGATGCTGGAAACTATGACACTGGGATTTCAAATGCCACTGGGGCCCATTCAAAGTGACAGGTTTCAGTCGAGTTTCCAGACTGTCCAATCTGAGGGATTAGACACCACAGACCCTGTGGATAACATTGAAACACTGTCAGATACTGGAAACCTCACGCATAGAAGCAGAATCTAATGTTGGAAGATAAGGCCCTTATCTTGGGTTTACATTGTCAAAGATTTCATCCTCCTTGGATCTACAAGTAGTGCTCATGGGAGCCGCAGTCCAGAGGTCAAAAGACACATTGCATTGGGTGACTCTGCTGCACAAGATGTTACTTTGAGACCTAAGGTACACCTGGTCTTTCCAGGTTTAAGGTATCCAAAACATGATTGAGGAAGAGCTGCCTTGTCAAAGTCGAGTCGACCATAATGACATGGATGGAGTAAAGATGGAAATCCAGGACGCTTCATTGTGCTCATTCAGAACCTGCTCATGGATCGGGAGGCAGTTGTAGGAACAGAACAAGGGAATGCTGCACGGTTTCAAATCAGGAAAGGTGTGCATCAAGCCTGTGTCCTCTCACCAGACTTATTCCATCTGTAATCAGAGAAGCTGGCATCAGGATGGGAGAGTCTTATTAACAACCCGCGATACGCAGATAACACAGCCTTGCTTGTTGAAAAGTGAGGAGGACTTGAGGCATTTGCTAGTGATCCAGGATCGCAGCCTTCAGTATGAACTACAGTTCAATGACACGAAGACCAAACTCCTCACAACTGGACCAGCAGGAAACATTATAATAAATGGAGACAGGGTTTACATTGTCAAAGATTTCATCCTCCTTGGATCTACAAGTAGTGCTCATGGGAGCCATAGTCCAGAGGTCAAAAGACACATTGCATTGGGTGACTCTGCTGCACAAGATGTTACTTTGAGGCCTAAGGTACACCTGGTCTTTCCCATCACCTCAGATGCATGTGAAAGTTGGACCTTGAAGAAGAAAGACAGAAGGAGAATTGGTGCGTTTGAATTAAGGTGCTGGCAAAAATGTATCGAAAGTAATGTGGGTTGCCAAAAGACCAAGCAAATTTGTTTTGGAAGAAGTCTGGCCAGGATGCTCCTTAGAGGAAAAAATAGTGAGACTTTGTTTTACATGCTTTAGACATGTTGTCAGGAGAGACCAGTCCCTGGAAAAGGACATCATGCTTGGTGAAGTAGAGGGGCAGCCAAACTTGGAAACGATTCTTGACAAGATGAACTGACCCAGTGGCTGCAACAATGGGCTCAAACATAAGAACCATTGCGAGGCTGGCGCAGGACTAGGCAGTGCTTCACTCTGTGTACGCGGGGTCGCTAAGAGTCAGAGCCAACTTGACAGCACTAACAACAACAACTGTAGCGGTTGCGTGAAAGATCAGACGGGTTAACACAGTGGCTACAACAATGGGCTTAAACACAACTGTAAGGATGGCACGAAACCAGGCAATGTTTTGTTCTGAGTTGCATAGGGTTGCTGAAAACAACAATGAACTCTAAGGTTGGTGGCTCAACCCACTGGACAGTACTATTAAAGAAAGTCCTGGAGATCTTCCATAAAGATTATAGCCAAGAGAACTCTATGGCTTACCTTGTAACACATGGAATTGCTGTGAACTGGAATTGACTCAACAGTGACAGGTTGGGGCTTGGTTTTACTAACCATTCTTACCTAGGGCCAATTCTCTTGTCTTTGCAAATGATTCATACTTGACTGTAAGGGCAAACGCAAGAAATGCATAGTGTTTGTAGGAGGAGAAGGTTTGGGGTTGTGGTGGTAAATTTTGCTGTACTTAGAATCGTGAGATTTCTTTAAAGTTTTATGATTTAGCTTAAAATTTTCACATGAATCTAGCACATGTTTGTTTGACCATAAAAAGGCTTCTTGGGTGTTTGTGAAGGTGTTCTTTTTATTGTTGACTTCTCAGAGCTTTTGGCTCTCCAGAGGAACAGTTCACCGCTGCTTGTGAGTTGAGAAGTTAGAACAGGTTAGTAAACCGGGACTTAGCACCAACTCATTTGTTTTCTTATGGCAGGAATTCTTAGAATTCATAATCTCTCCCTTTCTCAGAAGTCCATCAGTAAGCAGAGTTCCTCTGACAGTTCATCTAGTGAGTGGATGTCTGCCTGGATGCACCATGTAGCCGAAGTACCGGGTTGACTTTTCAATAATGAATGATTGACTCTACTCGTTTTAAGAATAACCATCTTAATCACATTCCCTGGCCTACTCTGTGTAAAGATCTTTTGAAGTAGCTTCCCTGTTCTTTATTCATAGTCAGTATTTGAACTTTCTCCCACCTCACTCACTCTTCTTCAATTATACATTCATCCTCTGTCTCCTGACTAATTCAGTGTGGTATTTGAAATCTTCTCATTCTCTATTCTCTGATCCCTTAGCCCTGGAGCGTTCTTTGTAGCAGTGTATTCTTCATACCAAGCCAAACTGAAGATCGAGAAATGCCTAAAAGCGTACTCACACCCATGCACACTGGCAGAAAGTTCTTTATAAATTATGAGAGGAGCCCGAGACCATGTTGATTCAAACCCCTACACAGAATAAACTTCTCGCTTTGCTCCTCCCGTTCTTCGGACTTGGCGGGATCACATCAGGTGTATATGAACAAACATTTCAGCCCCCCTGCCTGTTTCTGGAGTGTTGGCATGACTTTCTTAAGGACAGTTTAGAACATCAATGGTTCATTTTTTTTTGTTCTTTTTCCCTAGAACAACTACTTTTTCTATTAATATTCTATCATCCATTAGAAAAGAAAGACTCTTGAATTTGGAAAATACACTGGGATGGAGAAAACCTTGCTTACTTTTGACTGGTTCAGGATCCTGCCTCTGGTTTGTCATCCAACCTCTGGTTCTTTGGACTCATGCCAGGGATCTGCTGTATTGCCTGCTGATCCTGGAAATTGCCAGAAGCCTTCTATCTGACTTGCTGATCCTGGATTCGTTCACTTCTGCAGCCAGCAGCCTGCTGTTTGAGCTGTGTATCTTGGACTCAGCAGTCTCTGCAGCTACACCAGGCAAGAGAATACTCTAGCCTGACAGCTGACCATGGAGTTGGAACTTGCAATTTCCTTGATATAAATATCTTTGTGTGTATGTGTGTGTAGCTTCTTTTATATGTACTTATATAAGCTTATACATATACATGTATATGTCTATATATTTATGTATGTATATAAAAAAGCTTCTTACATACACACCTATCTAGCCTTCACTGGTTCAGCGTCTTTAGAAAACCCAGCCTAAGACACAGGGTTATCTGATTTATATTAATGGGTTTGCATGTTAACAAGCCCTAAAGATTTCAGTTTATGATTGTAGCATGCTGATTGGAAAGATGCTTAACTTCCTATAGCCAGAGATACAAGTGAGACAGCTGGTGATTTGCACTGAGAAGCTAGAAAAAAGGTTACCTAAAGATATTGGAGCCTGAATTCAGCATGTTTTGCTAATAGGTTTAATGATATTAATTACTGTGGTAGTAATTATTTGAATAAAAATGTTTTGTGTGTATATTATGATGCAGAAAAAAAAACCCATTTAATACCTCCGAAGAGAATCCTATACACAGCAGAGACCCATTTCTCAAATACGCTCAAGCTTACGCCCTTTGCCAGTCTTTTGAATGGTCAAGTTGTTTCTCTCAGGTGGCCTCACACCAAGCAAACATCCTGAGATCACAGACGCTGGACACTGGGCCACAGCACACCGAAGAGGTCCAATGATGCCCGGGTACAAAACAGTGGTGTTAGTCTTGCATTGATTGTGGATCCATATAAGCAAACAAACTCCTTGACAACTTCAACCTTGTCTCCATTTACCATGATGGTACCTACTGGTCCAGTTGTGAGGATTTGGGTTTTCTTTACATTAAGTTGTAATCCATACTGAAGCTGCAGTCCTTGATCTCCATAAGCAAGTGCTTTAAGTCCTCCTCACTTTCAGCAAACAAGGTTGTGTCATCTGCCTACCACAGGTTGTTAATAAGCCTTCCTCTAGTCCTGTTGCTACATTCTTCTTCACTTAATCCAGCTTCTCTGATGATTTTCTTTGCACACAGAAGGAGTGAGTATGGTGAGAGGATGCAACCCTGATGTGCGTTTTTCCTGATTTAAGCCATACAGTCTGCCTTTGTTCTGTTTGCACAACTGCCTCTTCATCCATATACAGATTCTGCAGGAGCACAATGTAGTGTTCTGGAATTCCCATTCTTCTCAAGACTATAAGTAATTTTTTTATGGTCCATATCTATGTCTTTATCTTAGGTTTTACTTATTTCCCTGGCAACTACCAAACCCTTAGACAGACTTGAATACATCACAAAGAACGAGTTTTTCTGGGTGATTAAATTAAAGATTTGGAGAGAATGTTCCCAAGAGAAGGTTTTAAAACAAGATTGTTATCATAAATTCTTTCAATATCCCTCA
>NW_022111369.1:34300130-34311735 GCF_000313985.2 Echinops telfairi
CTTATGACACACCCATCAAATCCTCCTTAGTCACCTACTCAAACAAACCAATCCAAGTAGCTTACATTCATGTTTATAAACAGTCAGTGTAGTGATCCAACTTCTGGCTTCCCTGGCTTTTCAGCTTCCAATCAGAACATTGCACCTGTAGTTCTTGATTTTACCTTAAAGATTCACCCTGTTATTCCACCATGTTGGAGCATTTGACTTCACTTTGTGAGATCAGATGTGTCCCTGGTGTGAACTGTTTGGCACCTTTAATAAATCTCTTGTGATTATGTTTAATGGAGTTTACATATTTACCCATTGACATACCAACTTCTATATGCCCGTCTGTTAGGTTTTTCCATATTGTCTTTTTCTTTCTATGAATATTTAAAATATAATAACAAAACACTCAGATGCACAGTATTTATATTCTTTCTACTATGTTTTATGAATTAATTGGAAGCAAATTACACTCTTATTGTCCTTGTTATGGGTTAAATTGTGTTTCTCCCAAATTATGTATCAATTTGTCTAGGTCATAATGTCTACTGTTGTGTACTTGTCATCTGTGGCAATTATCTCCCACTTTGTGCAGCATTCGTGTGGCTTGCATCTTGAGCTACAGCCTTATAGGAGTGTGTCTAGCTCACATCCATGCTCTGGTCATGTTCTTGCTGGAATTGCACCTTTTATTTTAAAGACTCAAAGCCAAACCCACTGCAATCAAGTTAGCGCTGACTCATAACCACCACATAGATAGAGTAGAAATCCCTCATGGATTTCCCAGGGCTGTCAATGTTTACAGAAGCAGACTGCCACAGCTTTCTTATACAAGGGGTTGTGGGTCCAAACAGTCAATCTTTTGGTTAGAAGTGGACTACTTTAAATGCTGCACCACAAGAGATAAAAGGAGAGAGAAGTGAGCAGACGGATGAGAGACCTCACTAAAACAAAAAAATAGAGCCAGAGTCCCTGTGTTGAGAACCTTCCAGACTCCAGGGAAGACAGATGTGCAGACATATGAAAAATTTCCAGGAACAAGGAAGCAGAAGGTGAAGAGACACAGCCCTCCCACCAGAATCTACAGAGGGAAGAAGCCTTCTCCTCCAGCCAGTACCACGAATCGAGACTTCTAACCTCCTAAAGCTGTGAAAATAAATCGATATATCTGTTATAGCAGCATTACTAGATAACTATGACGATCCCTAAATACTTCATTATGTATTTCTTAAGGACAAGGGCATTCATTAATATGACCATGGTAATGTACGCACCTGCCGTGTTTCAATCTGTTGCACATAAGGTGACGACAATGAGTCAATGATGCTGGAATTCCGAAAATTTAACAAGGAGGCTTAGACAATTTGGAATATGAAATACTGCCCATATTTCAATGTCCCCTAATGTCCTCCATTATAGCAATGTTTGATCCCCCCAAATCCAAGATCAAATCTAGAATCAAATATTAACTTTTGTTGTCATGCTTTAAACATTATTTTTTAGTTCTAGAAGGTTTTCAGTCTTTCGTGAAAGTGAAGTTTTTGACAAATGCTGGTCTACTGTTTTGTAGAATTTGTTCTGAAATTGGCTCTGAAAATTTTAATTAGGAAAAGAAATGGCCATGAAGTTAAAAACAAACAGAAAAATAATAACTGCTCTTCTAATTGGTGAATGATCACTTATTAGTTGTGGTCCCCTTGCCTTCTCCTAACCTACTTTCTCGTCTGTAAAATGGGGGTAATGTTGCCTGTCCTGATTGCTCCCCTGGGTACTTTGGAAGATAAAGAGGAAAGCAATATGAAATTACTTCAGAATTTCAAATCACTTTTCAAAACAAAAGGTTGTTGTGCGTTTTAGTTGTGAGTTGATGCTATAGAATTTTAATTGTTGTCATTTGCATGTGTTGTACTTTCTGATAAAAAAAATGCCACATCTGTCTTTCCTTCCCTCCTCGTTCTTCTTTTTCCTTTTCTCTCACTCTGTCTGTCTCTCTTCTTTATACACATCTTTGAGTGCAACATAACAGTGCAAGACCAAAAGTTAGATTGGTGGGGGGAGGGGACACAGGGTGGCGGCATTATATTGGAGGAAACATGATAACTGGAGAAAAGATTGAACTTATTGATCTTTTGATCCACCATCAATGCTCATGGAAGCAGCAGTCAGGAGACCAAAGGATGAGTTGCATTGGGTAAATCTGCTGTACAAGACTGCTTTAAAGTGTTGAAGAGCAAGGATGCCACTCTGAGGACCAAGTTGTGCCTGACCCAAGCCAGGGCATTTTCAGTGGCCTCATATGCATGTGAAAGTTAGATATTGAATAAGAAAGACTAAGGAAGAATCAATGCCAAAAGAACAAACAAATCTGTCTTGGAAGAAGTACAACCAATCCAGAACAAAAAATCATATTGATTTGAATGAGGGGGAGGGCAGAGTGGAGACTCAAAGCCCATCTGTAGATAATTGGACATCCGCTCACAGAAGGGTCACAAGGAAGAGCCAAGCCAGTCAGGGTATAATACAGCACCAATGAAACACATGACTTTCCTCTAGTTCCTTAGTGCTTCCTCTCCACCACTATCCGGATCTCAATTCTACCTTGCAAATCCGATCAGCCCAGAGCATGTCCACGGGTACAGATAAATGCTTGCCGCAACGGGAATCCAGAACCTATAAACCCCTCAGGACCAAAAATCAGAGTACCGATATCCTAAGGGTAAGGAGAAGGTGAAGGAAGAAAAGGGGAACTGATCACAGTGATCGACATATAACCCTCTCTCAGGGGGACAAATAACAGAAAAGTGGGTGAAGGGAGACAGCGGTCAGTGTAAGACATTTTTAAAAAATTATAAATTATCAAGGGTTTGTGAAGGAAGGAGGGTGGACGAGGAGAGAAAATGAGTGGATACCAAGGGCTCAAATAGAAAGACATTGTTTTGAAAATGATGATGGTAACATATGTACAAATGTGCTTGACACAATGGATGATGTATGGATTATGATAATAGCTGTTAAGAGCCCCCAATAAAATGATTAAAAAAAAAAAGAAGTACAGTCAGACTGCTCCTTGACAGCAAGGATGGCGCGCTTTATCTCACATACTTTGGACATGGTATCCCGCGAGACCAGTCCGTGGAGAAGAACATCATCCTTGGTCCAGTGAGGGGCAGTGGTAAAGAGGAAGGCCCCGGACAAGCTGGACTGACACAGCGGCTGCAAGGATGGGCTTAAACAGCCACACCTGTGTGAACGGTACAAGCCCCGACAACGTTTCTTTTTGCTGTCGGTGGAGTTGCTATGAGTTGAAACCCACTAGAACGCACCTAATAACTACATCCTGACTGCACGTACCATAGGCTGTCAGAAGAGCAAACCACTCTGTCTCGCAGGAAGCACCAGCCAGCAGGTTAGCAGAAGAGCCCGATCTCTGGCGAAGGACACCGTGCTTGCGAAAGAGGAAGCCCCTGGACAAGATGCTTTGCCACAGTGGCGGCAACAGCGAGCTCAACTATCAAAATGGTGGAAACAGAGCATGACTGCGCAGGGCTTGGGCTTGCTATGAGTCAGAACTGACTCCAGGGGTCCAAACAAGGATTTTAAGTAGCAATTGTTCTCTCTATTCCATGCAGTTCTCCACAGCGTAGCTTTTTTACTGTTTCTTTTTTTTTTTTTTAAGTACCATCTTGCTCCCCTTTAAATAAATCAACAAATA
Source organism: Echinops telfairi (assembly GCF_000313985.2). Lineage (NCBI taxonomy): Eukaryota > Metazoa > Chordata > Mammalia > Afrosoricida > Tenrecidae > Echinops > Echinops telfairi. Next base: position 34,303,831 of record NW_022111369.1, read on the forward strand.
AACCAAACTCACTGCCATGCGTGAATGCGGACTCATGGAGAGCCGTGCTTGTGGGTGTCCAAGACTGTAACTGTTAACAAGAGGGGAAGCTGCATCTTTTCCCCTGGAGCACTGCTGCTTTTCCAGCTGCGGACCTTTGGGGCCGCAGCCCAACGGGTAATCACCACACCACCAGGGCGCCTCACTTTGGCCAGAGAGTAAAATAAATACATATATATATATATATTCCAGAGAAGATAGATATCTCATGTCACTTCATCACTAGTACAGTTGACACTCCCATGCAAAGTCATATTAACAAAAAACTAAGCCAAACTCACTGCCATCGAGTCGGCTCGGACTCATAGTGATCTGGATTACAACTACTCTCTGGGGTTTGCAAGACTTTACATTTTTCCAGTTGCAGACATCTCCCTTGAAGCAACTGGTGGATTCAAACCACAAACCTTGAAGTTAGCAACTCAATGGGTAGTCCACTACAGCATCAGGGTTTCTTAGGATCGTAATAGAACATACAAAATACATGTGCATGTACAGATTTCCATACATTTCTTGGAAAACAATTAGAATAATCACAGATTGACTTAAAATGTAGCTTCTATTTCTATTTTGGTATCGTTGTTGTTAAAATTGCATATCTATTTATTTTTTAAAATTGTGAGTTGGGTGAAGGTTTACAGGGCAGACCATCAGTGTACAATCAACAAGTCGTACACATTTTGTTTATTTCTTCCAATCTCATGCAATCTCCTCAGGGCAACATCACTTATCCCGCTTCCTCCGTATGTTTCCTATGTCCATTCCTCCTTCCTTCTTAATCCTTCTGAAGTTTGTGATTGCATAAATCCTGCCTCTTTTATCTCAAAAAGTTGATTATTTCAAGGCACGCTTAACCCACTAACATTGTTGTTCTCTGTGGACCTATTGTTTGCTTGAACATTGAACCATGGAGGTGCGTTCAATTTCAGACCTAGAGGGTGATTAAGGGGTTACACCTGTCTGCCTATCTGACCAGTAAGCCTAGTTTCTTTGATGCTCTTGAATTTTGTTCTCCAATTTCTCCCACTCTATTTAGGACTCTATTACATGATCCCTTTCATATCAGTTGGCAGTGGTAGTGCAGCACCATCTAGTTCTTCTGGTGTCAGGGTTGTGAATACTGATGTTCATGTGGTCTCTTAATCGACTGGACTAATTGTTTTCCTGACTGTTTTGATTGTCATCACTCTTCTTTCCTCCTGATGTAGAGAGATTACCAGATGCACCTTAGGTAGCAGCTGTTCACGGGCTCTTAAGACTCCAATCTCTATTCATCAAAGTAGGATGTAGATTTTTGTTTTTTCTGAACTAGGTGAGTCATTTCACTGATGGTCTCCAGCCGCCAGTCCCAGCAACTCATTCCCTCCAGATGTTTGCTTATGCCGAAGAAGTTTTCATAACTCTTCCCCCCAGTATGCTCCAACACATCCACAGATATATTTTCAGCAAAGGTAAATACCCATGTGCAAATATCTGTTTGAAGGCATACTCCCACTCTCCCTTCCACACTCTCCAAACTACACCCAGTCTGCATGGCTAGCCATGTATTTGCTTGTAGATCAAGGTTATTGCAGGATTGCATATATAAGTATTTACTTCTGTTGCCTTTAACTCTTGTACTCCTAGCGTCTCTGCCTGTCTCCATCGTTTTTAGCCAACCCTCCAATATTGCAAAATGATATGTTTAGAACTCCTGCACTCCCTTCACATCTAACCAGTTGCACTCATGAGTCCCCTGTGAGCAAGATTCCTGTCGTATTCTCATCTACCCACCTACCTACCAACTACCTATCATGTATACATAAGGTTGCTCAGTTCTGTGCCCTTGCTGTGATCTTTGAAGTTTGAGACTATTGTTGTGGCTATTGTTTCAGGGCCTTTTCCATTTGCTGACCTTACCAAACACGACGTCTTTTAAAATAATTGGTTTTTTCCCCCTGATTACATGTCCCAAATGAGCAAGATGACGTTGCACCATCCTCACTGCTAAACAACATTCTTATTTCATATTTCTCCTAAGACAGATTTATTCATGCTTTTGGTGGTGCATAAGGAGCTCTGGTGGTGTAGTGGATATGTGCTGGGCTGATAACTGCAAGGTCTGTAGTTTGAAACCACCAGTCACTCCTAGGAATATAGAGGAGGCTTTCTACTCCTGTGAAGAGTTATAGTCTTAGAAATTCACAGGGTTAGTTCTACCCTCTCTTTTAGGGTGAATATGAGTTAGCATTGATCCAAAGAATGTGAGTTTGAGATTTTTGGTCTGGTTGTGCATAGTATATTCAATGTCCTTTGCAAATACCACAATGCCAATGCATTATTTCTTCTGTCATCTTTTTTCATTATCCAGTTTTTTAATACATATAAGGTACATGTATCTATCTATCTACCAACCCACCTACCTAACATTGTTATAGACTCACAAATTCTTAACTTTTCATTGTCCTAGAATAAATTATTCTATATTTGTACAGAGAAATCTCTTCAACCTGTGTTCCTGTGACTTGATTCCATCTTTTTTGTCTTCTGAACTTCTTACTTATTGATATACAGTTGAGCTTATTTTGCACCTACTGTGTCTCAGCTCTGGAATTAGTTCCCGCTCCTTTGTAGCTGGGTGGCAGCCACAGCCTCAGATGAGCATGCAGAAAGAACTCGTTGCTATCACGGTGCTGGGATACAGCGCAGGAGATTGGGTAAAGCAACGCAACAATTTGGACACGTTCACTATTATGAGACAATATAGCTTTGGACCTTAATTATCCCGCAACTGTGACAAGAGAATAGAACAGAAATGGCCTCTGGTCGGACGGGTTGGAGTCCCAATGCAGCTCTGTGACTCGTTAGTGGTTGTGTGTCCTGAGGGCAGACTTTTGTATTATGAGAGAAATAAGACCTAATATTAACACCATCAGTTGAGAGAAGAATCAAATGAAATGATTCCTGTAAGTGTTGGGCAGGACATATTGTACAGAAAGTAAGTCTACAATATGATATGTCTGTTATTATCAGCAATCATATTTCCTGGATTTTTGGTTCTTTTCATTGTGCCTGCTTCAAGATGCATGATAAAAAGAACACCATTCTTTCCTGGCGGAAAGGCGTTCTGCCTCTAGAGCTAATTCCTACAAGCAAATAACTGTGGAACTGAAAAGTTCCCATGACTTATATGTATAGTTTCTTGAAGACGGCTTAGTCAGCAAGTCGTCTTTGTCAGAAACAATTCCGTGTTTGGAAGTTAAAAGGCTGTTGAAGGAGCTCTAGTGGCGAAAGGCATCATCAGCTGTCAGCCCGTGTGGGCAGTCCGAACCCACCAGCCGCTCCACAGGGGAAAATGTGGCAGTCTGCTTCTTAAAAAAAAACTATTATTAATTGGAATAAATACATATATCATATCATCCCATAGTTCAATTACATCAAGTAGAATTGTACAATTGCTACCACAATCAGTTTCCAAACATTCTTTTTCTACCTGGACTCCTTGACATCGTCTCCCTATTATCACCCCCCACCCCACTGTGCCCCCTCTGGCAGGAACCCTGATTCTATTTGCTGTCCCTGGAGGTTCAGCCATCCTGGGGTTCATCTACCAGAAAAAGGAAAAACTTATGCCACAATTTCAAGAGGGTGGCCTCCAATGACATAGCACCTCTGAGATACACCGTAATATGCACAAACAAAACATTACAAACCAAAAATACAGAAAATTTTGGAAAGCAGATCAGGTCCAGCCTGCATCATGGGGGACTGCTGACAAAGTTTTAACTGTTCCTGTCAGATTTATGCCCTTGATCTTCTATACTAGCCTCCCCCAGCACTGTCCAGTAGCCACTGGCAGGCTGCTTCTATATAGATTTTCAGCCTTCAATACCCTCCCTGGAGGACAGTTCTAATCTGTGTTATAGAGCCTCAATGTGTCAAAATCAGAATCTGCTCCAGGCAGTCGGTGTGTTTTGATTTTTGAAAAATTTGTTCATTAGACATTAATGAGAATGTTCACTAGAGGGAGCTGTTATATGTGGCATGTTTTAAAAATATATAAACCTCATAGTTTATGGATAATGATTTTTTTTACTATGAAATCAGAATGGATTAGGATTATGTTGTTCTTTATCCACAAGGTGCAGATTATAAATATGATAGCTGGCTGTTTTAGAAGATAAGGACACGAATACAATTTGGAGTAGAACACTACACTTTGAAATGCGCTCTATGATCTCATTCTTTTTTGGCCAAAAAAAAATTTCACAAGAAACCTGAGAGGGTTGTGTAGTTTTAAAGGTTTATTAAACACATTAAACACTGAAACAAAACCCATCCATTGAAAATAATTGGCATTTCTAAATGACTGCACAAAGTAAAAGACAGAATTGTAAACCTTCGCCCACACCCTGCTCCTTCAGAGAACGGGAGACCCCCTGTCGGTGGTGGCTGCCGAGTCTCTACACACGGAGCAGATTTCAGTGGTGCATCCAGCCTAAAGGAATGAAGAGGCCCCAAACCAGCTAATGCAAACCACTATGACGCACAGTGGTTCAACCCCATCGTGCGTCAGGATCACGCAATAGCAGCTAACAACAACAACCCAAACACGGAAACGTAGTAATGTGTGTGCAAAACTGTTTGAGAATTACCCATTAGTCCCTTTCAAATGTGATATATCCAATTGTGAGCCTGTACTCAAATTCTGATTCAAACAAACTGTACATAAAGAGCCTGATCCCTCCTGGTAACGTGTCCCAAGGGATGGAGTCAGGTCCTCCTTGCATTCTGACTGCTCTGCCTCCAGGTCAGATCTGTTCTTCTGAAGAGCCGGGTACTTTCCATGTTCTCCCCCAGCATCAATTCTTCAGCTGTCTTCATTATTCACTACCCAGCTTTCATAGACAGATGAACTGATTGAGACTACCATGTCGTAGTCCTCAAGTACCATAGCTGCTCTTTAACACTGTCAAAAAGTCTTGGCAACAGATTTGCCCAATCCAATACGTTGCTTGATTTCTTGACTGCTGTATCCATGAGTACTGATTGGGGATCCAAGCTAGATGAAATCCTTGACAACTTCAATCTTTGCCTTTTATCATTTATCATTGGAAACATACAAATCAAATCCATAATGAGATACAATTTCACCCTATCTAAGATAGTTATAAAGGGTCTGAGGGGAGCTGTCAACTGCAAGGTTGGCAGTTCACATCCACGAGCTATTTCTCGGGACAGGGAGGGGCTGTTTGCTCCCTAGTTTAGGTTATGAGTCCGAATCAGCTCAGTGGCAGTGTGCTTGGTTTGGTGTTAGGATGGATATGATTAGAAAAACAGAAAACACGTGTTGGGGAGATTGTGGAGAAACGGAAACCCCTTTCTGTGGGATTGTGGAGGGAATGTAAAATGGTGCAGACACTGGAAACCAGTCTGGAGTCTCCTCAGAAGTTCAACATCTGACCCAGAAATCGCACTTCTAAGTTACTCAAAAGAATTTAAAGTGATTCAAACAGATACATACCCAACCTCGTTTACAGTACCAAAAGGTGCATACAATCTATGTGTCCATCACCTGACGGATGAGTAAACAGATTGGGATAAATACATGCGGTGGACTATTACTCAGCCATGAAGAGAAGTGAAATTCTAATACCTACCACCACATGGATAAATCTTGGAAACATTATGCTTAGTAAGATAAGCTAGATATGAAAGGACAAGCAGTGTACGATTCCATTCACACGAAATACCTAAAATAGGCAAATGAATAAAAAGAAAGCACATTAGAGATCACAGGCAGCAGGGAGCAGGGAGGATCGAGAGTCGTGGCTTAATTCATGCAGAGGTTCTGGTTAGAGTGATGAAGAAGTTTGGGGAATACCTAGTGGTGGTTGATGCGAATCATTGTCAAATCCTCACCAACACTTGTTTTCTGTTTTTCTGATCAAAACCATCCTAGCTCCTTAAAAATAGGTACTATGGAAAATTTGTGTTATATATATTATCATAATTTTTAGAAAGGCCTTTAAGGGACATTTGAAGAAGTGTAAACACTAGATTAAGAACTGTGGATGCTCATTCAGTTCAACTCGCTGGCCATTGAGCTGACTCCGACCCAGAGTGACAATATAGGACAAGGTCCATCTGCCCTGTGGTTCTGAGACTGTAACTCTTTATGGAGGAGAAAGTCGCATCTTTCTGCTTCAGAGCAGCTAGTGGGTTTGAACCCTGACCCTCTGGTTAATAGCTCAGTGTTGCAGCCCACTTTACCACCAGGTGTGAAAAATACCAATGTAGTTATGTCTCGATGTTTCTTAAAAGAGTCTTCTCTAAAGATCCCTAGTGAAATATTTTTAAGTGACATGATAAGGTGTCTTGAATTTGCTTCAAAATAATTCAGTGGTAATAAGTAAATAAATAAATCGGTGGTTGGGTGAATTTGAAGTTGATGAGGATATAATGAAATATATTGGGCAGGAATTGGTGATTGTGGAAGCTGAGCCCCGAGTTTACAAGGGAGGCAGGAGTCATTAGGTACTTGAATTCTTTCTAACTCTGCCTAGGTTTGAACATTTTCATAGTAAAAAGTTTAAAAACAAATCACAGGAAAAAAAAAAAGCTTCTAAACCCAACTGTCACAATTTAATAACTTTGAACTTAGTATGGACCTAAGAAAGCATCTTTTACAGGGGAAATTTGCAGTTCCAAGTCTTTTTCTTGATGATTGGGTCCGAATGTGTTAATCAATGGTTGCCCTGTCATAGCCCCTGACATCAGGAAAATGCTGAAATGTGATTTTTAAATCATAAAAATGTGCCCATAGTAACAGCTCCATCTTTTACATAATATTTAAATCAATTCATTGATTTCCAGTTGCCTGATACTCTTATTTCAGTAACAAAATAAACGGTACATAGTTCAGGAAAGTTGAATCCATTTGGGGTCATTTGTGCTTAAAGTCTAAAGCCAATTAAGATCTGCCTTTTTAGCTGCATGTCAGGGACCAGCGCATCAGTCTCTGAAAGATCTCATTTTCTTCTTTCTTATATTATACTGTTGGTAGTCATGTTCATAAAATGGGAAATCCAGAGAAAAACACATCTATATCCTGCTTTGGCTCTTTGTATATTTGTATATGAGGAGTTACTAATATAGTCAGTGTCTATACGTACCTCTCACCATCCACCTGTCTGTTGGTGGTACTATGTTGGCTTGCAAGTTTCTGTGGGTTGCTGTGATACTGGAAGCTATGCCTTTGGTGTTGCAAATACCAGCAGGGTCACCCAGGTAGACAGATTTCAGGGAAGCTTCCAAACAAAAACAAACCAGGAGGAAAAGCCTGGTGGTCTACTTTCGAATTTTAGCCCATGTAAACCTCATGGAATACAACAGAATGTTATCCAAAATAATCCTGGAAGATGAGCACCTTAGCTAGAGTGTGGAAGATGCTCAAAACACAGAATACCTGCAACGGTTGACCCCAGCATATCAATGGTTGTACAAATGACACAGTGCTGGGCATGTTTCACGTGGAATCGCGGGGAATTGGAGTCGACAGAGCAGAAAAAAAAAAAAAATAACAACATCGATGTCTTACAATCCTGTCCAAACAAACACACAAGTGAAATAAACCTCTGCAAACAAAATTTCTTAACCTCATCTTCCTTTCTCCTCTCTCTTTCCCGTTTCCTTTTATAGCGGAGCAACTCCGAAGAGTTGGCCATACAACTCTTCTGTAGAACCCTGGGACTCTACCGCATCAGGACTCGACACAGCGAATTTTGACGTGAAATGTCGAGAAAATTTTGCATCAGAGATCGAACAAAACACCAGAATCCAGAACCAACACATGTGATTTTTGTAAACAAAAGCAGTTCATGTTTC
>NW_022111369.1:34314562-34317181 GCF_000313985.2 Echinops telfairi
ACACACACACACACACACACACACACACACACACACACCGTGTTTCCCCGAAAATAAGACATACCCTTAAAATAAGCTGTAGCAGGATTTCTAAGTATTGCGCAATATAAACCATCCCCCCAATATAAGGCGTAGTGATGGGCGTGGCTCTGCAGCGCACAGGCGCAGAGCGGGCAGCCCTTCTCCTCGGCCCCTTCATGACTGCTGCTATCTCAGAGGGGACCAGAGAGGTGCGGGCAGCCCCATCAACAAGGTGGGCTCCCCCTGTGGGGTCTCGGTCATTCTGTGCGAGCTGCAAGCTGTGGCATCGAGGGAGAGATACAAAGTGAAAGTCAAAGTCTCCCCGGTGACGTGAGGAGCAGGATGCTCTGCTTTAGGTATCGTGTGTCCTCAGGGGGAAGAAGGAAAGCTTCGACTGTGGGTCGATGTTCCAAAAGAAGACGACTTAACTAGATTTGAATAAATGTAGATGGTTGTGCCATACTTAATCAAAATAAGATATCCCCTGAAAATAAGCCATCGTGTGTCTTCTTGAAGAAAAATAAATATAAGACAGTGTCTTATTTTCAGGGAAACACAGTATACACACACACATATATATTTATATGGGTTTATACAGCATGAAGGAATATAACAGCTAATTAGTCCACAGAGCAGTACTGAGGGTTCAGTTCAACTCACTTCTGTAGAACAGTTAATATACTGGAAGTCCTTCGATTCAACTCATGTGGGCTACTGCATCCAAGGTCAGGGAAGCAGACAGCAGAGTCCTCCCTTGGACAAGGCACGCAGAGTCTGCCCACAGGCAGCAAACTGCAGGGTGGGTCACCAACAGTCAATAGCTCGGGAGCTTAGCAAGCAGGCCCAGGTGGGATATCAAAAGCAAGCAATGCAAGGCGACAGGATCCACCAGCCTCAAGTTCAAGTGATGGACACACCAGCAGCACAGTGAAGCAGGTCTTGAAAGAGCTTCAAGATTTAGCTACATGATCCATGTGTTGGCTTGGCCCACAGGTAATGTAGCTCACAGGTTGAGACAGGGATCTAGTTAAAACAGCAGCAGCATGCTCGGATCACCAGAGAGCAAGAGAGAATGGGACAGGCTTTGTAGAGCCATTTATCTCTTTGCCCTCCGATCAAACTGTGACCTGATTAATCCCACATCTCCCTATTGGCCAGGTTGGCACAATAAACCTGACTATCACAGTATTATGTCAAAGCCTCATAATAATCTCTCTTTAATCATCTTTTCCATGCAATGCCTAAGTGATTATTTTAACACTAAGTGAGCACAGGAGTACTCAAAACTATTCTCCATTCTCTTTTTTCTTTTTTAAAATTTATTTTTATTTATTTATTTTTTGATAGTAAAGCAATATTCTGGCAAGAGATAAAATTATCTGAAAATTTCTTTAAAAAATTTTAACAGTTTTATTGACACATACTTCAGATGCTATGCAATTTAATGATTTCAACATTAAAAAGAGCATTAAAATCATCACCACAATTCATTTTAGACTCCCTAATTCTTATTTTGGACAGATATTCTGGTTTCTTTGCTAATTCTTCAGCACACAGGCCTCAGGTCTTTTGCACTTGTCTTTTCTGCCTTGAGATGTTTTCTTCATGTTAACAGCTTCTGTTATGTGCCTGAGTAACATCTAGTTATGACGCCTTGCCCTCAATACATCCTTTTTACAATTTCACCCTCCACTCTGTCACCATTGCCTCGCACTCTTTAGCCTTATTCCCTACTTTTTATCTATTCCTGAGGAAATGACATAGAGACCAAGACTGGCATGCCTTGCCTTCAGTGAGGAGAAGGAGAATCCAGTTGCACACCCACCCAAGCCCGATTGCCACAAGGCAGAGATCAGATGTGCCCCCACCCTCCATCCTTATCTTATCTGACACCAGTGATTCTTCCCACAACACTGCTCCTCTTCTGGGTTTGAGAATTCATTGCAATGGCCACGGAGAACTTACAGACGATACGTATGATTCGGACACTTATTGGGGGGGAAATGGTAAGAATATGTTCCGTTGCCCAGTATGCTTCTTCTCAGCCACACTGGCAGGCATACATCTCCCACTCTGGTCCTTGGCCCTCAGACACATGATCCCTGGGTCTCTTCTCATTCTGTGAGCCAGGAAGGCTCACGGTGTTGAAATGGTTCCTCTGCTCTTTCCATGGTCTTGGAAAATCTTCTTTCCTGCCTTTTCTGCTTCCACCTCTTCAGGCAGTGATGTCACACACACCCCACTGGTGGCTCTTCTTCCTGGTTTTAAAATATATATAAGCATTTTATTTTATTCTTTTAAATATTTTTATGAACATATAATTCACATGTATAATTGAGTGGTTTAATCATATTTTTAAAGGTGTTCAGTCATCACATAATCAATTTTAGAACTTTTTCTATCATTTTATTGGGGGCTCGTACAACTCTTATCACAATCCATGCATCCATTCATTGTGTCAAGCACATTTGTACATTTGTTGCCATCATCATTCTCAAAACATGTGCTTTCTACTTGAGCCCTTAGTATCAGCTCCTCATTTTCCCCTCCCTCATGAACCTTTGATAATTTATGCATTATTATTATTTTGTCATATCT
>NW_022111369.1:34317531-34343570 GCF_000313985.2 Echinops telfairi
GCGACCCTTCTGTAAGGGGATATCCAGTTGCCTACAGATGGGTTTTTGATCCCCAATCTGCGCTCCCCCCCAGTCACAATGATTTGATTTTTTTTAGAACATCTTTCTTGTACTCATTATTATTAGCTCCCCTCAACCTCCCCTTCCATTGGCTAAGAAACTATTTATTCATTTACTGTCTTGTGCAGCAGATTTACCCAATACAATTAATCCTTTGATATTCTGACTGCTGTTCCCATGAGCATTGATTGTGGATCCAAGCAAAATTAAATCCTTGGACAAGTTCCATCTTTTCCGTTTATTATGTTGGTGTCTATTGATCCAGTTGTAAGAAGTTTTGTTTTCTTTACATTAAGTAGTAATCTATATTGAAGGCTGAAACACTTGATCTTCATCTGCAAGTGCTTCAAGCCCTCATCACTTTTAGCAAGACATCTTTAAAGTGTTGATGACAAGAGTGAGAACTAGACCAAGGATGAGAACTGAGAACTAAGGTGCTCCAGATGGAGGCCATGTTGTTTTCAGTGGCCTCCTATGCATGGGAAGCTGGACAGTGGACACAAAGACCACAGAAGAGTTGATGCCTTTGAAAGTACCATGCACTGCCCAAAGAAGAATTGCATATGAGCAAGCGCAGCTAGCATGTTCCTTAGAAGCAAGGATGGGGAGAATTCATCTCATGTTGTTGTTGTTTGGTGCCATCTAGTCGGTTCCAACCATTGCGACCCTATACCCAGAAAGGAAGACTGTCTAGCCCGGCACCATCTTCACAATTGTTCCTCTACCTGAGCCCATTGGGGCAGCCACTGTGTCAACCCATTTTGTTGAGGCTCTTCCTCTTTTCTGCTGCCCCTCCACTTTACCGAGCATGATGACCTTCTCCAGGAACTGTTTTCTACTGAAAACATGTCCAGAGTATGTAAGACAAAGCCTTGTCATCCTTGCCTCTAATGACCACTCTGGTTTTACCTGTCCCAGGATGAATGTTTGTCATTTTAGTGTCCATGGTACTTTCAGTATTCTTTGCCAGCACCACAATTCAAATGCATCAATTCTTTTTTTATTTTCAATGTCCAACTTTCACATGCTCACAGGGCAATTGAAAATACCATGAATTGGGTCAGGCAAACCTTAGTTCTCAAAGTTACATCCTTGCTTTTCAACACTCTATAAATAAGTTCTTGTGCAGCATATTTACCTAATGTGATACATCTTTTGATCCTTCTCTCTTTTTTAAAGATCGTTTTCTTGGGCAGAGGCGGGGGCGGTGTCTTTCAGTTTTTATTCAATCCATACATCAATTGCATCAAGCATATTTGTACATATGATGCCATCATTATTTTCTAAACATTTACTTTCTGTTTGAACTCTTTTGATCTCTTGGTTGGTGCTTCTATGAGAATTGATAGTGGATCCAAGCAAGACAAAATCCTTGACAAGTTCAACCTTTTCTCCATTTATCATGATATAACCTATTGATCCAGGTGTGAGGATTCTGGTCTTCTTTACATTGTCTATCCATACTTCTATCCATACTGCAATCCTTGATCGCCAGCAGCAAGTGCTTCAAGTCCTCCTCACTTTCAGCAAGCAAGGGTGTGTCATCTGCATATTGCAGGTTGTTAATAAGCCTGACTTTAATCCTGATGCCATATTCTTCGTCTTCATGTAATCCAGCTTCTCTAATGATTTGCTCAGCATACAGACTGAATAAGTATGGTGAGAAGACACCACACTGATGCACACCTTTCCTGATTCTTTTAGGTGTTTTGTTTATCTTTTTTTTTTTTAATCATTCCACTGGGGACTCATACAATGCTTATCCACACATACATCTGTTGTGTCAAGCACATCTGCACACCTGCTGCCATCATCATTCTCAAAACATCCGCCCTCCACTCGAGCCACCGGCATCAGCTTCTCATTTTTCCCCTCCCTCCCCATTGTCCCTTCCCTTATGATCCCTTGATAATTTACAAGTCATTATTATTTTTCATATCTTACACTGTCCAATGTCTCCCCTCACCCACCTTTCCATTGACCGACCTCCAGAGAGGAGGTTATATGTAGATCCCTGTAATCAGTTCCCCCTTTCTACCCCACCTTCCCTCCACCCTCCTGGTATCACCACTCTCACCACTGGACCTGAGGGGTTCATCTGTCCTGGATTCCCGGTGTTTCCAGTTCCCAAATGTACCAGTGTACATCCTCCAGTCCAGCTGGATTTGTAAGGTTGAATTGGGATCATGATAGTTGGGGGTGGTGGAAGCATTTAAGAACTAGAGGAAAGTTGTGTGTTTACCTTTCCTGATTTTAACCATGCTTTATTGCCTGGTTCTGTTCCCACAACTGCCTCTTGAGATCCATGCACAAGTTCTGCCAGAGCTCAATGAAGTGTTCTGGAATTCCTATTCTTCTCAATGTTATCCATAGTTTGTTATGATCCACACAGTTGAATATCTTGGCATAGTCAATAAAACACAAGTAGGCATCTTTCTGGTATACTCTGCTTTCATCTTTTGTGTGGCTATTGTAAATGGTATTGTTTTCTTGTAATCTTTTATGTAGATCTCGTCATTGGTATATATTAATCTAATTCATTTCTGCTTGTTAATCTTATATCTTGCTACTTTGATAAATCCTTCCATTGTTTCCAACAGTCTTTTTGTGGGATCCTTGAGTTTCTGTATATATATAATCATATCATTTGAAAATAGTGACAGTTTCACTCTTCTTTGCCTAATTGTATTCCCTTGACTGCTTTCTGTTGTGCAGAACCTGGCTAAGACTTCCAGCATGGTACTGAATAAGAGTGATGATAAGAGGGCATCCTTGTCTATTTTCCATTTTCAGAGGAAATGTTTTTAGTTTTTCTTCATTGAGCATAATGTTGGCCATTGGATTTTCATATATAGCCTTTATCATGCTGAAGGAGTTCCCTTCTTTTCCTATTTTATTCAGTGTTTTTTAAATTAGAAATGGGTGTTGGATATTTCTACATCTGTTGATATGAGCATGTGGTTCTTATTGTTTGTTTTGTTTATGTAATGGATTAGATTGATTTTGTTTTGAATGTTGAACCATCCTTGTGTGTTAGTCCAGGTTGACTAGAGAAACAAATCCAGAGACACTCATATATATGTAAGAGAGAATATCAAGAAGTAATTATGCATCAATAAAACATCCTAGCCCAGTCCAAATCAAGCCCATAAGTTCGATATTAGCCCATAAAGTCCAATTGTAGTCACGAATTCCTCTTCAGACTCACACACCACATGCAATGATGCCAAATGCAGGAAGATCACAGGTCGCTGGGTGGAAAGTTCCTGTGGGTCCAATGGCAGTAGACACATCTCCAGAGCACTGGCTGCAATCAGCGTGGCTCCGTGTGGCTTGTCAACAGGAATGTGAAGCAAAGAGAGAGTGTGTCCCACCTCCAGGGTGGAAGAGAGGAAGTCCCAGAATCCTCATGAGAGGACCACGCCCATAAGGCTGTGACCTGATTGACAGGCTAGACTCCACCCCTTCATTCTTATTTATCAAGTTGACATGAAATTGTGTAACTACCACACCTTGTATTACTGGCATGAATCCTAATTGGTCATGGTGAATTATATATATATATATCATGGTGAATTATTAGCCCATAAAGTCCATATATATATATATATATGTTGTTGGCCAGAATTTTGCTTAGATTTTTGTGTCTGTGTTCATAAGTGATCTTGGTCTGTAGTTTTCTGCCTTTAAGGGATCTTCACCTGGTTTGGGAATCAGGATTATACACACTTCTTAAAACGAGTTTGGGAGTTTGCTGTGCTTTTCTATATTCTGGAATAGTCTGTGTAAATCTAGTGACAGCTCTTCCTTGAATACTCGATAGAATTAACAACTTTCTGCAAAACAAATGGTTGAATGTTAGTCGCACTTTCCACCTTTTTTTCAGAAAAGAGAAAGTCTCCTTCAAATCTCTTTTAGTGAGTGAAAACTGACACTAATGGAGATCTTTTGTGAGCACAAGTGGCTTAAAGAGAACTTTCAAAAAGCAAAGCCTATCCACATTTGTCTCTCAAGTTGGAAAGAATTATTCCCAACATTTTAGTCTTAGAATCCTTTATGGCCTTAAAAATCATTGAGAACCCATTTCAAAAAGCTTTTGTTCATGTGAATTATATCTATCAATATACATTATGGTAGAAATTAAAATGAAAAAAATCTTGTTTTTATTAGTATTTATTAGTTCTTAATTATAGAATCCTATGCTTATTATATGTTAAAAAGGATAATATATATTTTAAAGTGATCTATTTTAAAAATTAGTGAGAAGTGTGAAAGTGTTTTACATTTTAATAAATGTAATGGATAATAGCTAGATTCCAGAGTGTCTTCTGCATAAAATTTGTTCAGTATATTCTTGTTTTGGTTGAAGTATATCTGGACTTATACAGATAATATTATTGGTAAAGGAATATTTTCATTGGTTTCCCTGATAATTTTAGGTATTATTTAATAGGCCATAAAATAATCAACAAGTACTATTTTCTTAAGAGTTAATTGTCATGCCTAAAACTGTATTAATAATAATTTTTTACTCTCATATTAAATCCAGGAGCCCTAGTGGCTTAGTAGTTACTAGTTGGGCTGCAATCCCATGTGAGCAACACTCTTTCCTGTAAATAGTGACACTTTCAGAAGCCCACAGGGGTCACTATGAGTCAGCACCATTGACTTAATACAGTGAATTTGGGTTTGTTTGTTTTTTTGTAAATTAAATCCATCTCTCTTGCACTTTAAATGGATCTTTTAACCATATATGATTTTGAACATCAGACATTGGTTATTTGAAAAATGTTGGTTTGCTGCACTATGTAGCATTTAATGTTGACCATTTAATTTGCAATGTTAAAAAAATCACATCTGTTAATATCCACACTTACATTAGTCAAATAATAGTCCCCAGTAGACATTCTTGTTCTGTTCCATACAGCCTTTGAATATGTCAGGTTACAGTATTTTTCTTTTTTTTAATTTTTAATCATTTTATTGGGGGCTTGTACAGCTCTTATCACAATTCATATATACATCCATTGTGTCAAGCCCATTTGTACATAGTCACATTATTTTTCTGCATAAAATATGCACATACAATCTGTGAGGCAAGGTTTTTTAAAAATCCATATAATGAGCCTGGTCTCTGCATCAAAACAGAGCACAAAGAAAAAGGAAGTAAAGTTGCCTATAGAATTAAAGTTACTGACTAGCTGATCTGAAAATAGTGAGGTAGCCTGAGTTAATCAGATAGGTCTAACAATTCTAAACGTCTAGAGAAGTGGGAAAAGGAGGGAGAAAAAGGGGATTAGAGATATGTTTTGTTGCTGACTTTAAGGATGGCACAGGGCAATGAACCAAGAATGTGGGCAGCTCCCAGCAGCTGGGGACAGCAAGGAAATGGATCCTCCCCAAGAGGCTGTAGATGGAATGCGTCCCTACTAGTACTGATTCTAGCCCAGGGAGCCCTGTTTTGAATTTCTAATTTACAGAACTGTAAAATCGTAAATTTGTGTGGTTAGAGTACTTGTTAGAGCAGTTAACAAGAAACTAAGACAACATCAATCTCATCAGATACTTTAAGAAGTAGCTAAGTTTGTGATGGCAATTACAAGACTTCCAAAATTTTACTGGGAAGTTTGCATTTTATCATTGGCCACAAATACTGTCAGTAATTTTCCTTGAAATAAAAGACTTACTTTGATTATATTTGAGAACATGCTTGGCAAATAGCCACGTCTTTTGTCAGTTTTTCTTTCAAGTAAAAATGGTCATTTCTAGGGAAAATGGATAATTCACCTTGCAACTCAGCCACACAAGTGCCTCAGGGCAGTCACACAAGTGCGGAAGGGCAGTTTTACTTTTGTTATGCAGTAAATCGCTTTGAACCTACTTTCCATGCTCCCATCAAGGGTTAATATTTAATATGTTTGATCATTTCTATTGCTTCATTAAGGACATGCTTAAGTAAACTTGTTTTTCTTTTACTGCAATTTCAGGGCACCATGACTATGGGTGCACTGTAATGGCACTACCCGAATTCAGGTAAAGCTAGTTGCAGTTTAATTCACCATTGCTGCAGCACTTTGAATGTGTTCGTGAGCATAGTAAAAAAGGCAGTGATGTCTATATTACAATAAAAACAGTATTGACTTTGTGGACTCCATGGAAAGGTTTTGGAGATCCCTAGGGTTCTGTGGACAACTCTGAGAAATACTGCTCTATTGTAATTTTGAATAGAGATCAGAGTCCAAGAGTTAAAAATTATTTGTTAATTTTTTAAAAAAAGCAAAACCCAAACCAAACCTGATACCCTTAAACAGAGGGAGGACCTTATGTTTTTGCTTACTTCTATGCTTTCTTATCTCCTATTTTAAATTGGCCTTCTAGATTTAAAATTGCACTTAAAATATTTGTAATATATCCTCTGGGCTCCAGAAAGAAACTTTTTCAGCATTAAAAATATTATGAGTAAAATTTTTAAATGCAACTCTTAGTTTCAAAAATGAAGGTAAAAGTTTTGAACAGGGATTGACCCTGCTCTCCTAAGGGAAATATTACATTCCTTAAAACCAAATTTATTCATTTATTCCAGATATTTTTGTTAAAAATACTAGGCACTATGCTTTACACTGTGAATACAGAGATGAATCCATTACTGTTTCTACCCTTAAGGAGGATGACAAATAAACTGATAACATTGGTAACGAGAGGAAGAGACCATTTACCAGTGAGCATACCGCCACAGGACGGTGTTGGGACAGGAACGAGGTGAATTTAAACGAGGGAGGTGTGGCCCGTGTGTTCTGGTGTTATGCAGCTGCCGCCACTTGTGGCTGCTCCAGATGGGTCAGACGAGAAGTATTGGTCTGAATGTTCTCAGTGTCTAACTTTTTTGGAAGTAGATTTCTAGGTCTTTCCTCGAGATGCTTTTGAGTGGAGGCAAACCTCTGAGTCGATCAACAGCCCAGCTTGTTATTCATAACTGTGCATCATCCAGAGATTCCATTCTGGTTTTAGCATGTAGTATTTGTAAAGATTTAGTTTTGGCAGACACCAGTCATCTGTCAGTTTGTCAGATTGTAGTGGTTAGCAGGTTGCTGTGAAACAGGATGCTAACCTACTGATATTTCAAATATTAGTGGGGTCACCCACAATGAACAGGGTTAGCAGAGCTTCCGGACTAGGGAAAAAGAATAGGAGATCCGTGTCTGAGGGCTGGCCATTGAAAACAAATGAACAGCACAGAACGTTGTCAGAGGATGTTCTGGAAGATGAGTCCCTCCTATTGAAAGCACTCAGTGTATAACTGGGGAAAGCTGCTTCCTCCAAGTACAGTTGGCCATAGTAATGTGAACGGAGCAAAACTTTTCTGACATTCATGTGCTGTTAGGACATGACTCAAAATGTGCTTAATTCATTAATAATCATAGCGTGGAGTGTATGAAATATGAATCAAGGAGGTCACCAAAAATGTAATTGAATGCACAAAGGCATCAGTGAGCGGAAATAGACTGGTATTGACCATTTTCAATCTGACAATCAAATGCCAAATTCAAGAGGAATGGTATAGTATTCATTGACAAAAGAGCACTTAAAAATCTATCTTGAAGTACAATGCTGATGTGATAAGATAATATGCTTACAAGGAAGATCAGTTAATACAACTATAATTCAAATTTATACATTAATCACTAAAGCAATGATGAGGAAGTTGAAGAATTCTACCAATGTCTTCAATCTCAAATTGACCAAGCATGCAATCAAGATGCATTGATTAACACTGGCAACTAGAATTAGAAAGTTGAATAAAAGAGGAAGAAACAGTAGCTAGGAAATAGGGTCTTGGGGATAGAAAGGAAGCTGGGCATCACATGATGGGATTTTGTAAAACTAGTGACTGCATCACAAACACCTTTATTTTATAACAATGCAAATGATAGCTTCAGATGGAATACACAGAAATCAAATTACATCTGTGGGAAGAGGCAACGAAGAAGCTCAATATCAGTAGCTAAATGAGTTCAGGGGCTGAGTGTAGAGGAAACTATCAATTGTTCATACATAAGTTCATATTGAAGCTGAAGAAAATGTAAACAGAGCCACAAAAACCTAGCTACAAAGTTGAATACATCCCACCTGAATTTCAAGAGTGTTTCAACAACAAGATCATCCTACATGAAGAAAGCAAAAGGTCATAAAAAAGACAGGAAAGGAATAAAAGAGCTAAGTCAGTGGTTCTCAACCTGTGGGTCGCAACCCCTCTAGGGGTCGAAAAACCCTTTCACAGGGTTTGCCCAATTCATAACAGTAGCAAAATTACAGTTAAGAAGTAGCAATGAAAATAATTTTATCGTTCGGGGGGTCACCACAACATGAGGAACCACATTAAGGGGTCACGGCATTAGGAAGGTTGAGAACCACTGATCTAAGTGGATGTCAGAAGAGAATCTGAAACTTGGACTTCCAGGTAGAGTAGCTAACGCAAGTGGAAGAGATGACGAAGTAAGAGAACCAAATAGAAAACAGTGAAGGGCAGACTTGGAAGACAAAGGAAGACCTTAAATGAAATGTGCAAAGACCTGAAGTTAGAAAACCAAAAAGGAATAACACACTAAGTATATCTCAAGCAGAAAAACGGAAGGGAAAAAATCAGCCCTTGAGTTGCAATGTGCAAAGATTATATTGGCAATATATTGAATGATGCAAGAAGCATCAAAAGAAGATGAAATGAGTATACAGAGTAATTGTACCAAAAGGAATTGGTCAACATTCAGTCATTCCAAGAGGTAGCATATGATCAAAATCAATTATATTGAAGGAAAAAATCTAAGTCACACTGATGGCATTAATGAAAAATGGATTCCAGTAATTGACAGAATACTGATAAAAATGTGAAGCACAAAGCGATGCAGCACTGCTAGCACTCTTTAGTCCGCTAGTCTATGACTACCTCACCAAGCAACTGGAAGAGATCCATATTTGAACCCATTCCAAGAAGGGTGACCTAACACTGTGGAAATTATAGAACAATCTAATTTATATCACATGCAAGTAAAATTTTGCTGAAGATGATTCAAGAACAATTACAGCAGTTCATCAATAGGGAGCTACCAAAAATTCAAGTTGAATTCAGAAGAGGGTGTGACAGAAGATTGTTGAAAGCAGAGAAGACCAGAAAGAGGTTTACTTGTGTGTTATTGACTTTGCAAAGAGATCTGGCTGTGCAGAGAATTACAAACTGCCAATAATTGTAAATGATGAGGATTCCAGAACACTTAATTGGGCTCATGTGGAATCTGTAAACAGACCAAGAGGCAGTTGCTGAATACTGCATGACTTAAAGTCAGAAAAAGTGTGTATCCTTTCACTGAATTTATTCAATCTGTATGCTGAGCCAATAATCAGAGAAGCTGGACTATGTGAAGAAGAAGGCCTCATTAGAATTGGATTAAAGCTTAGTAACAACTGGTATTATGCAGACAACACAACCTTTAAGTAAAGGGTGCAGAAGGCACATCTGACTTCATCTGGTTACGTAAAGGAGAAGAATTCATCTCACCACCAGTGTAAAGCCGATTGCTAAAAGGCAGCAGTCAGACATGCTTCCTTCTCCATTCTTCTACCGTATTCTGATCAACCAAACTCTCACAGTACTGTACTTTTCTGATGGATTTGATAATCTATTGCAATGACCACATAGAACTCACAGACAATGCTCACAATTATGGGGGTTTACAAGAGAACATTAAGAATACTGTCATTCATGATCACTGAAGACAAATGGGTGCATAAGCAAATGCGGTAAAGAAAGCTGATGGTTCCCGGCTATCAAAAGATATAGCGTCTGGGGTCTTAAAGGCTTGCAGAGAAACAAGCAGCCATCTAGCTCAGAAGCATCAAGGCCCACATGGAAGAAGCACACCAGTCTGTGTGACCACAAGGTGTAGAAGGGACCAGGTATCAGACATCAACGAACAAAATATCATATCAGTGGGTGCCCACCTGCCCGATATGGTCACTGAAGACAAATGTGTGCATAAGCAAATGCAGTAAAGAAAGCCGATGATGTCCAGCTATCAAAAGATATAGCATCTGGGGTCTTAAAGGCTTCAGGATAAACAAGCGGCCATCTGGCTCAGAAGCAACAAAGTCCACATGGAAGAAGCACACCAGTCTGTGTGACCACGAGGTATCGAAGGGATCAGGCATCAGGCATCAAAGAACAAAAAAATCATATCATTGTAAATGAGGGTGAGTACAGAGTGGAGCCCCAAAGCCCTTCTATAGGCAACTGGACACCCCCTGACTCAAGGATTGAGGGGAGGAAATGAGCCAGTCAGGGTACACGGGAGCAATGATGAAACATACAACTTTCCTCTAGTTCTTAAATGCTTCCTTGCTCCACTATCATGATCCCAATTCTACCTTACAAATCTGGCTCGACCAGAGAATGCACATTGGTACAGATAGGAACTGGAAACAAAGGGAATCCAGGAAAGAGGACACCTTCAGGACCAGTGGTGAGAGTGGTGATACCTGGAGGGTAGAGGGTAGGTGGGGTAGAAATGGGGAAACCAATTACAAGAATCTACATATAGCTTCCTCCCTGGGGGATGGACAACAGAAGAGTGGGTGAGGGGAGACATCGGACGGTGTAAGATATGACAAAATAATAATTTATGAATTATGGAGGGTTCATGAGAGGGGGGGAGTGGGGAGGGATGGAGGAAAATGAGGGGCTCGAGTGGAGGGCAAATGTTTTGAGAATGATGATGGCAACAGATGTACAAATGTGCATGAATTGTGATAAGAATTGTACGAGCCCCCAATAAAATGATTTAAAAAGAATACTGTCATTGGTCTGCAGCAATATGTGTCCATAATAGCAGTCAAGTCTCTTTCTCTGAGCCTCAGGGTCTCAGCCACATGGTCCCTTGGCTAGGAAACCATCAGCTAGTCTGTCTCACAGTCTTATATAGTCTTGGCACTGCTCCTCTGCTCTGTCTCGTGGTTCCTTGCCTCAGCTTCTGGTCGCAGTGTGGTATGGCCTCTGCTGCCTCTGCCACTTCAGGAAGGCCAGGATCTTGAGAGTACTCTGCTGTGGCCTTTCTCCTTTGATGGTCCTGGGAACCATCTCTCTGCTTCTGAGATGGCTCTCTCAAACACAGAGGAGCGGCAACCAAAACGGACCAATCCCCTGCATGAGTGTTTCACACGCCGTATTTGCATAGTCCCATCCAGTCCTTTGGTGGTAGTTACAGAGACATGGGTAGAAAAGCCATATTAAGAAATCTTGAAAGTTTGGGGGAAACATGTCCACCAGAACACAAGCACAGGAGGATATCCTCAGCACTTTACCGGAGATTCCACTAAGAGGGATATCAACTGGAAGTGAGAAAAGCTAAGAACACCAAAATTTCTTAAAGTAAGAGATCAGCACTGCCTGCTGAAGGACTGCCCTTGACCATTGATACAAGCTACTTCTGTGCATCCTACCACTGCCCTGGCATAAGCCATTCTCCCCGGCCCCTGAGCCAACTGAGCCACTCAAACCTTTTACTTCAGGCTTCAGGAGCCTGGTGTGGATAGCAGACTGCCTGGGCAGCTTGGTGCAGACAAACTCTGTAGCTAAGCAACAGTTTCCATCATTTGTTTCTTTCCTCCTTCATTTCTGCATTCTTCTCTGGTGTTCTCCCCCTCACGCACACCTCCTCTCCCATCTGTGGATGTGGATGCATATAAGCAGTAATGCTACCAAGTGAGCAGAAAGACCCACCCACTGGCTATTTTATTTTTCATTTTATATTTTTATTTGGTTTTTATATATTTAATTTATAATATTTTTGTTATTTTTTCTAGGTCTCTCCCACCTGAGAAAAATGGGAATTCCTTAACACTTATTGTTGTGTTAGGCCAGGTTGACTAGAGCAACAAATCCAATGACACATCTATGTATAAGAAAATGCTTTATATCAAGAAGTAATTATGTATCAAGTAAGTATCTCAATCCAGACCAATCCAAGTCCATAAATCTGATAATAGTCCATAAGTCCCACTTCAGACTCAGGTAGCCACAGGAAATGACACAAATTGCAGGAAGCTAAGCTGATGGGTGCAGAGTCACGTGGATCCAAGGTCAGTGGAAACTCAGCAGGGCTCTGGTAATTCTCAGGATGGCCACCAAACAAGATGAGGAGGGAGAGAGACAAAGGGTGGGCCCCAGGGTCCCTGCTTATAAAAAGGCCACACTCCAAAGGACACAGCATCAGGCTGTGGCCTAATTGACAGGTTAGACTCCACCGCTAGCCAGGAGTCTAGTTGACATACAATCATCTGACTACCACAATTGTACTCAAGGGGAACCTGCACATGGACCAAGAAGCAGTTCTTTCAACAGAAGAAAGAAATACTGCATTGTTTAACATCAGGAAAGGTGTGTTTCAGAATTATATCCTTTCACTACACTTGTTCAATTCATAGGATCTGAGACGTTGGGCTATATGAAGAAGAACTTGGCAGCAGGATCATAGAAAGTTTTATGCAGATATGCAGAGAAAGGCTTATGTGATATGCAGATGACACAGCCTTGCTTGCTGAAGGCCAGTGGGTGGAAAATCTTGCAGATCCAGTGGTGTTATAAGCATCTCAGTGTTGGCTTGTCAGCTGCAATGTCTCTCAGGGAGTCCTTCAATTCACGAGGGCTGTTGGTGACCTGCCCTGCTATTTGCTGCCTATGGCCGCATTGCCTACATTGCCAGAGGGAAGACTCAGCTGTCTGCTTCCTTGATCTTGGACCCACCCACTGGCCTGTTTTCTTCCTTCATTCGGTGTCATTGCATGTGTTTCATGAGTCTGAAGAGGACTTTATATATTGGTATTGGACATATGGCTAATATTGGACTTATGGAGTTGATCTGGACTGGGCTGGTAGGGTTTTCTCAATATTCAATTGCTCTTGTATATAAAGCTCTTTCTTATACACATATGAGTGTCTCTATGAATTCGTTTCTCTAGTCTCTCAGACTAACACAATCAGAAACTAATTTGCTCTGTAAACTTTCACCCAGAGTAAAATAAATTTTTACAAAATGATAGTATTAAAGTAGAGCAATGGAGCAAAGTTACCTCCAATATTACCTCTCTCAGAGATATCCAGAGGTGAAATCCCCTAAATTGGAAGGTAGTGAGTTCTCTGTCAGTTAAGATGTTCAGGCAAATGCTTGATTAATGGAGGATGCTTTGAAGAGTGGTGGGACCAGATTCTTCCCCACTGCTCTCCGTCAGTGGCAGGGTCATGAAATCAGGTTAGTATATTTTAAACAGATTTTTACAGAACAAAATAGGACAGAATAGAGCAGAAGACACTGAAATATACCATGTGGCTACATGTGTGTTTCTTGGGTTGTCATGTAAAATGTCACAGTTAGATTTTCCCAACCTGAGCATGTGGAGTTTAGATAGAGAGCAGGTATAAAGGAGGCAGTCAGAAATGAGACAGCTGAATTAGCGACACTTGAGAGCCTTCATCTCTGTGTTTAGAAGACAGACCCCTGCGTCACCTGCCCAGTTGGAGCCACTTGCCCTGTGAGTCTGTGTTCCCGTCTCCCTGGTACATTCTGTGCAGCATTTGTCCTACTTGCTTTTCTTTTCCTGAGCCTTGTGTACTCTTGCCTTTATTAAATTTTATTCCTTTGCTTTTGGGACCTCCTTTTCCTTCTTCCTCTTCCCGGTCCCCACAATGCTTTTACTCTTACTTAAAATTCCATTTGTGGACCTAATTTATTCTAATCTTAACTTTATGGCATTAAACTGAGTTACATGGTAGGAACTATATCTTATCTTTGTTCAAAGAAAATATATGTTCTAAAGACATAGTTCCATGAGAGCGTGTCCTCTTTCAAGTCACGGGACATTAGTTAGGGCTGAACATATAAATCACATCATCCTCTGCTCAGCGACTCCAGCAAGTGTTCCAGGTGACATTCAGGGGTATTTCTCTACTCACCGACTTGGGGGGGGGAGGTGGTGTCACACTGGTCTTAGCTGTGTATTCATTATGCCTGAAGAATGCTTCCCTTCACTCAAAGTTCAATCAAATTTGTGACATGACATCTGGGTGACTGTATTTTTTATGCATTTGAATCAATTGACAGAAAAGTATGTCTTTCTAACTAATTGGTGGATCCTCAAAGCTCTAGACAGAAAGCGTCTTTTGGTCGGGTGCTGCTTTGCCTCCCAAGTCGCAGGTGTGAGGGTCAGGAAGAAGAAATGAATGGATCAGAGGAAGCTTCAGTCAGACTGGGTGGATTCATCTATTCTCTGGGTCTTGTTTGTTTTGTTTTTGTTTCAAGTGCAATCGAGGTAATGTATAAATGTTGTACCCAGTTTCTCTTCTGCAGGGGAACTCTTCAGGGCCCAGAAGAGAGGTGAGAGGTGTCCAGTAAGCCTGGGGGACAGAGGCATGCAGACCTGTCTGTCACAGTCTTTTGTTTCTTTCTGCTATCCAGTGGCTTGAGTAGAAATTACAAATTGCACCCAAGAGGATATTAGCAAGGTCTAACTTGATTCACCATGAGAAATAAGCTCTCTAGGCAAAACCAGTCGGTGATTCTGAAATCAGGTCATACCTCTACCTCTTAAATCATACTGATCCAGGGGGAGTGGAGAGGGAGGGGGAAAATGAGGACCTGATGCCAGGGGTTTAGGTGGAGAGCAAATGTTTTGAGAATGATGAGGGCAATGAATGTACAAATGTGCTTTACACAATTGACGTATGCATGGATTGTGATGAGTTGTATGAGCTCCTAATAAAACAATATAAAAAATCACACTGATTCAATAAAAAACAAGGTCCATGTTAAAACAATGCAGGTAAGATCATCACATTTATTGGGCCATCCTTCTGCAGAGCCTGGGATAAGGTCGGGTTGACACAGAGCAGGCTGTTGTCTGCTAGCGCAATCATGTGTCCAACAACAGGAACTGAGTAGTGAACCCGTAAGGGAAAGAATTCTGACATCACCTACTCTGTCGAAGGCAATGCCTCCTCTGCCTCTTCGCGGTCACTGCGTTGGCTATGTGTGTTTCCCACGAATACTCCAACAGCCCATGTTCTAGTCCAGAATGCGTGAGGCCACGGAACATGCCGGAGTCAGAGCCACCCACTCCTGTAAACATTTCTGCTATAAACTCAAAATCCAACTCACTGCCAGCGACAAGATTCCAACTCCTAACAACCCCAGAGGATAGGGCTATCCCTGGGGACTTCCAAGACCCTAATTCTTTTTGGGACCAGAAAGCCTCATCTTTCTCCCATGGAGCCACGGGTGGTTTTGAATTGCTGACCTTGTGGTCAGCAGCCCCACGGGCTATGCCATTTCTACACCCTCTCCCCTTCTGAGCATCACTGCCTAGCAACCCCCTAGGACAGGAAAGAACTGCCCCTGTGGGTTTCTGAGCCAGTAACGTTTTATGGGAGTAGAAAGCTAGATCTTTGTCCCTCGGAGCAGATGGTGGTTTCGAACTACTGACCTTGCGGCTAAAAGCCTAACGCATAGCCCACCACACATTCATTCAGACCATGGTTTATGTGATTGATAAATTGTATCTCTCAGTCTTTCCAAGGACTTACAATTTTAACCAAAGTCAAAACCTGACGCTTAAAAGAAGAATAATGTATGGAAAAGTGAGCTACTCCTATTGGCTATTTAGTGTTTTAAGCTTCTAATCTAATAGTCTCCTATAAGGCATGTCAGATTTTGATGTATGCAAATATGGTTATTTGATAGCTAGAGTTCTGCTTCTTACACCATGCCCTTACTGCCTAGAAACAATGAAATAGGCAGCAAGTTTCACCCATTTGCTCAGGCCAACCAACTGGTCAGGCATACTGATCCAGAAAAGAGTGAAATTGATATGCAGCATCCTTTTACAAAGCACCCCATCCTGCAGGGGACACAGACACGTACGTCCTGTAGCATACCCACTCAGGAGTTTCATGATAGATGGTATCACAGGTTAGTGTGTCATTGGCGTGAGTTTTTGTAATTACAAGAAAATTTCCGTCCCCACATAGCCATGAAATATCTGGTTCACTTTTTTTGGCTCAAAGAATGCCTTGCAGCGACTTCCCCAGTGAAGCGGGGTCTGCACTCCATAAAGATAAGACAAAGAGTGATGAACCTATTAGTTATATTTAATTACATTTTACTATGCCTTGGCTATAGTATGTTTTTTGAGGAAGCAGAATTGGAGTACCTTGATATTACAGAGTTTCAGAGAGCAAGCATATGAACTTGGATTATTTATCATAATTGGCTGAGAAGCTGCTGTACAGAATCTTGCAACAACATCTCAGTTTTCTTGCTCTAGTGAATGTCATAATGAACACATTTGCCATATGAGTTATGGATAAGAGTGAAAATTTGAAAATCTTGATAGCATTTTTATGTTCTGTCTCCCTCTTGGTAATCAGATTTTGATTAAAGGGTAGAATTAACACCCAGTAGGACATCAAACTTTCTTGGCTAGACTCCTCTGTGTATTTTTTTCTGTCTCTAGACAGACAAGGAATGATGCTTAGGTTTGATAATCCTGAAACAGCAAAAAACAAAAGCAAAACAAAAAAACACCCAAACAAACTCTGAAATACTTATTTGTTCTTTTCTAGAAGCCAATTATGCCTTGTTTATGATGGGAAACATAAGCTAATCCTGGAAGAACTGCCTCTGTTGTTAGACTTCATTTTTATTATTGGATTTTTTTCCCCCTTAGCCATTTAAAATATTGTTGTATCAGCCTATGTATCTCTTCATAAACTGAATCACAGGTAGGCAGCAATGTCATCCTTTTTTTTACAATCTGCCCCCTGTAGTTCAATCCTTTTAAGTAATAAGTAATTACAAAGGTATTGTGGAGGCATCTTATGCAATGGACCAGCCCTGGTAATGGGCTTTAGGACACAGTGGGAATGAATGTTGTGCAAAATGGCTTGGCTGTGATCAATAAACATAATGTAAACCATTTCAAATTAAAATTGAGAGCATAAAGGAGCTAAGACCACACAGGTGCTCCACTGCTACCAGCACAGAAACTGCATTGCCCCTGCAGATAACAGCTCCAGGAAGTGCGTCCTCTGGAAGCCAACCCACAGCAGCTGTTTCACAGAAGTTTTGCTTCTGTCTTGTTCAGAAATTCTTCACTGGTCTCCTGGTTTCAGCCCATTCATCTAGTTGATGTCTGCCTTTTGCTGTTGCTAATGACCCTCCAAGCAGCGCTTACTCACACGGCAACCCCACGCTCCATGGAGCAAACCATGGTGCGCCATCCCGGCAAGATCCTTGTTTTGTAGGGTTTTCATTGGCTGATTTTGGGAGGTGGATCACCAAGGAAGGCTTGTTTCCTGGAAGTGCCACTGCAATCCCTCCAACATCACAGGCACACGCAAGCACCACTGGCAGATGGGAGGTGACTGCATATGAGGTGCATTGACAATGGCTCAAATTCAGATTCTGCATAAGAAAAGGTGCGAATTCTACCATGGAGCCACCAATAGCTTTGAAAGATGAGATTGGAAACAAAAGTTCCCCCTGGGGAACTTTGGATACGCAGTTGGCTGTAGGTTAATTATTGAGCCACTTTGGTGAAATCCATTTTGACTCACAGAGATCTGACAAACACACTGGCATTGAGTCAATTCTGGCTCATAGCAACCCTACCCAGGGTTTCTGAGGCTGTAAATCTTTACCAGAGCAGCTAGCCTCATCATTATCCCATGGAGCAACTAGTGGGTTTGAATCACCGATGTTGAAGTCAGCACTCCAATGTTTATCCGGCATCACCATCAGAGATCCTAAGGATAGACTAAAACTATTCCATAGGGTTTCTGAGCCTATAAACCTTTATGGAAACAGTCTGCCTCCTCTTCCTCCTGCTAAGCGAAAGATAGCCTTGATCCACCAACCTTGGGTTAGCAGTTCTACACTTCACACACTGAAACACAACTCCTTGAATTAGATGAGGAGAAGTCAAAAAGCATGTATTGATCAATTGCAATGTAAGCTTTGAGAAGTGAGATAGTTAATGTTTATTGTGCCAACGTGTCTGATAAACACATGGGTTAATTGAAGGGTGGTGAGATAAATGGTTCATGAGCCTCGCCTTTCTAGTTCTTGGGTCTCTTGGTTTGTGATGGACAGACCAGGGTGCAGCTGCCTTAGTTAATTCCCTGCTTCAGCTGGCAAAGCTCACTTCCTGCAAGACATCCCCGAGGAAAAGCCGCATGTACCTACCCCGATGCAGCCCTGGGTACTGGAGCAGCCGTGTGGAGACCCCTGCCAGCGTTGAGATGCTTACATGTTCACTGACTCAGCTTTCCTCGTACCGTCAGCATCATTGCGTGTGTTTTGTGAGATGGAAGAGGACTTTGTGGATTGATGTCAGACATATGGGCTAATGTTGCACTAGTGGGCTTGGGCAGCACTAGGTTGGGATGTTTTCTTGATGTGCACTTACCCTTTATATAAAACTCTCTCTTATACATATGAGTTTCTGTGGATTCGTTTCTCTAATGTACCCAGACTAACACAAGAAGCATCTAGAAATTACTTAAATTAGCTTTCTCCTTCACCCATCACTGTTTTGCAGATGAGGAAAAATGAGGTCCCCCCTGGTTAAATACCCTGCTGACCCATGCTCTGAGACCCTCAGTCTCATCCTGATCCAAAATAGGCCGACGACCTGAGTCCCATGCCCTCTGTCCTAGCAGTCTGAACAACCTTGTTTGATTTGGCTTAGACGCTCATGGTGGAATTGACAGGTGTGGTCTAGGTAACTCAGAATCACTCTGCTCTTCTCCTGTGGACGTCAGGGTTCATGTCCTCGATGACTGACCTCAGTACAGATCTATCTTCATGTGTCTTAGGTATAATTCTCACATCAGGCCGGCTGAGATGATGCTGGGCTCTTCCGCAACCTGATCCAACTCCCCCCTCCCACTCACCCGCCTGATGGAGGACAATGAAGTTAAGCGCTACAAAAGTGGATCCAGAAAACAGTGAGAAAACTGATGGAAAGAAACCAAATATTTGGCACAATTAGAGGGAAGTTTGAGGAAGACTGATATTTTAAAGCTGAACCCATGGTTTCCACTTCTCTGAAGCATTACCCGTTGCTTACCTCTCCATCTTTGTCAAGAACTCAAATTAAGCTTTCTGTAAATGCGATTGAGCATTTCTCTTTATCTCCTTCCCTTCTTCCTCCCTGGTCAATAGCACATTCATTTCTTCCTTTAACAAATACTCTTCTTCTACCTATTATGCTCTTTAATAGAACCAGAATTCTCTGCCTTGTTCTTTTTAACTATCAAATCCAGCTTCTCATTTAAAGCTCAATATAAATAATCACCCTTTTCACCAAACTTCTTCTTCCAAGCTATATCCTTCAACAACATTGCAAAATCCTGAATTCCTATAGCATGCAATTTATACTTTTCAATTATAAGCTCTACTATCTATTGTTGAATGATACCTGGGCATTTCATCTATTACACCTGACTTCTACAAGAACAGGAGAGAATTTACCATGGCCAGGAGCTGGGCCTTTTATATCTGCCGAATTTTCATGATGGAGTTAGGTATACAAAAGGCAGAGAGCAAATAGCAAAAAATTTCATTTCAACCTAATTCATAGTTGAGAGCTCAAAACCAATTGCTATATCCCCTTTATGTGGTAACGTATGTTTTTGTGATCAGTCACCCAAATGTGGATCAAAATGAAAATACGTAGGAGGTAGTGTCGACTGGCGGATAGCATGTTCTGACGGCAGATGTTATGTTCTGACTTCACACTAGGCATTGTGCAAGGTACTGAGGATGCAACAATGAATGAAACATGGTCCTGCTCGAAGGAAGCTTACACTCCGTGAACGTAGGCAAATATGTAAGCAGATAGATGTCATAATGAAGAAGGAAGTACATTCCAGACACAAGACAGCATGAACAATGGCGTGGGAAGCAGGCAGATCAGTGGGAGTGGGAGCCGCTGACAGCAACTTAGAGAAAAGAATGAGCAAATGGAAGCAATGGAAAGTCCAGCAATACGTTGAAGTCATTTGCCACTGTTGCCAATGTTTTCTAATAGAACTTTTAATAGGGATGAGATGTTTTATATCTATATTGTCCAATATAGTAGCTACCACCACTTGTCTGAATTAGTCACACTGTGGAGACTTGCATGTTGTTATAATACTGAAAATTATGCCACCACTACTTCAAAAAGCAGCAGGGTCACGTGTGATGGACAGGTTTCAGAGGAGGTGCCGGGCAGACTAGAAAAAAAGACTGTCAAGCTACTCTTGAAAATTAGTCAATAAAAATTGATCAATGAATCACAATGGCATATCGCCCAATATAGTGCTAGAAGGTGAGCTTCCTAGTCTAGAGGGCACTCAAATTCCACAGCAGCCACAATGATGGACTCTGGGGTACCAACAACTGTGGGATGTGCTCAGAACGAGGCCAATAAATTTGGAACTGAGATATGTAAAACTCCTTGAAACACCATTGAACTTATGTAAAAGCAATTCCGAGTGGAAAAGTTGTGGTGAAACACCTGGCCTTTCCTGATAAAGTGTTTTAACGGAAATCAAGTATCGTTACCTGTCAATGTTGTGGGTAGAGAAAAATGTGGAGCTCAAGGAAGTAAAAATGGTTAAGGCCCCCCTTGAGGGAGGTTCACGCAGCTATGGGAGTGTGTTATTCAGGGAACTTTAGAGAAACAAATCCACAGAAACTCGTGTATAAAAGAGAGTTTTATATAAATGTTAAGTGCACATCAAGAAAGCATCCCTACCCAGAGCTCCCCAGCTCACAAGTCCAACATTATCCCCTATGTCCACCACCAATCCACAAAGTCTTTCTCCATCTCTCAAAAGAGATGAAATGACGCCAACCATAGGAGAAAGCCAAGTCAGTGAAAGGGGAATCATCTCAGGCTTGTCAGGGGTCTCCACCCGGCTGCTCCAGCACCAGGGCTTCATCACGGTAGGTCCATGTGGCTGTTGCTCAGAGATGTCTTGCAGGAAGTGAGCCTTAGAAGCAAAAGCAGTTACCTGGCTAAGGCATCTTCACCCTGGCTGACCTTCACAAAGCGAGGGAACGGAGAACTCCAAAGGTGAGGTTCACCCAGCCATGTATCCCTCCGCCCTTCAATGAACTCCACCTGTGTTTATCAGCCACGTTGGGATGATAAGCTAACTACCTCAGTGAGAACACCTTGTTGTGAAACACAGAAAGATTCATAAAGATCCATTGTTTAATGTAATTAGGATGCACAGGAACCTGCAGGATACAAGGTTTCCCATATCCTAATGATTATGGGAAATGGTAATGCTCATTGACCATAGAAATAGTAAGTGCTGGAGGCACTCTTGAAATGACAAACCTAGCTCTGGGAGAGGCAACCCAGAAGGGCACACCTGACCTTTCCGGATAAAGTCCTCTTGTACATGGGGTTGCTGTAAGTTAGAACTGACTCAATGAGCCAACACTATCATGTCTCATGGGCTATTGAGCTTTTGGAATGTAGATAGCATGAGGGAAGATGCATATTCTAAATTTTGCTTAATATTTATTAATTTAAACTTAAAGTAGCCAAAGTGGTTAGTGGAGATTGCATCGCAGAGCGGGGGTGTAACAGCCAACCAAGATGCAATCGAGTTACCTTCAAGGTTGCATAGTTACTTCCACCTGAGTTTTCTACATGCTCCAGATTGATGGGTTCAGGAGATGATAAGGATGTGACTGTGATGAATGACTTTGACGTCTCATATCAACCTTTGGAACCTTTGTTTCTGCATTATGAAAATGACAGTAATGATGTCTTTCTCCCAGATTGGGGGAAGGATTCTATGAAATGTTTTGTCAAACTTAACACAATGGAAACCTATTTTCTCAACTCTAAAATGATGGTGCTCAATGGGAACATTTTGTAAATCTGGGCATAGTGTTCTCTTGTCACACTTGTGGAATCAATTCTGACTTATTATGGCCGCAGGTGTGTAAGAGTCAAACTGTGCTCCATAGGGTTTTCACTGGGACTGACTGTTCACAAGCAGTGTGCTAGATTTTCTTCACAGGCATCTGGGTGGGTGCCAGCCTACAATCTTTCAGTTGCAGTCAAATTCATTCACATTTGCATCATGGAGGTATTGCCGCCATGAGAGGCAATACAGGTAGTTGATGGACAGGACCCACATTTCCATAAAATGTAAAATTATCCTAAATTCAACATGATTTTCAAACCTCTCAATGAACAGTTATGTGGATTTAAAAAAAAAAACCTACTTATTCTCTATAATCCCAAAACTTATATATAAAAACAAAGCATTTTAAATGGTTTTGATAAACATAGAATATTCAAGTAAGGTAACCTTCATGTGAAGTAAGTAAATAAAATGCATTGTTTCACCTAGAATTGTACCAGCCGTTAGTCACCATTTCTGAAAATCCATACACAGATGTCAGTGCCACCCATGTTAGAATCTGCCTGATCAGCACGCGTTGCATTTGCAGTGCTATGTAGAGATGGGTCCAATTGTTTTGTTCTCTCTTCTAATGTAAATGAGCCCCATGCCTTTATAGATACAGTTACATGGTGTGTTATTTTAAATTGCCTGCCTTTCGTTTCTCCGCCTTTCCTGAAAAGGAATATGCAAGAATTAACTTTCTGTTTACTTAATTTACAATATTTAGAGTGCTTTCACATGTATTTTTTTTAAAGTCAGTTTTGAGAGGGGTATGGTTTAAAGCATAGAATTGGTTTTCAGACTGCCAGGGGCTTAAATCCCAACTTCCCACTTTCCTGTGTGGTCTTGAACAAGTTACTTAACCTCTCTGAGTGTTCGTCTCATCATCCTTATTATGGGGGCATTGTAGTACCTAATTCTGAGAGCTTTTGAGTTCATAACGTACTCAGAACAATAAAGCCATTCTTACTACTCCGAAAAAAACCCAGATTCACTGCTGTAGTCAGTTGAACTCAAAGCAACCCCATAATACAGAGTAACTGACCGTTTGGGTTTCTAGTTGTGAGTATATATTTTTAATACATTTATTAGGGGCTCTTACATCTCTTATCACAGTCCATATATTCCTCCAATGTGTCAAGCACATTTGCACATATGCCGCCATCATCATTTTCAAAGCATTCTCTTCCCACTTGAGTCCCTGATATCAGCTCCCCATTTCTCCCCCCTCCCTCCCTGCTCGCCCTCCCTCAAGAACCCTTGATAAGTTATAGTTTATTTTTTCCATATCTTACATCACCCTCTGTCTGTTGCGAATATTTATGGGAACAGAAAACTTTAGCTTTTTCCCTCAGGACACCTGCAAGGTTAGCAGTGCAATGCAGCTATGTCATGAGGATTGCAATATTTAGTTAATGCAATTCTGAGAACTAATGGCAAAGTGTTCTGTGGAGCTGACGGGGTTAACAGGAAATTGAAGAAAAAGGGCAGGAACCGTAGTGTTTGAGTTCATTGTGTCCAGGCAAGATGGTTTTTGGAGTGAGGTCTTCTGACTTACTTTCCAGGAGGTTAAATCTGGGAGAGTCCGAAGTACCTATTTCAATAAGCCAATAGAACAGTTTATAAAACGGACTACATTACAAATGCAATAGGATCCCAACCACTGAAACAACGCATGGAATAAAGAGTAAAGACAACAAGCAAATCTGCCAAACTACCAGCGATATTTGCACTTGAGGAAGAGGTTGTGAGTGACTCTTTGAATGTCTTCATAATTCTCCGTATTTTTTATATGTTCCCGTATTGGCTGTAGGACTGTTTTGATCATCAAACCAATTACAAAAGCATTAAAAATTGGTTTATCACAATTAAATCAATTATGAAGAGCAAATAGGAGTAAGCGAAATGAATGTCTAAATTTTCATTTTAAAGGAATTTTGCTATCTGAAAGGAATACTGGTATGGTAGCTCTGTAGCTAACGAGCGAGGCTGCTAACTCAAAGGTCGGTGGTTCGAATCCATCACCTGCTACTCTGGGAAATCAGAGTCAGCTTGGATTCTTCTATGACAATGGTTTGGGGGTTGCTATCTGAATTAAAGCAAGAACTACTTCTGAATTAAAGTCAGACTTCACTTTATACATTTTATGTTTCAGATAAAAATTAAGCTAGTGTTATTTCAATTTCTCGGAAGTTATCAGTATTATAAAAACCTAGCACGGTAATAAGAAAATAACTACCAGTTCAGCAACCAGGACAAACAGCCATGTCTTCCAGAGGCCCATTGAAACGCTAAGAAGTTTCTTCCACAAGAGGGCGCTAACTGTTCAGGGTTTCTTTAAAAGGGACAGTAGCGCAGTGGGAAGAAAGACCCAGACAAGATGAGAGAAGCGGCTTTATTTGCGAATACTCAAATAAAATAAAATTTTCACACCGAAGAAAGAAGCCAGACAAGTGATGAGGCCAGGAGGACCCACACCGACACACTCACACCCAAGCCCAAAGCAACCATTTTTGACAGAATCTAAAACGAACACACAATTTTAAATTGCACTGAAAAAATTTCAAGTTACCTAAAATGTGTTCAGTGGGCGTTCTTCATCCAGTTATAAGTTTTTCACAGCTATTCAGATCGGCTGCTATTTAATCTAGCGGCTGAAAGTGAACTTTCATTGTATTCTGTAAGGAAATGGTGGAGATCCGTAGACACTCCTTCAAGCATTGATTCCATGAGGGATCCGGATTTCCAGCAAGTGGGCTCCCTGGGAAACAAGTGGGTCTCTTTGAAGAAATTTCTCAGAGGAAAAGAAATAGGTAGATGAATTGATGAATGAATGGATTGATAGTGATGGATGGATAATTGAGATGGATGGGTGGATAGATGAATGGATGGGTGAATGGATGGATAGGTAGGTAGGTAGATAGAGAGTTGATATAAGCTGGTCTTGAACTTCAACAAAGCACATACCTCCAGACTAGTGTTTTCTTTCAATTTACTCTCTTCCTGAACTCGGGTTTTGATATGGCCTGCATTAAAGTCTATTCTGAATTCTCCCTTTCCCCAAGAGAGCATTTGTCCGAATTCTGCGCGGGTGCTTTGAGGGGGCAATGCTGTCACTCACTCTGAGATCGCTGAGGGAGGTCCTGGAAAAAGGTTCCAGATCTTTCTAGTAGAACCCACAAGGCTGAATACAGGTATTGCTCCTCTCCTGCCTGGTTGGTGTCGGGCCTCAGGGAGATCCACCGTGGGGCATTGGTTGGCCGCTTGCTATCTTACCCCTTCTTAAAATGTCCTTTAAATCCTGGCCAGTTCCCACCACTCAGAGCTTACAGGCTTCTCGAAAAGACAGAGCCTCTGCCTTCCACTCCTTCTCTGGACAGAGTTGGTCCAAGTTTGGGGACGTTCTCCTTTCTCTATTTCTACTTAGAGACCCGCTCTGTCCCTCTTGGAACAGTCCTATATACTCAGCTGTCCCCGGGTTCAGTCCAAACAGGCCCCGCTCCTCTGGAGAGGCTGGTATAAAGAAGTCACCCAGATCATTCAAGGGACATATTTAAGAGCGATTGTTGGCCTGAAACACATATGATTCCCCACTTTATTATTAATTTCCCTTCTTTGGGTCAGTAGAGCATTGGCTATTACTTGAAAGTACCACCATGTGCTACTACTATAGTTAAAGAAAAACCGGATGCCAGCGCTCCCCGGGGCAAAGGGCTCCCCGGGTCGCGGACGCTGAGAGCGTTCCCCGAGAGTTCGTCGAGGATTTCCCGGGAATTACCCGGGATCTCACAGCTGGCCTTTAGGCTGTAAGCAGAAGGAGCGCATCGCGCTCGGTGGCGGATTTTGCATGCAGGGTCTGCGGGGCGAGTTGGTTGGTCCCATGCATGTCTCGGGCTGCATCGCAAAGTCCCGCAAAGACCCAAACGCGGTCCTCCCCGCGAGGTGCGCCCCCCACCCCCACCCC
>NW_022111369.1:34344199-34348172 GCF_000313985.2 Echinops telfairi
CAAACGTCAGAAGGCTTTTCCTTGCAATTAAGACTGAGACTGCCGCCCCGCAGTGTGGGTGATCCAGGCGACCTGTTTTGCTAGCTACCTACCGAAGGCAGTTAACCTCGAGTTGGGATGAGTAGAATTTCACGCCCTTTCTCTTTAGTTTTTCTCTTTCGTAGCTCTCCCCCATATTGGGACATGGAATTGACAAACTTGCAATTTCTCGGGTTACGATACCTGGAACCCTGATGTCTCTTGTGTGTGGACCAGGACAGGGCCACTGAGATCCTCCCCTCCCCGGGCCTCCCTAGTCCCTGAGAAGGCAGAGTCCTGGCGGAGGCTCCGGAGGCGGCACGCCCACGGCAGGATGGGGTTTCCCCGAGACCATGAAGTTTCGTTTGCAACGAATCGAGTCCAGAGCCAGAGCTGGCCGATTTCTTCCACCAGGGCCGGGGAACGCAAGCCATCCTCCCTGAGCCCACGACCTACAGGGGCTGGAGCTTAGTCCCAACGTCCTGCAGGCGGTCCCCGCGGGGAAATGCTGACGGTCCCCAGGTCAGCTCTCCTCTGAGACCAGTTATGATCCGACTCGTTCGCATCCCTCTCGGTGGTCAGATTCGCCCCGCCATCCTACCTTCAGGGTCAGATTTTAAAGTCTGGGAAGCGAAGTGTGTAGCCCAGTATGAAAGTTAGCATACAGGGATGGAGGGGTGGGGGACAAAGAACCACCACAACAAAATACTTTAATCTCAGAAATGCACAAAAGAGGCAAAAGATCGTCGTCATCAGCGACAAAATCCCAAATTCCAGCTCATGCCCTTAAAAGATCAAGTGCTTTCCGAGTGCTGTGGAAACAAAAGTAATGGAAGCCAGAAGGGGCGTGGGAAGCCCTCCCAGCCTCTGGCGTTCACAGCCGACCTCCATCCCCTGGTGCTGTGGGTACTGTGGCTAAAGTTTTCTCCTGACCAGTTTAGTGCATGGTCATTACGTTTCCTGCTCATTACTTTTAGACTTTATAATCTCATTCACCATTGCGGTGGTGACTGTCTCCCAAGAGAATATTACTTCTACATCCTGAAATCTCAGCATTGTGCAAAGGGGCTTCATCAGTCTTGCCAGTCTTCTCCCGCTGGAGGTGGGCGAGGTAGAAGAGGGGTGGAAAGGCCACGGGCCACTCCTGAGTCCTAGATATCCCTTCACCAAAGGCCGGAAACCCGGACACCTCCATCTCCAGCAGCCGCCAGCCACGGGGGTGGGGTGGGGGGGCGGGAGGCGGGGGGCGCAGGGGACAAAATTTCAGGGAGGGTTTTCAAAAGCTTACATCCCCCAGGGGCACCTAGATGCTTGCATATCTAGAGCCTCCACCTTAATGGTGGTGATTCCACACACACATCCGCCCCCTTAGCCTCAAATGCAAAAACAACAATCAAAGGAGAGAAAGTTAAACAAAAAGAAAAAAGAAAGCTCCCTGCTCCCGGGTCTAAACAACACGGGAGAGGGGACTATTCCCAATAAGCCGATTCCGTTCCTGGCGAACTGGACAAACCTTTACGTGAGAGCTGTAGGGTCAGGGAGAAGATGGGAGTTTTTCAGAAATGAAAAGCGAAGAGCCGAGCAAAGGGGGCACAAGGGGCCAAGACAAAAGAGGCCGCTCCTTTGGCCAGCGAGGGGATTGTGGACGTCCACAGGATTAAGAGGTGACCCCGTGCTGCCACGCGGAAGCTGTGGGCTGTTAGAACCCGCCCGCCACTCCGCCCCAGCCCACGAGTCTGCGGGAGACGTACATGGGCTTCAGCTTCCCTATGGAAAAGCCGTGGGGGCAATTCTACTCTGTCTCCTAGAGTCGCTGAAGACTGGAAGGTTTAGGGACTTATTTATTTATTTATTTATTGGGATAGGCTTAAGGAGCAATAAATTAATTTACACAATTCTAGGGAGAGCCCAGATGGCCTTTAATTAATCCTTTCAAAAGAAGGAGCCAGGCCTGCTGCCTGCTCCATTAGCTCCATTTTACTGGGGACCAAACTCGGTTGAAGGTGAGTCGTCTGGAGATGGTGGAGTGGGCTGGGGGTGGAGGGGGGGAGTGGAGGACGTGAGGGTGATGTGAGCCGGCGAGGAGGAGGGAGGATGGGCAGGGGAAGAATATGAACTACTTTTCCATAAAAGGACAGGATTTTCATTATTCTTTAAAAAGTAATACCCTCTTCGCCTTTGCCCCCCTCCCCCCTCCTTCCATTTTATTTAACGCAATTAATTGAGGCGTCCACTCTGGGGAACTGCACCACTTGCCAGACTCCGCCCCTTTTGGCCTTGCCCCCTGGAGAATAGCGGTGGAGGGGCGGAGACTAGGCGGGCGCGGCCCTGCGGCTCTACCGTCTCAGCCAATCAGAAGGTGAGGCGCTCCGAAGTGGGCGTGTCTCAGAGGTTACGTGAGGCCCGAGGCTGCACGCCATTGGAGGCAGTGGTTACGCCCCGGGACTGCGCCCTTCTCCTCCGCCCCATTCCTCCCAGCCTCCACAGAGTGACGTCCCTCAAAGTTCTCATTTTGGCCCCCTCTTCCCCCTCCTTTTCATCCCCCAGCTAAAGAGGGGTAGGGAGTGATGCAAATGTTTTATTACCTTTGAGAGCTTCATCCGAACTGTCAGGCCCGGAGGGAGAGAAGAGAGAGAGGGAGTGGGTGGAAGAGCCCCGGAGAGGGAGAGGGTCAGCTTGGCCGGCCGGAGGACAGGACTTGGAGGAGCGACGCCTGGAAAGCTGTGAAGAAAATGCGAGAGCGGGGAGGCAAAGGCGGACAGTGAGAGGCAGAGAGGGCGCCGCGGGTGGGGCGGGAGTAGCCAGTCCAACCAGCAGGAGCGGACCCACGAGCAGAGCCGGGATCCGAACCCGTTAGACTTCCCTCTTCGTTGTTCCGTTCCTTCCCGCTCTCTCTCTTTTTCTTTTTGTTGCAATATTGCAATTCTAGTGCCCTACGGCTGAGAGCGGAGGGCAGAGCTGCGCGCAGAGCCGAGCCCGCGAGCCAAGGCGACTGGTGGCACTGCCGCCCCGGGGCTGGATGGTCTCCATCCCCGCGCGCACAGAGCGCACCGAGCGGGGCAGCTGCGCAGCCGGAGGCGCACAGCCCTCCCCGTAGATCCGAGCGACCGGGTCGTCCTTTGAACTGCCCGGGAGAAAGCGAACCAGTTCCCACCCCCAGCTTCAAAGTGGTGACTCCGTTGTCCTAACTTTGTTACAAACTCTGCGGGGCCCGGCTGGGTTTCGTTTTGCCTGTTTTCCGGGAGGAGAAGATGAGAAGTCGCGCCCTTAGAGCGTCCGGGGCCAGTGCAGAAGAGAGAAGCGGCGGGAATTGAAGGCAGGACTCTCAGAGCGAAAAGACAGCCCGACCCGCCGGGACGCGCTCACGCCTGGAGGAGCCACCGCCTCCTGCGGGTCGCATTTGGACGTTTCCGAGGCGCGGCTCCCAGAGGAACTCCGACCGGGGAAGCGGCGGCCTCGGTCCAGTTGGCAGGTTGCCTCCCGGTGCGCCGGGCGAGTCCTCCCTAGCTCCCTCAGCGCTCCCTTTTGCCCAAAGCTTTGCCGAAGGCTGCGCCCGGTGCCCTCGCGGAGCGGCTGCGGGCCCCGACCGGGCCGTGGGATGTTAGCGGTGGGGGCAATGGAGGGCACCCGGCAGAGCGCGTTCCTGCTCAGCAGCCCGCCGCTGGCCGCTCTGCACAGCATGGCCGAGATGAAGACCCCTCTGTATCCCCCCGCCTACTCCCAGCTACCCGCCGGGCCCCTCTCCTCCTCTTCCTCGTCTTCGTCTTCCTCCTCCTCGTCGCCCTCCCCGCCCTTGGGCACCCACAACCCCGGCGGCCTGAAGCCCCCGACCGCGGGGGGGCTCTCGTCCCTGGGCAGCCCCCCGCAGCAGCTCTCGGCCGCCACTCCGCACGGCATCAACGACATCCTGAGCCGGCCCTCCATGCCCGTGGCTTCGGGGGCCGCGCTGCCCTCG
>NW_022111369.1:34348625-34352763 GCF_000313985.2 Echinops telfairi
AGCCCAGTAGTTTGGCCAGGCCAGAGTGGCCTGGGGAGGGATTCTCGCTTCCCGGAGCGCACCAGGTCCACCGGAGCGCTCTCCTGCACCCCAGCGCCTGGGCACGCTCGGCGGGGTGCTGTGCGTGTGTCCGCGTGGGACGCACCGCCGGGAGCGTCTGCTCCAGAACCCTGGCTACTGGCCGGGCGGGGACCGCGGATCTTGACCTTTTAGGGAGGTGAGGAGTGGAGAGGCCGCTGCGCCCCCGCCGACTCCCTGGGCTTTCCTCGCCTCCTGTTCTCAGGGCAAGGCTCCCACTTCGCCTCCGCAGGCCGGCCCTAGAGCCTCTGCAAATTGGTGGGGCCCGGCGGCGTCTAGCCCGTCACCACCCGGAGAGACAGTGAGCATTCACGCCTCGGTTCTGGGATTCCCACCACTACCTCTTCCCCCTCGACCCACTTGCCGTCCCCGGAGGAGCCCTCAGCGAGTTTTCCCACAGCCACAGTCCGCCCGAGGGAGTAGGTACCTAGAGGGACACCAGGCCTCCAACTTTTTAGTATGAGAAGGGGAAGGAGGGAGGAGAAAGGGCAGGGGCCCAGGGGAAAATGCTAACTCCCGCCACGACCTGGCCTTAGGCAAACTGAGTTGCTTCTACCCCACTCCTGACTAAGGGGTCGTTTGCCAAGGCGCGGGGCAGACTCCCAGCTGGCCTGGTGGCTTCCGGGGCCCAGCCCGAAGTCCTTTATTCGCTCTGCTCTCCGCTTTTGACGTAGCCGCCGAAGTCTTTCCAAGTCCCGGGACTGCTTTCCTGCAGCCGAGTGCCAGCAACTGCAGGAATTTGCGGGAGCTCGCGGAAGCTTCGGGGTCAAACCCGCGGGCGGGAGGCGGCCCTAGAGGGTGCAGGTGTAGGGGAAACCCTATTGTATCCGCTTCGGTGGCCGCCGAGGGTGGGCCAACAATGGCGGTGGCCCCCTCCCTCTCGCCGTGAGAGCAAGGGCTTTAGACTTAGCGAGTTAGGGCTCCTGGGAGCAAAAACAAGGCATCTTTTGTTTCCCTAGCACTTCCTAGACACACGTTAGGGAAACGTTTAGGAAAACAAAACAAAACAAAAAACTCCAAACACCCTAGTCACCCGAATGCAAACTTCGGGGCCAAGAGAGCACCCAGTAGAGGTTCTCACCCTCCAGAATGTCAAGCCTGGTGACTTGATTACTGCAAACTTTAGGGATAACTCCCCTCACTGTTAGATGTCTGTGCTGGGCAGGTTACTTACCACTGCTGCAAACACCTCCAGCTATTTTTAAACAGATGGGCATTAAAAAAAAAAAAAAAAGGCCCGCCCAGGGCTAGAAGCACCTGTATGTACTCTCTTGCCTTCCTTCTGGAACTGAACTCAGCCTTTCTTCCTCCGCATGCCCATGGTGTTTCATGTTCCTTTCTCTGAAAAGGTTCTGATTTTAATAGCCTTCTCTTCTCTCCGCTTGTTTATCGTTTTTCGTAGATCAAGGATCCATTTTGTTGGACAAAGACGGTAAGAGAAAACACACCAGACCCACGTTCTCTGGCCAGCAGATCTTCGCCCTGGAGAAGACGTTCGAACAAACCAAATACTTGGCGGGGCCAGAGAGGGCTCGCTTGGCCTATTCATTGGGCATGACTGAGAGTCAGGTCAAGGTGAGCGGGCCTCGAAAACCTTCGGGGATCAAGCCTTACATGCTGCGCCCGCGCGCGCGCGCGCGCACACACACACACACATATCTCGAGGGCCAGGCTTCTGGGTGGGCAGCCTGGTGAGAAGTTGAGCCCTAAGTAGGGGGGGTGAGGGTTGGGGAGGGAGGGAGGCTTACAAAGGACCTAGGGAGCTTCGGGTGGGTAAACTGTTGATGAACAAAAGAAATCAACGCCCCCACCCCTAGCTCCCGGCTTGAAATTAGGTTGATCTAGATAGTGGCATGTGCTAGGGGAACTCGCTATTATCAGAGAATAAAGGCATCACGGAAATTTTAGCCCTGAACATAGATCCCAGCCGATAGACAGTTTCTGTTTACTCTTATAGAGATATCCAACGTTGTGTTTGGCAATTCAGGTCCCACTAATTATATATAGTTTCCTAATGTAGAGGGCCCTTCTAGTGTGTCTCGGCTCTAGGTTATCCTTTCATATAGCTGGTTTTAAAGAAAATAAGAACACGGAATCCAGCCATTTCCACTGGTGAACCTACTTTCAGCTTCGCTGAAGGCAATCGCCTTGGAAGAGTAACTTTCTTCAGGAACCAATAGCATCATTCCGTTATCGAATTGGTGTCTACAAATAAGTTTATCAACAGATAGAGGCTATTTTGCTATTTTATGGCAATTTATAATGAAAATATTTTGGCTCATAATTGAGTTGTAAAGTTAATATCCAGGGAATCAAATTTTTAGGCACTCCCACCACCACCACCCCCGCCCCCTGAAAAATAGATTGAGCCAGCTGGCTTAAGGAAATCTAATGACTTCCTATATTTCCATTTCTCTCCTTTGTCCTTCCTTTCAGTTAATTTTATTTGTTTCTTTAGGAGCCTGTGCATGTCCATTTTCATTACTTATATTGTTGCTCTTTCATTTAAGTAGTCATAGCATTAGCCATGTCTACTGGTAGAGTGTTATTTCCTCCTGGGCAAGCATCATAAACCACATTTCAGGAGTGATATTGAATGTGACCCGTTAGACTACTCTCACAGTTACAGTTATTCGATTCCTGCAGGAAGTTGGTAGAGGGCCGCCATAGTATCCTGGAGGTCTTCATTTGTCATGTAAATATGTCTGAATGTCTAAAAGTGAATGATTATAGTTGGGTAAAGAAACTCAGATTCACTGGAGCAACTCCAATTCTCCAGATAAACTACAGGACAGTGCAGAAACATTAAAGAGAATTGTTCCATATTTGGGGGACTCTGCTTATTGCTGAAGCTTTAGGTTAAAATATGCGTTATCAAATGTGGTGTCAAACAGGACGGGGCGTAAACCACATTCATGTATAAAATGAATTATGAAGGAACAACATTAAAGTAATATTGAAAAGAATTGGCCTGCGAATAAATGAAAAGATCTGCAACTGATAAAATCGAACCTTTTACAAACAGCTTCTGATGACAATGCTAGTCTTCGCTTTGGCTTTATGAGAAACAGTAACCTAGAGAGAGACAAATTACAGGGATGATTTTCATGGAAATGCTCACTATTTCCTCGCGCTTGTC
Source organism: Echinops telfairi (assembly GCF_000313985.2). Lineage (NCBI taxonomy): Eukaryota > Metazoa > Chordata > Mammalia > Afrosoricida > Tenrecidae > Echinops > Echinops telfairi. The sequence continues at coordinate 34,351,843 of NW_022111369.1, forward strand.
TTGGCGATTGTTAGTGAGCCAGGGTTTGTGTGTTAGCAGACCCCTCACAATTTACAGCACCTCGCATTGCAGCGCGTGCTGGTGGGGGAGGGAACGTTATCTACCATGCTTATGTGTATTCAAGTCTGAGATAAGCAAAACAGACGACTTCTAAAAGTGCCAAAGAGAACAGAGAGATTTGGGGCAGATCAATGTCTTTTCTCCCCCCTTCACTCCCCCCAGATCACACGAAAAAGCAACTACAGATGGCCTGGAGTTCCTTAATTCAAGAAAGTAAATAAGTAAAATCACAGCCAAAGGGGACAACTGTTGGAAGTGAGGAAAGTTTTCTACTTCAAACTAGAATATAAGAAAAGCGGGCTTGTTTTTAGGAAGACTCATTTTCAAGTTTCCTAGTTTTGTTTTTACTCTACGGAGAAATCGCTCACTGACAACCTCAATACCCTTGTGTTCCTGTCGCTATGGCAACGGCAGTCTGTCTGTTGGTGCTTGTTAGTCAGAGGAGCTCGGGGCGAGGGAGACTGACTTTGACGGATCAAACAAGGGAGGTCCGGGAGGGAGGGTGGCAGGCAGTCGGGGTGGGAGGTGGGGGTGGGGTCCCCGCAGGAGCGACTTAGGGACGTGGGAGTGGCAGCCTGGCTGGAGTCTGTTGGAGTTAACCGTCCACCCACCCATCCCCGTCCCTGTGTCCGCTCTGCCTCCCCCTTTCGCGGCCCCCAGGTATGGTTCCAGAACCGCCGCACCAAGTGGAGGAAGAAGCACGCGGCCGAGATGGCCACAGCCAAGAAGAAGCAGGACTCGGAGACCGAGCGGCTCAAGGGGGCGTCGGAGAACGAAGAGGAGGACGACGATTACAACAAGCCCCTGGACCCCAACTCGGACGACGAGAAAATCACGCAGCTGCTGAAGAAGCACAAGTCC